>NC_044313.2:73915292-74215292 GCF_007474595.2 Lynx canadensis | reverse complement strand
AAGTTTAGTTTAACAACAAAGAATGAATGTTCCCATCTCAGGTCAGATTTTTTTTTTTTTTTTTTTTACCTTGATTGATTGATTGATCTATTTATTTCACTTTACTGGAGTGGTTATAGGGCAGAGCATAGAGCCATTGATTTTAATTTCTCAGTGGGGAAAAAAAGTGAAGTTTAAATATATCGCTGAGGGGAAAAAAATGGACACAACATAGATACCCAACAGCAGGGGCAAGGTTAAATTAATTAATTTATATTTTCTTGATAGAATATTTATTAGTTATTAAAAAGAATGTTTACAAAGAGCTTATAATGTTTTATAAAACATACAAAATTAAAAATATCACCCACTTATTTACAACTTTGTAAACTATGCACATACCTAAAATGCTAATTATTTGTCAAGGCAGTAGATTTAAGGGAATTGTTATTTCTCCAGTACCATAGCCACCTTTATTATGTATACAATGCATACAGAAAAATATAGAAAATACAGATAAGCAAAAAAGAAAAATAAAATTACTTAGAATTCTACCAATGAGTGTTTTAGATTTTGTGATTGTCAAGTACTTAAAAAATAATTTTATGAACAAAGCTAGCTTCTGATAGTCTGGCCTTTCAAATTAATGCATATATCATTTTAAAAACATAATAAAATATAACCTATCATTATCTTTACAGTCTTTTTTTTTTTTTAATTTCTGACATTCTGACGTTGTTTAAAAAGAACTGACTTTATTCCAAAGTTTTGTAACTCTTTGGTATATTTGTGGACATCCTGGATCTTTGCTGAGCTGATTTATATTAGTTATTACTGGGATTCCAGTGATCCAGTCCCGAGAATCTCACCTGAGACAGGGCTGAAAATCTTCAGCTCGGTAGTTTGGTTCCTTCCCTTTGTGAGGGGCAGGTGTAAAACAAAAAGTCTTGATAGACCATTGGGCAGACAAACAAATGGACACACAAATGCCTCCCTGCTTGCAGCATTCGTCCATCTGAAGTGTGGAGGTGGTTGTGGCATTTAGAACTTGTATAGAATCTGCCATTTGGGGAAAAGTATTTTTCCCTGAATTGTTTCATTTAACTTGGGATGCATGTGATCCAGTCTTTCTAAATGATGCTTGAGTCATTGCAGTGTTTAAAGAAGGATGTGAAAGCAAGTAGAAAGTAATTGGAGATCCTCATCTAATGAAGAATGTTGGCAAAATAATTGATGAATTGGATGAGTAGTATATACCACGTGCAACAATGACATATTTAAATGGTATATTTGCCTCTGTATAAATGACGTTTCTGTTTGTAAAATCTCGTGTATTTTTTTTCCCTCACAGGGTAATAAGAGATTTGTTTTTAAGTCGTAATGGAGTAAGTCAAATAATTGAATTAAATTACTTAGATGATGTTCGAAGTCATTCCCTAAAAGCATTTGAAACTCTGATAAT
Source organism: Lynx canadensis (assembly GCF_007474595.2). Taxonomy (NCBI): domain Eukaryota; kingdom Metazoa; phylum Chordata; class Mammalia; order Carnivora; family Felidae; genus Lynx; species Lynx canadensis. The sequence goes on along the minus strand of NC_044313.2, from coordinate 74,213,851 downwards.
CAGCCTAGGGGAACAACAAAAAGATTCTTCAATTCCAGGTATTGATGGGCTAGACGGCGAACAGAAGGAATTGTCATCTTTAAATGCAGGTACTTCCTTTCGTAACCAGCAAGCTTATTCAGATTCTCCTCAGAGTCTTAGCAAATTTTATGCCAGCCTCAAAGACACTTATCCAAGGAAACGGAAGTTTGTTCATCAGGATGTTCATATCAACATGATAAACCTGTTCCTCTGTGTGGCATTCTTATGTGTAAGTAAAGAAGCAGAATCTGATAGAGAGTCGGCCAATGATTCCGAAGATACTTCGGGCTATGACAGTACAGCGAGCGAGCCTTTCCATCATATGCCGCCATGTTTATCTCCTGAGGGCCTTGTCTTGCCTTCTCCCAAACACATGCACCAAGCGGCAGACATTTGGTCCATGTGTCGTTGGATCTACATGTTGAGTCCAGTTTTCCAGAAACAGTTTTATAGGCTTGGTGGTTTCCAAGCGTGCCATAAATTAATATTTATGATCATACAGAAACTGTTCAGAAGTCATGAAGAAGAGCAAGGAAGAAAGGAAGGAGACCTACATGTACATGAAAATCAAGATTTAAATAGAACTTCTCAATCTGAGATCACTGTGAAGGAAGATCTATCATCTTTGACTATAAAAAGAGACTCCATGCCATCAGGAATGGGTAGTCCAAAACAGAGTCCTGACAATTTAGGTAAATTAGAGTCACAGCATATCTCTTCCAAAAATACGGGCCATGTTTCAGCTACTGAAGCTGCTCCTGAGGAAGCAAAGGTATTTATGAGTCAAGAAAGTGAGACCTCACTTCAGAGCATACGACTTCTGGAAGCCCTTTTGGCCATTTGTCTTCATAGTACCAGAGCTAGTCAGCAAAAGATGGAATTAGAGTTACCTAATCAGGTAATAACTTGGTCCTTTGTTCAGCTATTATGTAATATATATGTATGTGTATAGAGATATTTTTTTTCTTTTTTTGTTTTTTCTTAGTTTTTTAATGTTTATTTTTGAGAGAGAGACAGAGTGCGAATGGGGGAGGGACAGAGAGAGAGGGAGACACAGAATCCGAAGCAGGCTTCATCCAGGCTCCAAGCTGTCAGCACAGAGCCCGACATGGGGCCCGAACTCACCAACTGTGAGATCATGACCCGAGCCAAAGTCGGACACTTAACCGACTGAGCCACCCAGGTGCCCTGTTTTTGGGGTTTTTTTCCTTTTTTTTTAAAGTTCTTTGTTTTTAAGTTTCTTTGTTTTAAAGGTCATTTTGTTTGTCCAAAGACTGTGTTTTGAGAAGCTCCTGTATGGTTAACACAGTACCAGGTATTGGGGAGGACAGAGGAGTACATGACCCAGTTCTTGCCCTCAGGAAGCTTACAGTTTAGTTTGGAATGCAAAATCCGCGTATGTCAAAGTTACCAACCCTGAAAAGCATTAGATAAGCATTAAGTGTCATGAGTGATCGTGGACTTTGTGTTTCAAAGTTCAAACTTTGCAGTCTCGGTGTCATGCTGTCTGGTGCCCTGCTCAGATCCCCTTTACCCCGCTGATGCACCCGTCTGCCATCTGCTGCAAGGGCTCACATCTGCACTCATCTCCCAAGGACTGCCCTTGGCTCATGGAAATGCTCCTTCTATAGATGCCTGGGAAGGGTGCCCATAGCCAGTGATGGATGGATGTAGCTGTGCAGAGTGGGGACAATCTTTGTGGTGTAGTTCAGCCTCCAGAGCTTCCGATGGAATTGGGCTGGGGCTCTGCATTTATTCTGAAATGACCTCTTGGCGTGGATTTTCCCCGCAACATAGCCTGCCTCCCTCATGACCTTACAGATTTCTCCTGGGAGCACCTCTCAACTGAAAAAGGAATCCTCAGTTTCAGGCCCTGCTTCTAAGGAAACTTCAAATATGGCAGATCGCCTGTTCATAACTCATCCCTAACTGTTCTGTCAGCCAACAGTCTCTCCCTACTACAGTCCCTGTCTCCCTATTTCCTCCTGTCTAAAAACTCGCGATGTTTCCACATTGCTCACAGTTAAAACCCAAACTCCTTAGGATAGCACACAAAGCCCTTCGGTGTCTTGTTTCCACTTCCTTGCCTGGCTTCATTGCCTGCCATCCTTCATCATGCTGCCATCAGCCATATGGAGCTAGCCAACAGCTTCTCAAGATGCCACTCTTTAGTAGTACTTCTGTACTTCTGTGCCTATTTTTCTGCCTAGTATACTCTCTCCCTCTGTATGTGTGCTGCCCACCTCTGTTCTTTATGGTCCATCTCACACAACCCCTCCCCTGGGTGTCCCCTGGGACACTTTTGACAGGTCTCTCAGGCAGCTTCTCTCTTTTTGTCTCTCAGAGAACTTTGTTTATAGCTCTAGTATGGTCATCATGATATCTTGCCAATGTGTATCTGTTTCTTTCGCTGGACGGAGGCAATTCCTTAAGGGAGAAGTCAGTTTCGTTTCCATCTTTATGGCTTCATTGCCTAATATAGGTACATAGATAAGCAGCAAGAGTTTCCTTCAAAGACAGAAGGGAGGGAGTAAAGAAGGGAGAGAGAGGGAGGGATTAGAATATAAGTGCTTCTTTGACTGTTATGGAATCTCTAAGAATAAGACATTTGTAAAATGTAGAGGTGGTTAATCAAAACTCTGAAGTTTCAACTATTTTTTTTTGTATGTGATATAGTCAATTTATGATACATTGAAACTCAGAATGAAATAAGATGAGTAAAGCATTTGATAAATAAGTGTTATTAATTATAACAGGATATTTGTATAGGGCTGGATATTTATAGTCATTATACTTTCGTATCTGCTGCAAATAAATGTACTAATAACTTTGTACATCTTAAGTAAATATTTATTTTGTCATTGTTTAATTTTTTAAGCACATTATTAATATTCTTAGTATCCTTTATTTTACCTTAGAATTTATCTGTGGAAAACATACTGTTTGAAATGAGGGACCATCTCTCCCAGTCAAAGGTGATTGAAACAGAATTAGCAAAGCCTTTATTTGATGCCCTGCTTCGAGTCGCACTGGGGAATCACTCAGTAGATTTTGACCACCATGATGCTATGACTGAGAAGGTATGGATAACATTCAGTTGTGTTTTTTAGGTATGACTAGCAGAGGCAGACGGGCATGGGATGGGACCAGCCACTGATGAATGTGGTTAGAACACGGGCCAGGATCTGGTCATATCTCCTTCTGTGAGTCATATCTCCATCACGTGGGATGGACAGTATTCACTCAGTGCCCCATTTCATGAAAAGCAGGAGAGCAATGTGACGTGCTTGTTTTCATCTAATCTGGCAGTTTACTGACAAATTGCTCTCAGTGAGACAGAAATGTATTATTTGATTTGCTAAGTCTCGCGTATAACCGATAGTTTATTAAATGATCATTCAGGCATGGTGATGACTCAGCTCTCTTTTCTGATCCTATATTGGCACAGTTAATATTTCTAGAACTCTCTATTCACTTTCATTTTAAATCATTCAACATAAAAATGACTAGTACTTGTATAGAAATTAGCACAGTTTTTCAGTCATTCATGTTGGCATTTTTTTTCTAAAAGAACTATTTTAATATTTTTCCTGAAACCGTGATGCATATTTAGTTTACTTCCCTCTCCTTTCCTGTTTCTTTTACCTTCAATTAATTGTCACCTGTCCTTTATGTAACTTCTCTCTTAATTTCTCAGTCTAGCCATGTATATGACATTTTATAATCTTCTGCCGTAATATTTTATGTTGCTGTTTGTCAGAACTTTAAAAACTTACTGAAGTAGCTACTAATGCCTTCATCATGCTCCTGGATCAGTTGGTTAACTGGAAAATGTTACAATACCTCCTTTAATCTACCTTCTATTAATGTTGCAGTGATAAAGCACTATGAGATTCTGTAAGTGAAAATGTTTTCTAAAGTGAATATCTTAGTAGCATTTTTATGAGAAAAGCAAGATTTCAGGCTGCACGATACTACACAGGAAGTTAACGCTGGATTCTTGATTTCTGAGAATCAAGAATATATGTAGATAGTCTCATTCTGAAATCTTAAAATTAATCCCTTTGAACAATTTTCCTGTCTACTCTGGTTATCTAATTTATGAAACATTTCATGTATAAAAATCCTATGGAAAAATCTTTTTCCATGAACAAATGTGGAAAAATGGTATTTATTTACTAGCATAAAGTTGTAAGTATAATTCCACCTCATTGTGGTTTTTGGTCATTTGCTCTTGTACAACTAGTGTGAAATTTCACAGACCTCTTTTTCAGTAAAACTGAAATGACCTATAGCTTACTCTGTTACAGACCCCCATTTTGGAGGTGTTAATAAAGTCAAGAGATTCTGGAAAATCTTGCTGCATGAAATTCATAATTTATAGTGCTTAATATTGATTCCTGAGATTTTTTTCATAAAGAAAACACTGAAGCTATCCTCAAAATCATTTTTGAGTAATAAATATTCTATTATTAAAAATGAGCAAATATTACTACTTTTGCCTTCTAACTGCACCAATCTTATAGAGTCATCAGTCTGAAGAAGGATTGTCATCCCAACCTGGTGATTTTTCGGAAGAAGCTGAGGATTCTCAGTGTTGTAGTCTTAAACTTTTGGCTGAAGAAGAAGGTTATGAAGCAGATAGTGAAAGCAACCCTGAGGACAGTGAAACCCGAGATGATGGTAAAATATCACTGAAGTACTTGTGGTTGGGTTTGCAAGTCAGATTATAACTTAGAAAAATGGTTATAATAATACCACCTTGGAATTTTGTATTGCCTTGCAATTTAAAAGAGGCATTGCTCTGTTTTATTTGATCTCAACAGTAAATTCTGGCATTTGTATATGGGACTTAAAACAGATATATTTTGGTATTACAAACATTAACTGAATGCCTGAGAATACAGGGTATAGAAAGTCCCTGCTTTCATATATATTCCAGTAGAAAAAACAACCAATAGGTGTCAGAAGTGAAGAGTATCAAGAAATAAAAGGGCTTGATAGGCGCATAGCAAGTATTCGTTCATTCATTTGTGTACCATAAAGAGAGTGAAAACAAGAAAAGCACAGCCACTAATTGAAAGAATATACATATGTGTATATGTATATACACACACACATACTCATATAGCTTACTTGATTTATTAAACTCTTCTTGTTTGTTTCCAGTTTTATTAAGAAATAATTGACATACATCACTGTGTAAGTTTAAGTTACACAGCATGATGGTTTCATTTACATCTATTGTGAAATGATTACCACCATAGTATCAGTTAACATCCATCATCTTATATAGGTACAATCAAAAGGAAAGAAGAAGAAATTTCTCCTTGTGATGAGAACTCTTAGGTTCTGTTCTGCTGACAACTTTCTTCTATATCATACAGCAGTGTAGGGGTGCCTGGGTGGCTCAGTCAGTTAAGTGTCTGACTTCAGCTCAGGTCATGATCTCATGGTTTGTGGGTTCGAGCCCCACGTTGTACTCTGTTCTGTTCTGACAGCTCGGAGCCTGGAGCCCGCTTCAGATTCTGTGTCTCCCTCTCTCTCTGCCTCTCCCCCACTCATGCCCTGTCTCTCAAAAATAAATAAACATTAACAAAAAATGTTTATATCATATAGCAGCGTTAACTGTAGCTATCATGTTGTCCATTACATCCCTAGTACTTATTTATCTTATAACTGCAAATTTATACCTTTTGAATTTTTTTTCCATTTCCCCCTCCCCCCACCTTCTGAGGCAGTGCTTTTGAAAAAATATTGCTTGGGGCGCGTGGGTGGCTCAGTCGGTTAAGCGTCCGACTTCGGCTCAGGTCATGATCTCACAGCTCGTGGTTTCGAGCCCCGCGTCAGGCTCTGTGCTGACAGCTCGGAGCCTGGAACCTGCTTCGGATTCTGTGTCTCCCTCTCACTCTGACCCTCCCCTATTCATGCTCTGTCTCTCTCTGTCTCAAAAATAAATAAATGTTAAAAAAAAAAAACTTTAAAAAAAAAAAAAGAAAAGAAAAAATAATGCTTTAATGGGGTTGGCTTTACCAGAGTACTAACGTTTTATGGCAGACTTCCCCCTTTTTATAGGTTTGTCAACTAGCTCTTTTAAAATATTTGTTTTAATGTTTATATTTGTTTTTGAGACAGAGCATGAGTGGGGCAGGGGCAGAGAGAGGGGGAGAGATAGAGAATCCAAAGCAGGCTCCAGGCTCCAAGCTGTCAGCACAGAACCCGAGGCAGGGCTCGAACTTGTCAACCAGGAGATCATGACCTGAGCCAAAGTCTGATACTCAACCGACTGAGCCACCCAGGCGCCCCTCAACTAGATCTTAATTTAAAGAACTCCAGTCCACATAGACATTTATACATTTCTTGACTACATGAGCATTTTTTTTAAAGATCCCAAGCAGTCACTTTTAAGAGCACATCAGTTAAATTTTCCAAAATGTAATATTTGGTGACAGTGTCTATCTTTCTTGCTTATGAAGAAGTCAAAGTATAGGATTCACCCAACCACTAGCCAAGCCTATTATTTTCACAGAGATATGGGCAGGCAAATGAACCACCCTGTGATTTAGGTATTTTGCAGCAGAAAGTTTAGGATAGTGGTTTTTTCCACTTGTGCCAGAGGAATGTGTTAAATCTGTATCACATGTCTATAAAATTGACTGTTGATATTTGTAATTCTGTTGAAGACCAGAACTACTTTTAAGCCACTCACTTATCTTCAAATATCCACAAGCCTTGATTATTCAGGATACTTACTGTAATCAAAAGGCACCTTGTAGGAAAGGGCATCGTGAGAATCTTCTTATAAATAGCACTTTGCCACAAGATCTCCTAAATGTTAAATGAGATTTGAAATATTTATTCCGTGTTTAGGGAATAAAAACAATCTTTTCTTTTCCCCTGTCAGGTGTAGACGTAAAGCCTGAAGTAGAAGTTTTCAGCGCATCAGGCAATCCGAAGGACTTACTTGAAAACCTCACAGACGGGGAGATAATATATCCTGAGATTTTTATGCTGGAATTAAATTTGCTTTCTGCTGGTAAAGCCAAACTTGATGTACTTGTCCATGTATTTGAGAGTTTTTTGAAAATCATCAGACAGAAAGAAAAGAATATATTTCTCCTCATGCAACAGGTAAAAGATGCATTTAGTTAAATGTGATCAGTATTTATCATGTTCATGCCCCAGTTACTGATCTCTTTATCTTGAACCCAACTTGCCTGAAAATTATTTGAGATGACTACTTAATCTTTTATAATGCCTCAGGTATGTTTTTGCCTATGAGTGGTAAAATCTGAAAATATTTTAACTCCATGGTCCTCTAAAGGAGCATAAAAAAATTAATGTCATTGGCTAACTAATCCTAGTATATTTCTGAGAATGGGTGATAGTTTTAAAATTACATTGAATTTTAATATGGTCATTGTTTTTGAAAAATCAGAAAACAAAAACAGTATAAAAAAATAAATGTATACACCACCTAAAAAAAAAAGGTAATGAAAAGTATGTAATTATATACATAGCATTCTTTCCAGTTATTTTAAAGTATTTATATATGTATATACAGTAAACTATCAATTTATTATGACATTACAGTTGCTTCATGCTTTCATGAGGTAAGAAATTTAATTTCTTATGTTTTGTTTTTTTAATCTTCAGGGAACTGTGAAAAATCTTTTAGGAGGGTTCTTGAGTATTTTAACACAGGCTGATTCTGATTTTCAAGGTGCGTTGAAACCGTTAGTTTTACACGATAGCTTTAAAATTATTTTGTTGTTATGTGAAATGAAGAGTTGGTAATAATGGCTTTCGCTGGCATAGTGCTCTGTGTTCCAAAAGTAGCTTTATATGCATCATCTCTCTTGTTCCCCAGAAACACCCAATAGAATAGACATGTTATAAGTATCTTGATTTTATAGAGAGCAAGCTCTGGATTCCAAGGGACTGAGTGAGTTGTTGAGGGTCATATACGTAGAAGTGGCATTACAGCAACTGTAGTCTAAACACTGTGTTGCTGCTTCATCAGATACTGAGTGCCACTCTCCACTCAGTACTTTCACAGACGTTTGAGGAATTCGTAATGAGTATATAAAATGGCTATATTATATATAATAGATAGAAACCTAGCTTTTAGTTGGAGAAATCTAGATTTTAGTTGGGGAAGTATAACACGCATGAAACGTTAATTCAGGTTTGTCAGATGTTTCCTCATGATTAAATTCAAGTTACGCGTTTTTGGCAAATAGACCTCATAAGTTACGTGCCTTTTGCGTGTGCCGTATTGTGGTTTGTGTATCTGTATCTTATTACTGTGATGTTGACTTTGATCGCTTGGTTAAAGTGGTGTCTTGTTGAGTTTCTCCATTGTAAAGTTGCTGTTTACTGTGGTATTTGCCAAATAGCTATTTTCTATTCCCATTATTACTTCTATATTTATTAATTGGGATTGTACTGTAAAGAAAAGTTTTTCCTCTTCTTCCATTTACTTGTTTAGTGTATGGGTATGTTTATATTTATTGTGGTAGACACTTTATTGTGGATCCTTTTGAGCTGAAGACTTATTTCTAGCTTAGCTCTGAGAAATTCTATTATATTACCTTTTAATAACAGCTTTATTGAGATATAATTCATATACTACGCAGTTCACCCATTTAAAATATGCAGTTTAGTGTTTTTTAGTATATTCACAGTTATGCAACCATCACCACTTTTTTGCTATTCTGAATAACGCCATGAACACTCATGTACTAGTTTTCACATGGACATATGTTTTCATTTCTTTTGGGTCCAGTGGTAACTCTATGTATAACTAGATGAGGAACAGCCAGACTGTTTTCCAAAGTGGCTGACTTATTTTACATTCCCACCAGCAGAGTATGAGGATTCTTGTCTCTTCACATCCTTGCCAACACTTGTCATTACCTATGTTTTTGGCTATATCCATCCTAGTGGGTGTGACATGATATCTCATTGTGGTTTTGATTTGCATGTTTCTCATGGCTAATGTTGTTAGTCCTATTTTCTTGTGTTTATTGGCCATCTGTGTATCTTCCTTGGATATCTTTGGAGAGATTTCTATTCAGTCCTTTACCCATTTTTGTTTTGGATAATTTGTGGTTTTAATCATTGAATTGTAAGAGATTTCATGTATTCTAGGTAAAAACCCCTTATCAGAAGTGTGATTTGCACATATTTTCTCCCAGTCTTTGGCTTTATCTTTTCATGTTCTTGATGGTATACTTTGAAACACAAATTTTTTATTTTGATGAAGTCCAATTTATCTATTTTTGCATTTGTCACAATGCAAAATGCAATGCATTGCAATGCAATGCAAAATGCAATGCAATGCAATGCAAAATGACATTTTGGTGTCATATCTAGAAAGGTCTAACAGTCACAGAAATTTAGTATTTTTTTTTAATTTAAAAAATTTTTAAATTTTTATTTGAGAGAGACTGAGAGTGCACAAGATGGGGAGCAAGGCAGAGGTGGGGGAGAGAGAGAGAAACAGACAGACAGACAGACGTCTAAGCAGACCCCATGCTCAGCGCAGAGCCCAATGTGGGGCTCGATCCCACAACCCTGGGATCATGACCTGAGCCAAAATCAAGGCACCCTGAGACTTAGTATTTTTAAAAATAATTTTCTCCTCTCTGTGTTTTATGCTCTCTTCTTTTTTACATCCTAATTGTAATCTTAGGCCTTCTTGGATTGACTTTGCATTGTCTTAGCTTTCCTCTCACATTATCTACTTCTCTCTTTTTGTGCTGTGTTTTGGGAGATTTCTTCAATTCTATTCCAACCTTTTGTCCAATTTTTAATTTTGGCAATTATCTTTTAATATTTAAGAGCTTCTTTTTGTTCATTTGATTTTTGTTTATTCCATTTTCACATAAGGATAAAATATCTTCTTAAATATATCTGGATGTAGGGGCACCTGGATGGCTCAGTTGGTTGAACACCCACATATCTGGATGTATATCTGGATCTAGTAATTAACATCTTAGAAGGATATCTTTCCTACCCTAAATTATTTATGTTCTCTCTGGGGTCAGTTTATCAATTTGTCTTTTATATCTTGTTTTTTCTCTTCTATGTTGCTGATTCTCAAATATTTTTTGAACCTTTTATTGCCCATTTCTATTTAAGAAAGCCGTTGGAGCTAATGATGTAAAAGTAAATTTGTTTTCCTATTTGGCATCTTCCCTGAATGGGCAATCTGTTGACAATCCCTGATGACTGAAGTTCCCCAAATACCATAATAAGGAAATCTTTACTTTGGGGGGCCATTAGGGCCACTATTACCCCATAAGACATTCTGTGTACATTAGAAAAGTATTTCCTCCACACAGACGGCTTGTGAATAGTGTCTTCGTGCTAAGAAAAAGTCATCCCTTCATCCAGGCAACACAGCCCAATGCCAGGATGCATGGCTTGGTGAATAGCTTTTGGGTTTTATTTTAGTCCCTGTTTTCTCCCGTGATTAAGCTTTTTGGCCTGTCTGCAGACTGTACTTGTATAACTGGTAGCTCTGGTGCTAATGTTCCACTCTCCAACTCAGCTTTTGCCCGGCAATCCGTTGAGTTTCTTTCAAGAGTTATCAAGGTGTGGGCATAGAAGTCAAAGCTGAGCTACCTGTGCCCTATATTCAGGATCAAGGAGAGAGGTAGGTGCTTCCAGACAAACCTTGTATTAATCCCTGCATTTGTAGCCTCATTCTTCCTTCCTCTCCAGAATGTAGACAGACAGATTGGCTCCTCCTCCTCCTCTGAGCCCCTTTGTAATTCAGAGAGATTCTAGGCTGCAGCTTCTCTTATCTCTCTGCTCTTCCATCTTCAAGAAATGTTCTGAAGTCTGATGTGCTCCCAATGCCCACTGACTCCCCCCTTTTATTGCTGTTATGGATCTCTTTTCTTCTTGTAATTCTGTACTTTTAGTTCAGCAAGTTTTCCCTAGTAGACAAAGAAATATAAATATATATCTCTATCCCCTCATTTTGAACTGGTACCTGTCTGTGTTGAACTTAAAAAAAAGTCTAAGCACCTATATATACTTTATTTTGATCATATTACTTCTCCCCTTCCACCCCCCGTGATTATCTAACACTTTATTTGATAGTGTTTTTTAAAATCAGAATCCTAGTTAGGTTCATACGTTACAGTAAGTAGATATGTCTCAACTCTTTTCTTCTGTGGATGTCTACTCTCAGTCCTTGAATTTTGTTGCTGGCGTTGTTAAAGAAGCCAGGTCTTTTATCATGAGGCGTCTCCTGCATTCTGAGTTTTGGTGATTATGTCCCCGGGAGGTTGTTTAACATGATCCTTTCTCCCTTATATTTCCTTTCACTGGTAGTAAGACCTAGAAACCTAATCAAATTTAGGTTCCATTTTTTTTTTTTTTTTAACAAAGTGTTTTAATGTTTATTTATTTTTGAAGAGACAGAGACAGAACGTGAGCAGGGGAGGGGCAGAGAGAGAGGGAGACACAGATCCAAAGCAGGCTTCCGGCTCTGAGCTGTCAGCACATAGCCCAACGCGGGGCTCAAACTCACCAACTGTGAGATCATGACCTGAGCTGAAGTCGGTCACTTAACCAAGTGAGTCACCCAGGTGACCCTACTAGGTTCCATTTTTTGACCAGAATATTTTACAGGCAGGAGTCCGTGCCTCCAACCAGAGGCACATAATGTCTGGTCGTCTCTCTTGGGGAGGTGCTAGGAGCCATGGATGCTCATAGCCTAGGGACTGCAAAATGGTAACATGCTGTTATTTCATCTTCTTTGATAAACAGGAATACTTAAAGAAAACTTGCTGTCATCAACTATTTGGTTACCCAGAGATAGAGTTCATAAAGGAAAGGCAGGAGAAATACTTAATTATTTTCCTTTATTGACTAGTTTTCATAGTTCTTACTCTACAACCTTTCATGGGTTTGTGTTACAGGGTAAAGTCAGTGCTGTTTTAGTCTTGTTGCGTCAGTTCACTGCTTCTACAAAACATGATGCTTGCACGTGGCTTCTGTTCTCAGGTTGCACATCAGGATTATTTCTGGCATGTCTAAAATGGAGATAATATTTCATTTGTAGGAATTTTTTTGCTGAGGATTAGCTGAGATAATGCATGTAAACGTACTTTGAATACTAAAATGCGTGCTACAAAAATTAATCACTTTATTCTAAAAAGTTCTGTGAATTTATGTACTACCAATTATATTTTATTCTAAACCCCACAATGGAATAAAGAAAGCGTTCAAAATAGTTTGTGATATTTAATTATCTTCATAATCTTTAATATTTACACTTTTATCTATGTCATCTAATTAGAAAGTAATACTTAAACAGTTTCAAGATGAGAAGATAGCAGACTATTTTATGGTATTTAACAGTGTCAACTTACTTAACAAATATTGTATTAATTTATGCTTCTTTAAATAATACCTTTACTGGGAACTAACCAACCTTTAAGAAAAGTGGGGGTGGGGGGGTTGTCACTGGGTTGGTTGGTTTGCATTTAATCATATTGCTATTTTTTCAGCACATTTTTGGATTATTAGATTGTTTATAATCCACTGAAGATGTGAAACTAGTATTTGATCCCTTTCAGTGAAATTGTTTGTTCTGTGTCTTTAATTTTGTATTGGCTTTAATTTTTTCCCCCCTATCTTTCTTTAATTTAGCATGCCAAAGAGTATTGGTGGATCTTTTGGTATCTTTGATGAGCTCAAGAACGTGTTCGGAAGAGCTAACCCTTCTTTTGAGAATATTTCTGGAGAAATCTCCTTGTACAGTAAATATGCTATAATTTAATTTTTTTTCACAGATACCTAATAGGATATTTTAAAAACTATTTGGAAATCACTAAGCTCTCTCTTTTGTTGTGGTAATTATTATACAGTCAACTCCATGTTATGTGTGAGATTCTCAATCATTTTATTATTTGCCCACATTTTAACTGTTTCACTTCAGTTTTGGCTAACCAGCCTATCGTTGGGATCATAGTCCCATTACCTCATCCCACCCCCAGTTGTTGTGCTTAAGAAATGCCAAGTAATATTAATTACTAAAGAGAACTTAATTATGAGTAGTTGTTACCATTTTAAGGATTATCCTTTTTTTTTTTAGAAAATTAGTATCTACTCTTCAGGTATCTTGTATCACTTCTTTCCATTGGTGTAACTTAGTGACTTTTAGACTGTTCTTTGCTGAGAAACTCATTTTTATAATGAGACCTTGACTGGAAGCATATGCAAATCAAACAGAAAACCTGGGAGCTACTTTCCGTGACGCAAGATTAAATGTCACTGAGCCCTGCCCATTTCCCCACCTTACTCCCGCTTGTGGACCCTGAGAGGACTCTATGGAGCACAAGGTTAAAAACCACTGATGTAGACATTTGGTGACTGTAGTTTGGAGTGTTTCTTTTTTAAAACATTTTTAAATGTTTATTCATTTTTGAGAGACAGAGAGAGAGAGACAGAGAGGCAGAGCATGTAAGTAAGGGAGTGGCACAGAGAGAGGGAGACACAGAATCCGAAGCAGGCTCCAGGCTCTGAGCTGTCAGCACAGAGCCTGACATGGGCTCGAGCCCACAAACCTTGAGATCATGACCTGAATCAAAATCGGACACTTAACCCACTGAGCCACCCAGGCACCCCGAAATGTTTCTATTACTTTCCCTGAGTGCATTTCTCATCATCGTCGTCGTCATCATCATCATCATCATCATCATCGTCAATGTTAGCTGTTATTTTATGCATAGGGCATATAATTGGTAGGGCATTGTACTAGGTTACTCTTTTCTACTTTTTTACTTGTCTCCTTAGTCATTACTTTTCTTTTTAATTAGATGCTCGTTTCCTCTCTTGTCTCTTCTACAGTTCTACACTTCAGTTTAACAAAAAATTTGTAATTTATAAAGAAAACCTAAAAACACTTATTTTGTTTTACCAAAAGCAGATGAAAGAAAATTAATTTGATTAGGGAAAACTCATGTAAAGTAAGTTGGAAAGTAATTGAGCCACTCAATTTTATGAAGTCAGTCATGTTAGAAATATCATCCAGAAATCTGGAGAATTTGTCAGGTGTCTGGTTCTGTGCTTCACTTAAAAATAATTGAGAGACGGGCACCCAGGTGGCTCAGTCAGTTGAGTGTCCGACATTTGATTTTGGCTTGGGTCATGATCCAAGAAATCATGACATCAAGCCCCACATCAGGCTCTACGCTGAATGTGGAGCCTGCTTGGGATTCTCTCTTGCTGTTCCTCTGCCCCTCTCCCCTACCCATACTCTCTCTCTCTCTAAAAAAATAAATAAATAAAATAAAGTAAAATAAAAAGTAAAATTGAGAGAAACAACTATAGTATACTTAGAAATACATATCTTTCTTTGGTAGAAATGATTCCAGATATAATTACTGTAGTTAATTTCTTTTGTTTTTATTAAAAATTTTTTTTAGTTTATTTTTTGAGAGAGAGAGAGAGAGAGAGCAAGGAAGGAGCAGAGGGAGAGGGAGACAGAGAATCTGGCAGCACAGACTGTCATTTATAACCAGAATTTCAAAATTATTATGTACCTTAACATGATCCTGACGTTTTGTTTTGCTTTTTCTCTAGGAAGTTCTTCTTTTGGGTATTCTGAAAATTATTGAAAGCGACATTGCTATGAGCCCTTCACAGTATCTAACCTTCCCTTTACTGCATACGCCAAATTTAAGCAATGGCGTTTCATCACAAAGGAGTCCTGGGATTCTAAACAGTAAGGCCCTGGGATTATTACGAAGAGCACAGAGTTCGCAGAGCAGGAAAGAGGCCGACAGTGAAAGTTTCCCCCAGCGGCTGCTCTCCTCCTGGCACGTAGCCCCAGTCCACTTGCCGTTGCTGGGGCAGAACTGCTGGCCACACCTGTCAGAAGGGTTCAGCGTCTCACTGTGGTTTAGCGTGGAGTGCATCCACGAAGCGGAGAGTGCCATGGAGAAAGGAAAGAAGATGAAGAAAAGAAACAAATCCTTAATGTCGCGGGACAGTAGTTTGGATGGCGCAGGTATGATGTTCCCGCTGTTATCTGTTGTCTGTTTCACTGAGCTTTTTCATGTGGGCATTTGGGTTGGGCTGTAAGGATATGTGGATTTCTCACTGGCTCTGGACATGTTCTTCGTGCTAGGTGCCTTAGTGATGGCAGGCCCTGCCTCCCCAAAGCCTGGCTGGTGAGATAGCTTCAAAAACCCTACTTTCTTTTGTACTGTGGCCTTCGGGCTGGAGGTGGGGGCTGCGGCGGAGGGACCCCCACGTGTACAACTGCCGTGGGGGATCACCAGCCCCATTTCCTGCCTCTTTCCTGTTCCCATCACTGGATTAGGGTGATTCCTGGTGTGAGAGAAGTAAAGGAAGAAGCCCGAGAGCCACTCTTCTGTCCTTCTGTCCCCTTCTCCCCAGGCCCCAGGAGCCCCCATCTCATCTCCTTTCTCTCTCTTAGCTCAGCTCTCCTCCTCGCGCCACATCGTTCCGCAGTGCCCCTCTCCTAGTTCCTGTCACGTTGCGTTTGAGTGAGTCAGCCTTTCTCCACGGTTAGAATCATTTCCATTCCAGTACTTTCTATAACCGATCCAATCTCTGTTCTGCCGCCACGAAACTGGGTCTGGTTCCTCATATGACGAGGGCAGGAAGGACCTGTTCGTTAAAAAGCAGTTTATGGTGGTGAGAAGCCAAGCAGGTCGGCTAATTGTTAGGGTCCATGGGATGGATGAAATGACTAGATGAGACAGCTGGTTAGGGGTCACATGGAGGTCCTGGCCGCAGGGGCTCTTCACGGGGCAAAGCTGACGCATCCCACTGGCTCCCTGCTTCGGAACACTAGGCCTTCGGGCAAGGTCCTCCACCACTGACACTGGTAGAAAAGAAATCCTTAATGACGTTGTCAAGATGGGAGAGTGAGAAGTGTCACCTGATGTCCGCAGCTGGAACTCGGAATCCACTTCTCCAGACACATTTCCGTGTTGTTAGCATAGTGTACTTCTGCACTTTTGCGGGTTAGCCTAGGAAGCCAAACTTAAAACAAAACAAAACAAAAACAAATAGTTCTAGCATTTTCTTTTGTGAGTTGAACTTTGCCACTAAGGATTGATAGCTCTGCTGCTGCCCCATGTACACTGAGTGCTTTCTGTATGTGCATTACTTTGCCCCACTCTTTCTACTTACGTTTTCAATCTAATCTTCACAACAGTTCGGTAAGGTGAGTGCTCTCACTGTCCATATTCACAGATGATATGAAACGGCATGACCAGTTTATATAGCTGGTAAGTGATGGGGAGGGATTTAGACTCACCTATATTTAATTCAGAGCTTGAGCGCCACCCCTGTACTGTAAACTGTGCAGATCTCTTTCTCAGATTTAAGTGGGGGCAATCACAGTGCAGACAGTCTCTGATAAAATGAAATAAGTATACACAATGACCTGAGAAAAAGTGGAGTAGTGGGCAATTAAAAAAATTTTTTTTATTGTAGAAATATGTTAGGAGACATATATTTTAGAATGACAATTCTGCATAAACATTAAAAAAGAACATTTAAAAATAGTATATATACCAAAATTTTGAAGGGAGAGATGAAGAAGATATTATAGTGATGACACATCCTTTGCCCTAAACCAACTTTGTGACCTTGAGCAAGTTACTTAATCTCTCAGCACCTCAATTCTGTCACCCTCTAAATGGGGACAATAAAATTTACCTCAGAAGATTGTTGTATTAACTATTTGTTATATTTCTACTTTACAGTAGCTGGGTACACACTGGTTTCTGTTCTGGTCTTTTATTTATGCGTCAGATTTGATATGGAAACATTAGTAGCACATCAGATGTGAATTCTCTATACATCTCGTATCTTGGGCAATAGTCCTCAAAATAATGAATTTAGGGGGAATATTCTTAAAAATTGGTGGTGTTTATACTTGTTGGAAAATGGCAACAAATATATAAGCAGTCTAATAGCTGGTAGTGTTCATCTTTTCTGAAAGTCTGAGCCCTTGGACATGCATTTTGTATTTTGGTGCATCTTCATTAACATAGCTCTATGTGAAGTCAGGCAGTGTAGTAACAGTGTAGATGGCTTGAGGATTCAG
This sequence comes from Lynx canadensis, assembly GCF_007474595.2. Lineage (NCBI taxonomy): Eukaryota > Metazoa > Chordata > Mammalia > Carnivora > Felidae > Lynx > Lynx canadensis. The sequence continues at coordinate 74,196,720 of NC_044313.2, read as the reverse complement.
TGTGGTGAGAAACCACTTGAAGTCAAGATGAATAACCAGATAGCCCAAAGCATATGGCATTACCTTAGCTTGCCTTAGAATAACATTTTAGAGTTTCAGAATCACTTAGCAATTATATGCAAAGATGATTCATCAGGGAGTCTAAACAAAGAATATATTCAAACAGCACGATTTTTCAAAAATCAATTTTTTTTTTAAATCATGCTATTGTAATAATTATAGGATGATTTTTGGTCGTGCCTGTGACAATGGTGTGTGCTCTGTGGGCCAGGGTCTGTAATGTCAGAGTGACCGAATCCAATCAATAAGAGAAATGTGGCATGGTTTGTAATAGGTCACCACAGTGACATCACAATGATCTGTTCATTCCCACAATTAGCCCTTAATTATCGTATATTTTGAAGACTTTAATAACTTCCAGTGTACCCAGTTACTGTCTTCGCTCCTGGTGCTTTTTTGGAATTAACATCTCAAGTTTGGGAATATTGTTTGGAACATCCAGGTAAATAATTTACTGCAAATGAACAACCATGCTTTGTATTCTTTTAAATTCACGTTTCCCCGCATTTTATCAACTGCTTTACTGATTATTCTAACGTCTTTTTATCATAGAGAACAACAGACTGGAAGGTGCCGAGTACATAAATCCTGGTGAAAAGCTCATAGAAGAAGGATGTATTCATATGATTTCCTTGGGATCCAAAGCTCTGATGATGCAAGTGTGGGCTGATGCCCGCAATGGCACTTTTATCTTCCGGTATCGATTATCCTCAACCCCCTGCGAATAGATAGCATATTTAAATAATTTAGATGAGACATTGATGTGAAATCTAATAAAGATAATTACAGCAAATCAGAAAACTGTTTTTAAAAAGATACATTCTAACAAGTATTAATACCACCTCTGTAACAATATATTATTCTATCCAAAAATCTATAACTAAACTCTGAAAGTAGATTATGTTAATTCTCTATTAGATTTTAGACCAATGCTCACTGAAGTCTTATCTATGGAAATATTCTATCAGATTGCAATCACCTTAAGATGTTATTATCAGACAGCTGGTTTCCATGCAGATTATATGTTTAATAGCCATTACCTGATAAACTTCAATTCTTCTTGCAGTCTTGTCTTTTTTTCCTACCTCTTTTGTTAACTGGTATACAAATCTTTTAGTTGGATTGAATGAGTATGATACAATTTTTATAAAACTTTAAACAAAAATACGGTATTTAGAGGATATATGCTTTTTGTTATAAAGGTTACTTGGTATTTTGTATGCATTATATCCTAATTCTCTCAGCAATCCCTCCAAGTAGGATAGACCCCTAGTACATCTTGGCATTTAGACATTTATCTACAACATGTATTAATTTTTGTATGAACCAAAAATTACACTGTAATTTCTAAAAGGGCAATGACTGTATAAATAGTAACAATACAGGGGCACCTGGGTGGCTCAGTTAAGTGTCCCACTCTTGGTTTCGGCTCAGGTCATGATCTCACGGTTTGTGAGTTCGAGCCCCACATCAGGCTCCGTGCTGACAGTGCGGAGCCTGCTTGGGATTCTCTCTCTCCCCCTCTCTCTTTGCCCCTCTCCTGCTTGCTCTGTCTCTCTCAAAAATAAATAAAGTAAAACATTTAATAAATAGTAACAATACATTTTTTTTTCAAATTGAATTTTGAAAATTAATGCCTAAATTATTCACACCAGCAAATGAGCTTCATCTATTTTAGTTCGTGAATTGAGGTAATAATATAATAAAATAACTAAGCAGATTTTATGGTGTAAAACAAAGACCTACTGACTTTTCAAATTAGTTTAAAAATAGAACCGGGGCACCTCGGTGGCCTAGTTAGTTAAGCCTCCAACTTCAACTCAGGTCATGAGCTCATGGTTCATGGGTTCGAACCTTGGCATTGGGCTCTGTGCTGACAGCCCAGAGCCTGGAGCCTGCTTGGGATTCTGTGCCTCCCTCTCTGTCCCTCCCTGGCTCGTGCTCAGTCTCTCTCTGTCTCTCAAAAATAAACATTAAAAAAAAAAAATAGAACTGATTTTTGGGGCACCTGGGTGGCTCAGTCAGATGAGTGTCTGACTCTTGATGTCAGCCCAGGTCATGATCTCATGGTTTGTGAGACTAAGCTCACATCGGGCTCTGCAATGACAGTGCAGAGCCTGCTTGGGATTCTCTCTCTCCCTCTCTCTCTGCCTCTCCCCTGCTGTGTGCTCGCTCTCTCTCTCTCTCTCTCAAAATAAATAAACTTTAGAAAAAATAGAACTGATTTTTAATCTAATTCAAATACCTGGAATTATAGCTATTAGACATTTATTAAATATTGAGATCAGAAATTTCATGTTTTCAGCCTATACTTTTTCTCTTTTTTGTAGTATGTGCATGGATTCAAACGATGACATGAAAGCTATTTTACTGGCACAGGTTGAATCACAGGAGAATATTTTCGTCCCCAGCAAATGGCAACACTTGGTCCTCACCTACCTACAGCAGCCCCAAGGGAAGAAGAATAACCATGGGAAAATCTCCATATGGATCTCTGGGCAGAGGTAGGAAACGTTTTTAGTAAATACTTACTAACTTCCATTAAAATTTTAAGTTTAGTTTGTCATAGCTTCTGAAGCAGATCACAGGAAACTATAGATACGATGTGCTGTATGTTAATGCAGGAGTCTATGTCAGAGTCGGATACTTTTTCCTGTGTATCACTTTAATACAAAATTAATCTCTCATGCAAGTTAATACTTGGGTTTGAGGGAACATGCAGAAAACTGACATTTAGACGTTTATATAGAATATATGATAGATCAAGGAACAGAACCTATAGTTTGGTCTTTCATGCCTACAAATTTATAAAATGAATCCACAAGGAATTATTTCAATTAAGTGGATAATAAGGCTAAGACCTAAATTAAGTCAGGGTTTCAAAAGAAATTAGAATGACCGGAGCAAAATTTAAGCTAGTGTGTATCAGGTAATAGATTAAAATGGGGTCCTAGAACATGCCATGTGATAGATTCAGGTATACTGTGTGATTTTTACCGACCAGGAGAATTGTGGGTCAAGTTAATAAGAGTTGTGTTCTGGAATATCTTAATGTAAAATAAGCCAGGGAGAACTATAAAGTATCTTGGATTTGTAAGAGTTGCGAAGTATTTTATGAATGAAGTAACCATGAAAGGGGATACAGAATTGGATAGTGGCGCAGCATGGGACAGGATCAAGCTGGCTGGAAGGAAGAGTCTGAGTTCAGTAATGAGAAAGAAAAGCAATGGGTATGGTCATGCTACCTGATAGGCAAGTTATGCATGTCAAGATGAGGAGGCTAGATTTAATCGCATGGACTATAAAATATTTCATACCTGTTATGTTGCATACCTTTTGCTAGGTGCCTTACATGCATTATCTCCCAGTTCTCTTAAAAATCCCTCGAAGTAGATGAGACCACAGAAATAACATATGCCCTTAGCATAAATGAGCCTATTCTTATTCATTCATTTGTTCATCCATTAAATATTTATTGAGGAATTGCCGTGTGCCCAGCGTGCTTGTATCAGGCCTGAGGGCAATGGTAAACAAGACTTGGCACTGAGAATAAACTGAGGGTTGATGGGGCGGGGGGGAGTGGGAAGGAGGGGAAAGTGGATGATGGGCATTGAGGAGGGCACCTGCTGGGATGAGCACTGGGTGTTGTATGGAAACCAATTTGACAATAAATTTCATATAAAAAAAAAAAAAGACTTGGGTTCCATGCCTTCTTGGAACTCACAGTCTAATGGGGAAGCAGACAAGGAGCAAACACAATGAAATGATTATATCCAAATCATGACAGATACTGTGGAGGTAACAAACAGGTCCCCAGACAGAAAATATCAGGTTTGCTACGTAAAAGGTAGATCAGGGAAGGCGTCTTTGGGAAAGGATTATTTAAGCTGAGACCCCGAGGGGAGACGGGACGTGCTCTGGGCAGGGGAGAGGCAGAGCCTTCCAGGCAGAGGGGAAGGCCCGTGGAAGCCAAGGGAAAGCTGTGTGCTGGCTCATTGCTGGAAGGGAGGCTGTCAAGTTGACTGCTTAGAGCTGTCCAGCCTCAATGCCAGAGGAAGGCAGAGGACAGGGGGCTTGTGAGTGGCTTTAGGGGAGTCCCTCCCCAGGGTCCACCACAGGAAAGAGCAGGCTTTGGGAACAAAACCAGGGCTTCAGTTTTTGTTTATTCATTTCAAAAAATTCATGAAAATATGTCATTGAAGCTTCCATATTCTAAATAAAATATTTTCTGAGGAGTTCTCAGACTTTAACCAATTAGTAAAATTTTTTTTCAGAACCTTGAGTTAGGTCGGTTGGAGTTGGGGACAGGGCTGTGCATAGCGAGCCTCTTTCTCATGGACCCTCTCCTCATTTCACGAGCTCTCAACATGTGCCAGGAACTGTATGAAACGCTTCACACGGATGACCTCATTTGGTCCTCCTGACAACACTAGGAAGAAAGTATATTGTTTTCTCTATGTTACATGTGAGGCAATTGAGAGAGACCCAGAGCGGGTAAAGTCATGCCACAAGTATGGGGTACAGCTGAAACCTGAACCCAGATACAGCCCATGCCTTAGAACCCTGTGTTTTGCCACCCCAACAACCTTTTTCTGAATCAGACCACCTGACAGGTATAGGAGTCATAAACTAACTAGACATGTTCAGAATGAGGGTTTAGATGTTCATTGTGGATGGTTGGTGAGCATAGTCAATTCATATATTTCTACATTACTTTGAAGGAATTTTTTTTTGCCATTGGTACAAAGTGATGATTTCATCTGTTAAGAGAGCAACGAGCAAGTGACCAAGGACGAATATATTATTCTGTTGATTTAAACTTGGCACTTTCTGAATTAATAGAATAATTTCTATAAATAATGTATTTCAGGAGAACATTTTAATAGTATGTAACACTGAAAACAAATTATTAATAGTTTATATTCTTATTTAATGAACAGCACACAAATGTGGTAGGAATATATGGCACATAGTAGGTACTTAACATTTGTTGAATTCATCTTGCAAAGTGTTCTTTACCCTTAAAAACTGTATTAAGTCATACTGCCAATAGGTGGCAATAGTGTTTCGGTCACGGCCATGTATTTGGTTCAAGAAAGATGCATGCAATCTGGAAATGATCTCACTGTATTGCTGTATGTCTGTTATACCTCAATAAAAAAAAGTTATCTCACATTTTTATCAGAAAATATTTCTATTAAAATAGTTACATTTTTATGTTAAATATGAAACAGAAAGCCTTAGGGAAAAGTTTTTAAATTTAAATAAATTGACATACCAACATAGAATTTCTTGGTAAATTCTATGAACATTAGCATATTCTAAGTCTTTATCTTATTCACAAACTTTGCCTTTATAAGTTACCTTCATTATCTTTATTTATTTATTTTTTTTAATTTTTTTTTTTTAATGTTTATTTATTTTTGAGACAGAGAGAGACACAGCATGAGCAGGGAAGGGGCAGAGAGAGAGGGAGACACAGAATGTGAAGCAGGCTCCAGGCTCTGAGCTGTCAGCACAGAGCCCGACGCGGGGCTCGAACTCACGAACTGTGAGATCGTGAGCTGAAGTCGGATGCCCAACCGACTGAGCCACCCAGGCGCCCCCCTTCATTATCTTTATATGCAGCTTAAAATATTCCCCCAAAAGGGGTAGAACTTGGCACTCCGGACTTCCAACTGGATGATGAAATCCTCTCGTCGTGTGTGTCTCTCTTTGAGGAAGTGTCAGTTTACTTTTTCCTACTCTGTTTTTTGTAAGGATTCCTGTAAATACAACAGACTAACCCAAACTCTATGACTGAGCATTGAAAAAATAGAAAATGCAGAAAAGCATTGCATTTCAGTGGCTAGTCAGAACCAAACCTTGAGAAATGATACTCCTTTTCTGAGTAGTCTTTGATGGCTTCATAGAAGGTGATGTTTTAGGAATGGTTTACCAAGGTGGGAGACTTCTTGGTAAAATTAGGGGGAGGTGGTTGGTTTGTATTTGTAAACCAGGAAGGCGCATGTGCAGAGGTCGAATGGCAAAGAAAACTTGCCTCAGGTGTCCGGTCCCTCCTCCCATGGCCTGCTGCGGGGCCATCAGGCATGTCTGTTCTACTCCCCTCTTTCTGGAATTTGTGTACTGCTAGCACTGGGGACCAGGAGACAGCAGAATCCACTCTCTTTTTCCCCATCACCAACTGTTTGATACTGAACCGAGAACATTGTTCAAGAACTTCCCATTATTAAACATTTATGCTTTTAAACTATTCAAGTCCTCACTGAAGTAATTGATTTAACTTTGTTTTTAACACAGGAAACCTGATGTTACTTTGGACTTTATGCTTCCGAGAAGAACAAGCTTGTCATCTGATAGCAATAAAACATTTTGCATGATTGGCCACTGTTCATCATCCCAAGAAGAGTTTTTGCAATTGGCTGGAAAATGGGACCTGGGAAATTTACTCCTCTTCAACGGTATACTTTTTTCCTTCAAAGCGTTTCCAGTTTCTTCTTTCAGTTAACAAGTATTAAACTAGTAAATTATCCTGGATAATAATCCAGGGTATTAATCCCTATTCCTTCACTTGTACTTAGTAAGTATTACATTTCCTAGATACCAAGATGCACTTCTAAAATATTTCAACATTTTTATAATATAGATGTTTCTTAGAATTGATATATATGTTTAATGCAGGGGTGTACGTCATACCTCCTACCAGCCTCCCCCAAAAGGGAAGCGCATATCAAATCAATTTTGTTTTATAATCTAGGAAAATACAGTATTGACAAGTAAACTTAGAATGATTATCTCTCTTACTTATAATTTTAGTATATTCTTTTTTTTTTTTTTTTTAATTTTTTTTTTTCAACGTTTATTTATTTTTGGGACAGAGAGAGACAGAGCATGAATGGGGGAGGGGCAGAGAGAGAGGGAGACACAGAATCGGAAACAGGCTCCAGGCTCTGAGCCATCAGCCCAGAGCCTGACACGGGGCTCGAACTCCCGGACCGTGAGATCGTGACCTGGCTGAAGTCGGACGCTTAACCGACTGCGCCACCCAGGCGCCCCAGTATATTCTTTTTTTTAATATTCTTAATGTTTATTTTTGTGAGAGAGAGAGAGAGACAGAATACGAGTGGGGGAGGGGCAGAGAGCAAAGGAGACACAGAATCCAAAGCAGGCTCCAGGCTCTGAGTAGTCAGCACAGAGCCCGATACAGGGCTCGAACCCATGGACCATGAGATCATGACCCAAGCCAAAGGCAGATGCTTAACCAACTGAGCCACCCAGGCAGCCCAATTTTAGTATATTCTGTAAGAATATCAAATTTTAGGGGAAAAAAGAAATATATGATTTAAAAATATATATCACTAAAAAACTTAAAAATAAAAATAAAAAATGTATATCACTAAACCTGGCACATAATAGCATTCAGGCAGCGTTTATTGAATAGATAGAAGAATGGAGGAATGAGATATCAATTCATATTTATTTCAAAAAGGAATTTACTGAAGTATGGTTTCCATTTATTTAAAAAAGGCAAAACAAAACCAAAGTAACTGTTTTCTATCTGAAGGAAAAAATAGAAATTTTATTATTTTATTTTATCACAAGCTTCACAGTTAACTTTATGTGTATTAATTCATTTCCCGTCCATACTTGGCATAGGTTATTTGCTCATGACACCAATTTGGAATGTGCGACTTTATTAATTTTATAGAGATAAAAGAATCTGACAAAAATAACTAACTCTTGATTTCTTGCTTTTTATGAAAAATTCTGGTTGGAGTATGATAAATAAATAACTTTATTTTCTTGTTCAGGAGCTAAGATTGATTCACAAGAGGCCTTTTATCTATATGCTTGTGGACCCAACCATACATCTATAATGCCATGTAAATATGGCAAGCCTGCGAATGACTTCTCCAAATATATTAATAAGGACATTTTGCAATGTGAAAAAATCAGAGAACTTTTTATGACCAAGAAGGAAGTGGACATTGGTCTCTTAATTGTAAGTTTTCATTTCATAAGTTTAAACTTTTTAGTAACTGATAATTCATGGTTATAAAATGTATACTTAGCTATGAATTAGATTTCTAAAGTTTCTCTTCTTTCTTACTCAACATTTTCTTTCCTTAAGAACATGTTTCTTTCTTAAAAAAAAAAAAAAAAAAGCAACCTGAAATACTCAGAATTTGTTTTCGGGTTTCAAATGTTTATTCCCTTTTCCTTAGAACTATATTTCCATACGAAGCATTAGTTTAGTTTATACGTACTAATCATTCAAGAAAAATGTTTATGATATGGTGAAAATATAACATCTGTTAGCGTAAAAAATATTGCTCATTACATTTCATTTCCATACTTATAAATAAGTAGTAATTTTTATTGATAGTATTATTTTTATTTATAAATATTCCGATTTTAAAATATTTATTCTTTGATATCAGTAACAACCAGGAATTTTGCTTGCAAAATATTGCTGACTCTGGTTATATGAGACTCTCATGTTGTTTTTTTATACACTATTGTAATTTTTTGCTCAAGTGTATAGTTCAGGAGTTTGTGGTAGATATTTTTCATTATAGCAACTAGAAAGCTGAGCCTTCATAGTCTTAGAAGATCTACTAAAAACTGGTAGATCTGGCCATGAAACTGGGTTCCTTCTCTTGCTTCTTATGAGAGGCACAGTTATAGGTCAGAGATTTTACTTGAAGGAGACTACTAGTTTGGAATGTATTTTGTTGTTGTTGTTGTTGTTGCTGTTGTTAATGAGATGTGTATTGCGCAATCAAAATAAATTGTATTTTAAAGCTGTAACATTTGACTAAAGGAAAGGAGAAGTTCTAGCATAGATATTTTGTAAAATACATGTTAAGTCTTAAGTGGTGTTAAATATGTAACTGTGGTAAAGCGGATAGAGAGTAGATACGTATGGAATTTGACTTATGATCTGATATTGTGTATACAATAGTTTTCTCCCTAAGAAGTATCCAAAAAGGGGGGTTGGGAGCATTTGGGCTGTCCATTATGATTGGGTGATGGCCAGGGATGCTACATGTTCTGCAATGCAAAGGCAGTATTATATAGAGCACAGAATTATCCTACCCCAAATGTGTCACCATTAAGAAAACATGCTTTAGGGAAATGTTTCTCAAACCTAAGCGTACAGCAGAGTCACCCAGAGGATTTATTAAAACACAAGTTGCTGGGCCAGACTTTTGGATTCAGGGGTCAGAAGTGTGGCCCAAGCAATTTGCATTTTTAACAAATCCCAGAAGATGCTGTTGGCTGCTGCTTGCTGGTTCAGGACCACACGTTGAGAATCTATGCTTTAGGCAGACCAAGGAGTTACACAACCAGTGTTTGTTCAAATAATAATTTTAACTCTCTAGTTTTTGGTTAATCCATTTGTTTTCACACACACACACACACACACACACACACACACACACACACACACATTTCCTTAATCCTTTTATTTTGCTTGAAAAGAATATATTGAAGTCATAAGATTTAACATAAATTATCACAAATGAAAATTCTAAGGATTTGATGCGACAACTCTTCTTAGAAAGCAAATTTTTAAGCCTGATTTAGTAATTTGGGGATTATGAGTTCATGAGCGAAAAGTCTGGCAAGCCGCTGGTGCCAGGTGGGAGTTGTTTCACGTAGATGAACGTTTGTCAGCTTTCTGTTGAAAACTACTGCAGGTTTAAGATTTTGTTTTACCCAGCATATCATATACAATAGACCGTGTTGTCACTTTAGTTGGTATGCAAATATGCTAGATGATGTCTGGATGAAATTGTGTTTAAGTTTAAATCGCCATGGGGCGCCTGGGTGGCGCAGTCGGTTAAGCGTCCGACTTCAGCCAGGTCACGATCTCGCGGTCCGTGAGTTCGAGCCCCGCGTCGGGCTCTGGGCTGATGGCTCAGAGCCTGGAGCCTGCTTCCGATTCTGTGTCTCCCTCTCTCTCTGCGCCTCCCCCGTTCATGCTCTGTCTCTCTCTGTCCCAAAAATAAATAAACGTTGAAAAAAAAAATAAAAAAAAAAAAATAAAAAAAAATAAATCGCCATGGTTGAAAATGATCACAGCCTAAGGCCCCCACGGCTTCTGGGAGAAAACACTGAACCAGGGTACATGATTTCCCTAAGCCTGAGTGCCCCACCGGAGTCAGAACCTGATCGAAACTGCCCTCTGCGTGGGAGAAATATTAAAAATTCTATTCAGTTTTAGTAGGAATGCTGATAGTCTGGAATTTTATTCTGGTAGAAAGATCTTAGAGTCACTTGTAAATGAGTAGCCAGCCTGTGAACAAACACATTCCCCAAAGCAAAAAATTTGAATACATTGATGCAGAGTTCCCATCTCATAAGGTTGTCAAGCTCGGTTAATATTTGTAAGTGCAAAGAACTGGTATGTAATGAGTGTGGTGTATAAGACTCAGCTGTTCTTAGTAGTAACAGTGTAATTTCGTGTATTCTAAAATGGTTAAACCTGGAATCTTCTCAGCCTTGACAAGGTTTATACAATTGTTCGCTGCTATTGAAACTGATCTTCTCCTCTGTGAGGGGCCATCTTGCTTCCCACATTCATCTTTGTTTCGTGTACCGTCTATCAAAGAGAACAATTTGTTGGGTAACTTTTCACTTTGAAATGCTTGTCTGCTGGTTGATAACTTACTTTTGTCAATTTTGTTTAGTTGCTAAAGGAATATATTTGTGTTTCAGGAAAGTCTTTCAGTTGTTTACACAACTAACTGTCCTGCTCAGTATACCATCTATGAGCCAGTTATTAGACTTAAAGGCCAGATGAAAACCCAACTCTCTCAAAGGCCCTTCAGCTCAAAAGAAGTTCAGAGCATCTTGTTAGAACCTCATTATCTAAAGAATCTCCGGCCTACGGAATGTAAAACCATTCAAGGCGTCCTGCACGAGATCGGTGGAACTGGTATATTTGTTTTTCTCTTTGCTAGGGTAAGAATCACTGATTATAGTTTTATCTGAAACCAAACTACTTCTTTAATACTGTTAAATTTCAGTGTTTTTTTTTTAATTACAGAAACAGTTATACATCAACTATATTAAACTTTTAAGATAAAGAAATCATGTTGTTTATGATGTCATCAAGCTTTCTGCCACACGTGGTGAAAATTTCTCTTAACTTATGGAGATTTTAGAAGTTTTCTATTATCCAGAAATGTAATTAAGACAATTAAATGTGAAATATACAAGATTTAATGGGGCATCTGGTTGGCTCCATCGGTAGAGCAGGCGACTCTTGATCTCTGTCGGGGTCATGAGTTCAAGCCCCATATCAGGCATAGAGATTACATTAATAAAATAAGTAAATAAATAAATAAGATTTAAATTGTCAATGAGAGGAGGAATACATATTATAGTAACAAAAAGAAGAAAGATGTTCTTTGGACAAGATTGGGTGCATTCAAGGTGGCATGGCCATAGACAAGGAATGTATTCTTTAAAATAAGGTTTGTGGGGGCGCCTGGGTGGCGCAGTCGGTTAAGCGTCCGACTTCAGCCAGGTCACGATCTCGCGGCCCGTGAGTTCGAGCCCCGCGTCAGGCTCTGGGCTGATGGCTCAGAGCCTGGAGCCTGTTTCCGATTCTGTGTCTCCCTCTCTCTCTGCCCCTCCCCCGTTCATGCTCTGTCTCTCTCTGTCCCAAAAATAAATAAACGTTGAAAAAAATAATAATAAAATAAAATAAAATAAGGTTTGTGAAGCCTGTTTTTCCCAAGCTTCCAGCTGCTTGGGGAAAAAAAAAAACCCCAAGGGTCAGCAAGTAACTCCCCAAAAAATAATTTGAGCTTGTTCAGCTTTCTTAAAGACAAGGAGAAATGTAAAAAGTTTGACTTGTGTCATGAGTACTATATTAGAATAAATTGTTTAAATTATCTGTTCTACTTAGTCGTCTCAGGGTGGGGACAATATCTTTCCTGACATAGAGTAGACAATCAATAAATATATACTGACTGTTTACAGGGATCGCTGAAATCCAAAATCAGGAGTACAAATGGTACTAATCATCTCCTTCCTCAAGGCCCATATCCTTGTTTAAATAAAGCAGGCTTGATCTTGTTTCTTCAGAATTTTATTCCTAAGTGTAACTTCTGCAACATTTGCAAATTTCCACAGCCTCCCCAACTGGATTTTTTTCCTTCAGTGGGACCACCTTTGATTAATTTTGCAATAATAGGCATATCAGTGTGTGTTATTATCATCACCATTCTTATAAATGTTTTGTCAGCATTGACTCACCATACTCTAACCTGTTTTTTCTTCTTCCTTTTTCAAACTTTTTTTTTCATCCAGTATCTAGTTGAGTAGATTTTCCCTTCGTGTTTTAAAATGAAAAGCTCTTTAACTCATCAACATTCTGTGATCAACTTTTATAACTTACAGTTTCAAAATGTATATCCTTGGTTTTTGTTCTTTCATCAGGTTATTACACATAATTTTGTTATGATTACTCTCACACAATGACTAGATCCTAGAGAAAATGGCTCATCTTTTACACACATTCAGGATCTTGCCAATAAGACTTCTAAAGTACATTGTAACACTTAAAACTTAGAAACTTTCTTTAGTATTTTTCCTTCTCTGCTACAAAAAGAAAATTCAGTCTCCTTAAAAACCTTACATGTGTTGGGGCGCCTGGGTGGCTCAGCCAGTTAAGTGTCTGACTTCAGCTCAAGTCATGATCTCACACTTTGTGAGTTCTAGGCTCCCTGCTGTCAGCACAGAGCCTGCTTGGGATCCTCTGGCCCCCTCTCTCGCTGCCCCTCCCTCTCTCTTTCTCAAAAATAAATAAACATTAAAAAAAAAACAAAAAACAAAAAAAACCTTCCATGCATAGCCTGCCTTTTGAACCAGATCTCTGCCATCCAGCCAAATAAGCAAACTGCAGCCTCCGAGCTGTACCGGGAACTTCGAGTTTTAGACCCTCACCTGTCTCTTGTCTCTCGCTCCCAGCCACCTGCTGTTCCTACTTTCTAGGATTTTACTGTCTTTCCAGGCCATCTTCTCTCCATTTAGACTTCCCTAACCCAAGCAGAGTAGAGTCAGGAGTAGTTTCTGTGCCCTTGTGACATTCATACTATCTCATTCTTCTTTGCCTTTAATCGTGATAGTAAGGTGTGTTTTTCTTATACATAGTAGTTGTCAGAAATCACTGGTTTAATTGAAGTACAAGGCAAATCTCTGGTTTTCATACATACATCTTGTCTTTTGACTAGATAGTAGGCCTCACTGGGGGCACGTATCATGCTTTTACTTCTTTGTTATCTCCCACAGCATATAACGCACAGCCTATCTGTTGATTCACTGAAATGACATTTGCTGACATTTCAAATCACTAATAAAATGCTACTGACTTATACAGTTGTAAGTGTTATTTTAGTTCATTTATACTATATTCAAGAGACTAAAATTGTAGGATTTATGTCTTTCAGTTTTGTTCATAATTCTTAAATGATGACAAAGTGTGAGCAAAAAAAAAAATAGCTTTCAAATAAAACTGATGGTTTGAAGTTATATAATATATAATCCCACATGTTAAATTTTTCTCTCAATAAATTATTTTTTAGGTTGTGGAACTCAGCAACTGTGAAGAAACTCAAGCATTAGCACTGAGAGTTATACTCTCATTAATTAAATACAACCAACAGAGAATACATGAATTAGAAAATTGTAATGGACTTTCCATGATTCATCAGGTGTTGATTAAACAAAAATGCATTGTTGGTTTTCATGTTTTGAAGGTATGTCCTCATAAAATTTATTCTCATAGTTTCATATGCAATGAGACTTCTCTTCATTATAGTCTTCCGACAATAGAGTTTCATGTTTCGGTTATTCCTGAAGAAAATGAAGGAAACTCAACAGTGTATATTTAACCAAACTAAGATGTTCTTCTGGCTTTCTTCATCATTGACATAATTACATTTTTGTCTTCTTTCAAACATTTGAGAAGAGTGAGAGAAAAAAATTAACTCCTAGAATTTGAGATCTGGGTGAAGTGTTGCTGTCCCTTAGGGGCTGGCCCCTGCTTCTGTAGAACGCTGAAATTAAGACCCACAGAGACACTGTTGTTTGCTTCAGCTCCCAGTTACGGAAGAGAACCTAGTTCTCTGGACAACTAGTACTGTGCCATTTCCAGTAGGCAGTGCTGATAGAGAGTTAGTTTTCTAAGGTTATATTAGTTTTTATTTTGATCCAGCTATCATCAGATACTTAAATACCTTTCTAGCTAAAAGCACTTGGTAACATTGTGAAAATATTTGTCTGAGGGTGCTAGTACTAAGGCAAAAACTGCTTTCACCCATGTCCTCAAGATCCATACATTTATGGCATGAATCCTTAGTACTTTTTGGAAAAGGTTTCAAAGCCTAACAGATTCATTGAATTTAAAAAAGAAAAATAGAAAAATAGAAAAATAAAATGGAATGTTTATTTTACCCATGTTTGAAACTGAATAATCATTTATAAATATTTCAAAGTTTGTGTTTTTCTAATTATTTGAACTGTTTTGCAAAACAGATTAAAGACACTCTGTGAAAGGTTGAATTCTTCACTAGTCTTCCTGTGAATTTAATGTTATGACTGCAAAGATGGAAAGAATAATGTTTCTGTTGAATTTTTAGATTAATCAGTTATTAATGCATCTTGTATTAATGCTGATTTTCCACAGACTCTTTTTGAAGGTTGCTGTGGTGAAGATATCATTCATGTCAACGAGAGTGGAGAGTTTAAGTTGGATGTAGAGTCTAATGCTATAATCCAAGATGTTAAACTGCTAGAGGAGCTCCTGCTTGACTGGAAGATATGGAATAAAGCCAAGGCATGTGCTTTTATTTTTAATGGTAAAAAACATATGACATGAATTTACCCTCGTCACAATTTGTAAGCATACCATACGGTATTAAGTACATACACTGTGTCGAACAGCAGGTATCTAAGACTTTTCCGTCTTGCTTGGCTGCAACTGCCCCCGTCGCACACCCCCCATCTCTCCTGCCCTCTGCCCCTCTCCCTGGCAGCCACCATACCGCTTTCTGTTTCTAAGGGCTTGATTACTTTAGATATGTCGTAGAAGCGGAACCATTCAGTATTTGTCTTTTTGTGACTGGCTGTTTCACTTAGGATATGTCTTTAAGGTTCATCTGTGCTATATAGCACATGACCAGATTCCTTTCTTTTGTAAGACTGAATAATATCCCATTGTATGTATATGCCACATTTCCTTTATCCATTCTTTCTATTAATAGACATTTAGGTTGCTTCCATATATTGGATTTTGTGAATGATGTTGCAATGGACTTGGGTGTGTGAATGTTTCTTTGAGATCCTATTTTCAATTCTTTTGCATATATACCCAGAAGTGGGATTGCTGAATCAGATATTAATTCTATTTTTAATTTTTTTTTTTTTAAAGAGAGAGAGAGGGAGGGAGAGAGCCCCAAGCAGGCTCTGTGCTGACGGCACAGAGCCTGATACAGGGCTCGATCCCACAAACTGTGAGATCATGACCTGAACCAAGATCAAGAGTCCCGTGCTTAACCAACTGAGCCACCCAGGTGCTCCTCTGTTTTTAATTTTTTAAGGATCCCCTGCACTGTTTTCCATAAGACCTGCACCATTTTACAATCCCATCACCAAGGTACAAGGATTGCAATTTCTCCACATCTTTGCCAACAATTGTTATCTTCTGGTTTTTTTGATAGTGCCCATCCTATTGGGTATGAGACGATATTTTATTGTGGTTTTGGTTTGCATTTCCCTGATATTTAGTGACAAGCATCTTTTCATATACTTGTTGGCCATTTGTATATTTTCTTTGGAGAAATGTCTTTTCAAGTTCTTCGCCCATTTTTCAAATAGACTATTTGATTTTTTGTTATTGAGTTTTAAGAGTCCTCTATGTACTCTAGATATTAATCCTTCATCTGATACATGGTTTGCAAATATTTTCGCCCATTCTGTAGGGTTTTCTTTCACTTTATTGATTGTTTCCTTTGTGCACAGAGAGATGTGTACTTTTTAAAAACTGTTTATTTATTTTGAGGGAGAGAGAGCATGCACACACAAGGGGGAGAGGGGCAGAGAGAGGGAGAGAGAATACCAAGCAGGCTCCGCACTGTCAGCAAAGAGGCCGACACAAAGCTCAATCCCATGACTCTGGGATCATGATCTGAGCTGAAATCAAGAGGCAGATACATAACCAACTGAGCCACCCAGGCACCCCTAGATGAATATTTAAAAGTACATGTCTCTTGGGGTACCTGGGTGGCTCAGTTGGTTAAGCGTCCAACTCTTGGTTTTGGCTCAGGTCACAATCCCAGAGTCATGGGATCAAGCCCCACATTGGGTTCCATGCTGAGTGGGGGGCCTGCTTGGGATTCTTTCTCTCCCTCTGCTCCTCTCCCACTCATGTGTGTACCCTCTCTCTAAAAAAAATAAATAAATAAAATTAAATACTCATCTAAATTAAATTAAATATTCATCTAATCATTCTTCTAAAGAACAGAACAGACTTACTACTTCAGTGTAATGTTAATTAATGGAAGTGTGGCGATTATTTCCTGTGCAAGGTTTTGAGCAGCCATGGGTAATGCTGAGCTGGAAGGTCAGCATGAGAACTTGAGCTAACTGGGATTAGCTAAGAGCAGTATGCAGGCTGGAAAACATGGAGCTCATTTGAATCAACTGGGAACTTATTACATCTATCATAAACTCTGAAAGGGAATCATGCTAAGAGTCTAGAGAGTCAGGTCAAGGTGAGGGAAATGGACACGCTTCTAAGTAGGGGAGCCACGTTGCCCAGGAGTCATAAAGCCGAATCAGAATATATAGGGAAAGGCTATAAAGTCTTGACTTCATTATAGGCGTAAGTTAAGGAACATGGTGTGATCTTAGGTCTGGGCACAACATCTCAACCACTGGATGATCTTCACAAGGATCCAGCCAGGGAATGAATATAGGACTATTTCCTTTCTGCCCTAGTTTTTAACGATCTTTTTGGTATAAGCTCTTATAAGCTCCTTAGTTGTAGTGTAGACTATAGATTTTCTAGAGTTATTTAGAGCATAACAACATTACCGTCAAACATAATTAAAGACCAATTTATTATATAGGTATTCAGCATACACCTTTAGATTTTTTTTAATTTTTTTTTTCAACGTTTTTTTTATTTATTTTTGGGACAGAGAGAGACAGAGCATGAACGGGGGAGGGGCAGAGAGAGAGGGAGACACATATTCGGAAACAGGCTCCAGGCTCTGAGCCATCAGCCCAGAGCCTGACGCGGGGCTCGAACTCACGGACCGCGAGATCGTGACCTGGCTGAAGTCGGACGCTTAACCGACTGCGCCACCCAGGCGCCCCTAGATTTTTTTTAAAAAAGCAGGTATTCCTAAATTTGGCAGTAGTCTGCCCAAATTTATTCATTATCAGTAATCTGTTGGAAAGCTGAAAGAAACCTTTGTAATCTATTATTAATAAAGATAAATTTTGACCAAGCATCCTAGAGGACAGAATTATTTTTCTAAATATTCCTATAGAAAATTATATTACAAAAGTATTCTCATATGAAGATATAATCTTCCAGTTATAAAATAAATAAGACATGGGGATGTCTATATACAGCATAAGGATATAATATGATATACATATTGTGGCCCAAGCCATATCAATAATATGATAACAACTTTGTATAGTGACAGATGGTAACTGTATTTCTCATGGTAACCATTTCATAACATATATAAATATTGATTCACTGTGTTATATACCAGAAATGAATATGATATTGTATGTCAATTATTCTTCAAAAGAAAAAAAAAAAGACATCAAAGAATATGCAGCCATACATGGGGAAGTCTCATAGTGTTGTGTTAAGCAGCTAATTGAACCATTGCTTTTTCTAGATTTTATGGTGCTCACAGTTTTTAAAACTTTGTAATTTGTCGTGATTTCTTTTCTCATTCTGAATAAATTCTCACTTTCAGACTAAATAATAACCATATATATGTATATATATGCATGCATAAAAATATGTGTAACGTTGCATGGGGAAAAAGCAAATGTACAGTGATAGCAGATATAAACAAAGGCAGCATAAATACGAACGTATAGGAAAGAATCAGCTCAGTTGTAGACGGAAGATGGAACCTAACTAAATGGTAGACAGTTGTTTTGGTTAGTATTTCAAAAGAGGATGCTAATTTGAGGTTGTTGATCAAAAAACAAAACATTTCTTACTGAATTCAAAAGTGATACAAATACTTCTGTGAATTTGAAATAAGATTTTCTGTCCTAATTAATAATTTTTAACTGAGTTTGTCTTTCGTTTTTGGTTGGTTGTTTACTTTGCCACCATTCTATTTGGTACTGTATTTTCATTCCGGAGGCAAGTTTTCATACCTGGCCTGCCTTGTGTTCCAAGTTCTCATATGCCTTTTTCTTTTAGGGCCTCGTGGCCCTATCTTATGAGGAGAGAGGCCTGGGTTATAATAATATGATTAAGTCGTTCAATTCCTTGGCCTTTTCATTGTTTGTTACTATCAAATAACAGCAGGAGAAATAGCAAGACCTGTGGCCCAAGCCAGTTAATTTTGTCTTTTGTTAGCGGCTTTGTTAAAAGGTCACTTGGAATAACAAAATGAGGTGAAGATTATCTTTCAATATTGGTTGTCTGTGTAAGATTCCTCTTTCTACATTATTGAGTGTAATTTAAGATTGATTCCACATGGGAGAATGATTTTTAAGGGACTTTACAAGGATGTTTGAAGATATACAGTAATTATGCAGAGAATTCTGTTATTTGGACTTAAAAGTAAATCAGCCTAAAATGCAGAATTTTCACATTATCGGTGAGTTTTCTCAATTTGGTACAATTTGTTCTAAAATTATTTACTTAAATGCTGTATACAAAAAGAAGCATTGAAGTTTATGCATTTGCAATAATGCTCTTTGAAAACGCATTATTAGTAAACAATTATATTGATCATGTGTGTGTTTTCTCCGTATCGAATAAATCCCTCAAGATAATTCATCTTTTGAAAATACTATATATTATATAACATCACAGAAAGGTTAATGTAGTGAAGCACCTAATGCCACATGGAATTCAACGTATTTAGAAATGACCTCCTGACAAAAAATAGTAACAATAATAATAGTCTGGAGTAAATGTTAAGATGTGCTTTTTCAGACACATTTAATCCTTGACCCTGAGTATGTACGCAACGGGTAGACTGAGCTGTTACGTGTCTTCTTCTAAAACGCGTGTGGCACGGCTTTCAGTAATCACGTGCTGACTGGTGTGTGTTTATTTTCTCAGCGCGGAGCCTGGGAAGCCCTGCTGGCGGCTCTGGAGGTCCTCATCAGAGCAGATCACCAGCAGCACGAATTCAATATAAAGCAGTTACTGAAGGCTCGAGTGGTCCATCACTTTCTACTGACTTGTCAGGTTTTGCAGGTACTTTCGTAACTCTACTTCGGGGAGATTTTCTGTAATCACTTATTTACTCGCTCAAGGTTATGAACTCAAATTTTTGTGGGATTTCAGTGGAATTTCTTTCTCTTCTCCGCCTTCCCTGATCTCCTGGATCCCTTCTTTCAGCAAACAGCAGAGGACTTTCTCAACCCCCGGCCTCCTACTGCTCAGTCTTCACACTGTCGTCATTCCTAACTCAATCTCAGAAGAACAGCTCTATTTCTGCCTTGTTTCTTTATGCTGGGGCATTTGAGTATCAACCATAGCAAAATGGCTACTTGTCTCGCAAGCTTGGCACAGTGGCGGTCCGGTAGCCAGTGAGGCCCGTCTGAGGCTTGATTATTGCTGACTGAAACTTACTCCACACTCCTTAAATAACAAGTGCAAGTGTGTTTTGTTTGACTAAGTGTGAGCTTGCCGAAGATCTCTAGAATTCGCATATTGAAAATGTATCCAAAATATTAAGTGAAAAAGTGGCACCGACCTCACCAGTAGTGTCTGTGCTGTGGCCTGGCTTCTGGTTTGATGTTTTGGCTCTGCTTTCACAGCTGTCCTTTTATCAGTTTGGTTGATGTATGAGAATATTTTTCAAGTTCATTTGTTTCTCCAGTGAGGCCTCTAGTAGAACTTGATCAGTCAGGTCAGATAAGTACAGATGTTCCCTGGGAGCGGTAATACTATGTTTTTAATGCCTTTGTTTCGGTGACAACACTGGCTTTCCATTGCACTTGGGATAAAATCCGGAACCTATGGCAATATTTAAAGAAAGCATGTATGCTCCAGTGACCACTCCAGCCTCATCTCATGCCAGGGCAGCCCCCCTGGTTTTTTTTTTTTTTCCTCTTCCTTAAAACCTTCCTTAAAAGGTTCCTGAACCTTTTTCGCTCGCAGGGCACATAGTTTTTCTGGTTGAGAAGTTTTTGATCCCATTCTTTCCATCTGGCCGCCCGGCTAATCCTTCATGCCTCGACTTTAAATTTACTTCCTGAGAGAAGCCCTCCCTTCTCTTTCCATCTAGTGTAACCCTTTCCCCTCCCTCCACTCGCTCTCTCTCTCCACACACATGCATTTGTTAGCGTCACATCGTCATTTATGAAACTATGGTTTATTTCCCTCTGTAAACCTGCTGAGGGCAGGGATAATGTTTTTTCTTGATCTCATTGTAACCCCAGTACTTGGCACATAATAGGCATCCAATAAATATTCATTGAATGAATCAATTCTAAAAAACAAAAACATTTTATTGCCTTTCTTGGGCCCTGTGGTAAATTAGACTATTGTCTTCAGGAATATAATACAGTGATCTCTGAGGCCCCTTGCTTGCTGAATATTTTATGTAACATTTACACAGCAGTTTTTCTCTAAATCACTTTCTTTGTATATCCACTTTGAAACTTGCTGACTAATTTTCAAAGAGCACACAAGACAGTGTGAAGATCTTATTCAGTCTTTCCATGTCAGAAAAGTAACACTTGTAAGCTTGGAGATTTCTATATATATATATTCTCATTTTCACATATTTATAAAAATGCTAGAAAAATCTAGGTACCAGTTCCATTTCCTGAAAAATATACTTCTTCACCCTTCTTCATTCAGAGAGCCCATTATCCAATTAACAGTTACTAACTAAGAATACTTTTATATTAGGTATTGTGGGAAGTATGTAAAGAAATGAACTTAATTGTTGCCTTTAATACATCTCAGAGTATATAAGGAAGATAGGTAAATTGGTAGTTTTTTGGATGTGGGGCGATTTCATTAGTTCATGAGTACAGTGCAAAGAACTTGAACTCAGGTGATGAAAACAGGAGTGTAAAAGTAGGGGGCAAATATGAAAGAGATTGTAAAGAGAACTAATAGGGCTTGATTCTGTCTAAATAGCTGCAGGAGAAGTGAAATATATAATGCACAATTTCAAGCTGGGAATCTGGAAGGATGATAGCATCATCAAAGAAGGAATTGAACACACAAGTTCTGCAGCTTACGCATTCTGCATTTGAGATTATGGTTGGACGTTCGGTGGTCGTGACCACTGGGCACGTAGATGTGCAAGATTGGAACTGGGGAGGGGGATGAGGAGGACAGATGGGGAATTGTGTGCATGGATGTCACAGTGAAGCAATGGAGATGGACAGATGAGCTCTATAAGATAAACAGTGTAGTAAAAGGATCGTAGAAAGGCCTGTGGCGGTCACCTCCAGAAATATCCATTTCCATGTATGAAACAGGAAAAAGGAGCTGTCGAAAGACGTAGAAAGAGTAGTCGAAGAGCTCAGAGAAGAACCAGGAAACAACAAAGTGAAAGCCAAGGGTGGGCAGAGGGGGGAAGGAAAAGGTGGTCTCTCGAGCCAAATAATGTGGAAGGTTCAAAGAAAATGTAGACAGATAAAGGGCCACTGATAGAAATTCTTTTTTTTTTAATTATTTTTTTTTGTATATATGAAATTTATTGACAAATTGGTTTCCATACAACACCCAGTGCTCATCCCAAAAGGTGCCCTCCTCAATACCCATCACCCACCCTCCCCTCCCTCCCACCCCCCCATCAACCCTCAGTTTGTTCTCAGTTTTTAACAGTCTCTTATGCTTTGGCTCTCTCCCACTCTAACCTCTCTTTTTTTTTTTTTTTTTCCTTCCCCTCCCCCATGGGTTCCTGTTAAGTTTCTCAGGATCCACATAAGAGTGAAACCATATGGTATCTGTCTTTCTTTGTATGGCTTATTTCACTTAGCATCACACTCTCCAGTTCCATCCACGTTGCTACAAAAGGCCAGATTTCATTTTTTCTCATTGCCACCCTAGGAGAGGGGAAGAGAAGCCGATAGAAATTCTTAATGACCAGGTTTCGGAGACTTTCAGCAGCATGTGTGGTAGACTCATTGGAGACAGTGAGAATAAATTATGATTAAAAGGTTCAGCAGGGAAGGAAAAGAGAAACAGAAAGTTAACAAAAGTTTCCCAAAGTTCAAGTTATGGGATTTTTTTTTTTTTTTTTTTTTAATGATGTAAGCTAGCAGTGACTATTTGTAAGGAGTCAGTGGAGAGGACAAGATTGAAGAAACATGGGCCGGGATAGACTTGGGAACGAAGGGCTGAGGTGGTGACCAGGATGGTGGGAGGCACAAGGGGCACTATTTGGCTGTGGCAGAGGTAGCCCTGAGTTGGAAGGCAAGAGACCTGTGTGCTTGGCTTGCCTTGGCTAGGCCACTTGGCACTTGTGAGATCTTGGCAGAGGAGTGTGGGCTTTCTTCTGTAGACTCCGTGTTCTCTTCTCAAATCTGAGGTCTCAGAGTGAACATCTAGGTTTTAAGTTTTCTGATTCAGGAATACATAAGAGCAAATGAAGAAGAGTGAGTGTGGAGATGTTTCATATATTCGGATGTATCACATGTATAGGGAGAGGGAAGATGGGGAAGTTTAACTCCCTCGGCCTTGATCTAGAGGCCAACTGCTCCCTCCTGGTGGGGTTGGAGGATATAAGTTATTTATTTATACCCGTCTTTATGTTTAGTAATTACTTGGCACCCTACCAGGTCTCCCTCTACCAGGCAATCGATGACGCAGTAGAGACGGCTCAGAGGTCTGGGTGTGAGTTGTAGTGGCATTACTTACATGTTTTCTGTGTGGTCAAAGTTAGTCCTACAATCACTTTGAGCTTCACATTCTAGAAAGGAAGGATGCAACCTCTCAGAGCTGTTGTGAGAAAGAGCTTTGCAGACTGGCTCACGGTGCAGGAATGTAACCAGATTTGTCTATTGTGAATTTCCCCTTCTGATCCCATCGTGGGAGTACCGAGGGGTGCCAGTAGTTGTCATAATAGAACGAATAGTAGCTAACATTTATATATGGGGCTTACTGTATGTGAGGCACTCTTCAGAATTTTGTGTCATTTAGCCCTGATGACAACCCTGTGAAGTAACACAATCCTTCCCGCATTATAGAGAAAGAAACTGGGGCATGGAGATATTAAATATGCCCCAAATCACATAGCTAGTGAGCGGAAAAGCCAGAGTGCAAAGCGAGGCGGTGTGGCTCCTGAGCCATGCTCGTGAGTGCCCTGATGTAACTTTGTCTTGTTGGTTAAGATAAATGAGCTAGAATTAAGTTGCCGTCAATTTTAATGAATTTTTAATGACAGGATTGCTTGAATTGGGAAGTAGCAACTCAGTTTAATGGTAAATATGGTCAGATTAGAGTAGTAGACAACACAATTCTGTCTTAAAAGGAATATCTTGCTTAAATGAAAAATGTTAGTTAACAGTTCTCTTTAATCTAAAGACAGTTTGATTTTTATTTTTTCAGGAACACAAAGAGGGGCAGCTTACATCCATGCCCCGAGAGGTTTGTAGATCATTTGTGAAAATTATAGCAGAAGTCCTTGGATCTCCTCCAGATTTGGAATTATTGACAATTATCTTCAATTTCCTTTTAGCAGTTCACCCTCCTACTAATACTTACGTTTGTCACAACCCCACAAACTTCTACTTTTCTTTACACATAGGTAGGTATAATCATTTTTATCAGATTTTGGCTATCTTCGTTTTTGTTCTTTTAATTCCCACTCAATTCACATTTGTTTGATATTCATTAAATGGCTCCTATGTGCTAGAACTGCCCTAATTACACACTGGGATTGGGACAGGGCATAGGCCATGGAATGAACCAGACATGGTCTCTGCCTTCAGAGAGCTTCAATGCCAAGAAGGGAGAGGAGACAAATAACTCAAATAACTATAGTAAGAAACAATATATGGTAAGTACCTAATAGATACAAAAGAAGGACTAATTCAATTTTAAAGGAGTGAGGGTTTCATCAGGCAGCTGTGGAGAGAGAAGATTTAACAGATTCTGTATCTGACATGGACACTGACAAATTTAGGTACAGTTTTTTTTTGTTTTGTTTTTTTTTAATTTTTTTTTCAACGTTTATTTATTTTTTGGGGACACAGAGAGACAGAGCATGAACGGGGGAGGGGCAGAGAGAGAGGGAGACACAGAATCGGAAACAGGCTCCAGGCTCTGAGCCATCAGCCCAGAGCCTGACGCGGGGCTCGAACTCACGGACCGCGAGATCGTGACCTGGCTGAAGTCGGACGCCCAACCGACTGCGCCACCCAGGCGCCCCGAGGTACAGTTTGACAGGTATATTGGAGAATTAGCATTCCAGGTGAAGAGAATGATTTAAAGGGAGAAAAAATAGAGAAAATAAAGAATAATGAATTTTACCTAAATATGCAGTATCTATAAAGGATTAGTGAGAAATAATACCATAAATATAGCTTGGGGGAAAAAAAGGCAGGGGGCGCCTAGGTGGCTCAGTCGGTTAAGTGTCTGACTTCAGCTCATGTTATGATCTCATAGTTCGTGGGTTTGAGCCCCGTATCAGGCTCTGTGCTGACAGCTCAAAGCCT
The DNA here is from genome assembly GCF_007474595.2 of Lynx canadensis. NCBI lineage: Eukaryota > Metazoa > Chordata > Mammalia > Carnivora > Felidae > Lynx > Lynx canadensis. The sequence continues at coordinate 74,171,739 of NC_044313.2, read as the reverse complement.
GGATCTTGCTTCAGATTCTGTGTCTCCTTCTCTCTCCCCCTCCCCCACTCACACTCTTTCTCTCTCTCTCTCTCTCTCTCTCTCTCTCTCTCTCTCTCAAAAATAAATAAATGTGTGTGTGTGTGTGTGTGTGTGTATAGTTTGGGACCACCATTTATTTATTTTGCCCTGTGAGGCCATATTAAAAGGGTCCATGAATGAAATGCCAAAGAATTTGAACTTATATTCTATTTAGGGGTGACTGAAGGGTTTTGTTTTGTTGTGTTTATTTGTTTTGAGCAAAGAAATATGATGTAAGTAAATTACTACAGTAAGATCCAGGAAAGATAAACTACCGACATAGAAGTGAGTTTGAAGCCCTGAGAATAGACGACACCACTGAATGAAAGTGTAGACACAGAGAAGGAAGAAGGAAGCTAAGGACAGAACGATAAAAAAGAGTAATTCGTAGAAGAGAAGGATGGAATAATCAGAGTTTTAAAAGAACCAGGAAAATGTAATGCAGCAAGAAAGCAAGTGAGAACGTACCTATGAGAAAACTAGATAGGACGTTTAGCATGGAAACTGGTGGTAAAACAGGCATTTAGGAATGTAATAAGTGAATAAAATGATTCAACAGCAGTAAAAATCCAAATGAAATTAAACGACGTGACTTTGTGTTAGGTTCAGCACACAATTTGGTGAACGAAGCACTGTCAAGATTCTGGAAACAGGGTAGTTGCAAAGATGACTAAGATATGGTCCAGTCCCATAGGAAGCTTCCAGGCTAGTTGAGGGGAAAGAGCCATAAACAAGTAGTTAGTTACATTGTGTGGAAATTGATATAAATATTTTGTTTTCTCATAGTGTAGGGCATAGTGAGGAGATGGTTCCTGGAGGAGATGATGTCTTCTCTGAGTCTTAAAGGCTGAGTAGGAGTTGAAGGGAAGGGACTTCCAGACGAAGCAAATGGCTTGATAGGGAGCTGTGAGAAATCGGTGCTGCCAAAGTGTAATGGGAGAAACAAGGCTGGCAGGGGGTCTAGAGTAAGGGGTCTGGAGACAGATTATGAAGATTCTCATAGACCAGAAGCTTGGACTTTATGTAGAGTGGTAAGGAGGCAACAGAGAGCCACTGGAAGGTTCTAGGCAGGAGTTGACATCTGACAGAATTCTGATTGCTATGAGGATTTGAGGGTGACCAGATGTCCATCATGAATACCTTTTAGAAGTCTACAACAGGACTCCAGGTGAGAGGCTTAAGTGCCTGAATTATAGCATTATGATAGGGACGAGGAGAGTTCAAGAACAGAATCAAGTAGAACCTGGGGACTGAATTGCTGTGAATAAAGAAAAGGTAGTGGTCAAGGGGGGCTCCAGGCTTATACTTGAGAAATGGGTACTTCTGCCAAATGAACCAGAGAACAAAACAGGAGGACTGAATTTAGGACAGAAAGAGGATTCAGATTTAGATTTGTTGCATTTGTGGTGCATTCAATAAGTCGAGCAGTTGAATTTATGCGTATGAAGCTCAGAAAGGAAGATTAAACTGGAGGTATCAATTTTGAGTCATATTGGACATTGAAGGGGATATTTAAAACTGCAGGACATAGCACTTTCCTCAAGGAGTAAAGTTAGCTATTAAAATATAAAAGTAACTGTAAGTGTAGTTGGAATTCAAAGAAAATAAAAGTTAATGTGGCAAATAATAGTCAAAAAATCTACACGTAGTAAGAACTATAGCGTGTACTTACATACCAAATGTGCGTTAGTATAAGCTATGCCATATTTTTCACTTTGAACATCTTTTTGTAAAAATGTATATTGAGTGATTTGCTTTTAAAGTTGTATTTTTGTTTCCTCCTTTAAAAAAATTTTACTGTTTCAAAAATTTGTTTTGATTCCAGATGGCAAGATCTTTCAGGAGAAAGTACAGTCAATCATGTACCTGAGACATTCTAGCAGTGGAGGAAAGTCTGTTACTAGTCCTGGATTTATGGTAATAAGCCCATCTGGTTTTACTGCTTCACCCCCTGAAGGTAACTATAACAATAATGAAAGTGTAACCCTTCCTGATTTAGCTCTGAGTATTTGTAGATAAATAAATTTGGCATGTGTAACAGTATGATATACTGATATTCAGACCAAATAAATGGAAGGTTAGACTTAAAAATTGTAGAATATATGTAAGGAATCCATTTCACTACTCTCTGGGATCAGGGCTCACACTCAGTATAACCAGAGATACTGCAGAAAACTTAGGAAACAGGTGAGGCTCGTGCTGTCTTGTTCTGGAATTCTCTGTTTCCTTTTATCATAGTCATTTGTCTTTCATTAAGCTTCCGATTTATTTTCCCATTTTCTTCAAAAACTGTTTGCCTTACTCTCTCCCTTCTACCTAAACATCGTTTTAGACAATTTCACTCGCCACGTAATGGCCATCCGGTGCTCCAACCTCTCGCCCCTTGACCCTGGGTACCTTTCCTTCTCCTTTATCCACCAGTATGCATGCCTCTGTCTTGGACTTCATCAAGAACACTTCTCACCTCTGAAACTCCAGGATCCCACTCTCTGACAATAACCTCCTCTCTGGTTTCTTTATCACCATCCCGTGTTCCCTTCTGCCTATTTTCCCTATCCAGCCTACATCTCATTAGCCAGTCATTTCCTGGACACAGTCTTCAGCTCCCTCGTCCCCTTGGCCTTTTGGCATTCTTGACCTAAAAACCCCAACCTTGCTTCCATCTAACCATCCCCATACTGCTGAAAGCTGCTAGAGAGAATCCCTGTCTTTACAAGGGTCTCCAACTGTAGCTGGCCTTTTAATGCTGCCCTGTAGTTTTTCAGTAAGTTCAAAATCAATTCCCTCTTCTCTTTCCATAGAAAGTCTATTCAAGTCTTTAAGCTTAAATCTTTAAGACAGTAAGTACTTTTCTGTCTTCCTAATTCACTCTTAACAGACTACCTCATCTGTAATAGAGAAAACAGTAGGTAGGTACGTGTTTCCTAGTTGCCAACCGGCTGTATATCTTTTCCTTTTCTGACAGCTGGTCTCTTCTAGCCTGAGACATTGCCCTTATTGTCTGCCCAACCTGTCTTATCTTTGGCTCTAGCATAAATTAATCAGTAGTGCAAGTTAGGTAGAGATAAGAATAGATAGGACGGGATATATATATATAGCTATTAATTTCCAGTTTTGTTTCTCTCCCAAAGTGTTTCAGTTATTTGCTAGCACATTTTATGCCCTTTTATTATAGTATTTTAAGGCTGTGTTTTAATTAGTTTTATTTGGAATTTTATAGGAAATGTACATTTTCAAATACAATCATGCCCCCATTTTTTCCACATCCTTTGAACAGAATCTTTTAGCAGCCTTAGCCCTCCAGCCAAAATGTAGAAATAATTAGGAAAAACTTCTGAGCTATAGAACTATTGCCAAAAGGCCTGTGCTCTAAAACAGTTCACCCAGTGCCTGTTTACTCTATATCAGTGCTTCTCAAGTTTTAGCATGAAAAAAAAAAAATGACCAGAGAAGTTGTTCAAACACAGATCTTTGGGCCCTCCTTCATGCATTCTGATTCAGTAGATCTAGGGTGAGCCTAAAGAGTATGCATTTCTAACAATCGCACAGGTAGTGCTGATCTCCGTGCTGCTAGCCCACAAACCACACCTTGAACAGCACTCGCTTTACCACCGTGCACCGAGAATGGCAGTGATTTTTCTGGTCTCCCTGTACATGGAGTACTAGAAGCAGCAAACTGGACAGCTATCACAGGAAGACAAAGCGCCATTGCTTCTCATGAAGAAGTGACTACGGAAATGGATGAGAGACAAAACGGTCTAGGGCCATTTGGTCTAGTAGTAATAACAGCAAGAATGGGTATTACTCCCTTTATTGAGCACCTGCTATATGCCAGACACTATGCTGGGAGCATCACAAATATGATCTCACTTAATCCTTAAAGCAGCCTTGCAAAGAAGATATTCTGAACCCCCCTTTTACATTTGTAAAAACTAATACCCAAATAATTAAATGATTTACTTAAAAGACCACCTAACTCACAGAACCATCACTTGAATCCAGTTCTCTCTTGTTGCAAAGCCCACACTTTCACACCATATCAAACTGCATCCTAGTGACTGCTAGCCTGAGGCAAATTAAGTTTCACTTAATTTCACGGTAGTAGAGCCATTAATCCTAATGACTTTGAATCATTCAGTCAACACTGTATTTTGTTAAGGAGACAGGAAAAGACATACGTTTTTGGGAGATTTTAATAAAAAGTAGTTAAAAGAAAAAATAGTTGGGGCACTTAAGAATTTTAAGCAGTAATGGGGCTCAGTTGGTTAAGCATCTGACTTCAGCTCAGGTCCTGATCTCACAGTTTGTGAGTTCAAGCCCCGCGTCAGACTTTCTGCTCTCTATGCAGAGCCCGCTTCGGATCCTCTATCTCCCTCTCTTTCTGCCCCTCCCCTGCTCACATGCCCACGCTCTCTCTCTCTCAAAAATAAGTAAACATTTTTTTTTTTTAAAAAGAATGTTAAGCAGTAGTTAACATTAACCTGTGTGGATTCTTTAGCATCGCTAGATAAATGGGTTACTGCTGTGGTTGTGACCGACAGTGCAGGACACAAGTGGTCCCACTTAGTAGATTTTTAACGAGTGTTTTTCTGTCTACTCTCTCCAGGAAACAATTCCTCCAGGATTATCCCACAACGGACGATCGCCAACATTCTGCGTTCTAGAAGCCTACCAGCATTTCCTACTGCTTCACCTCAAATGCAATCACAAAAACTGACTGGAAGTTTGGGTTGTAGTATTGACGAGTTACAAAATATTGCAGATGATTACATTGCTTCCCAAGCAGAGAAACTGAATTTTCTGGTGAGTTCCGAGACACTGAAGAAAGACAAAGAGGATACATTCATCAGTAGCTGTGAGTCCGCAAAAACCGTGTGTGAAACGGAACCTGCCCTTTCCGCCCGCGCCTCTGTCAATGGTGTCCCAAAAGGAACCTTGGAATTTCTGGGGGTCAGAGTAGATCACAAAGAGTTGGGAGCAGAACCCAAATCAGAAGATGACGAGTCCTACCCACGCCGCCCTGATCACCTGAAGGGACTGGCCTCATTCCAGCAGAGCCACAGCACTATCGCAAGCCTGGGGCTGGCTTTTCCTTCACACAACGGATCCGCAGCCGTTGGACGCTGGCCGAGTCTCCTTGACAGGAACCCGGATGACTGGGAAAACTTCGCCTTTCCCCTCAGTTACCAGCCGAACTCCAGCCGCACTGCAAGTACTCACAGGTACTCACTGCTTTCGCATGCTCCCCCCGCCCCCACTTTTTCTTTCACTCTTCTTTGAAGGATGTCTACCCTTCTGGAAATGTCTTACATCGCTCTCATATACAACATATATATTCATAGCAAACAGAAAGGTACCTTTCTCTTTAGTCTAATACTAAATAATATTGAATTCCATGTTTTACCAAAGGCTAAACCATAAATGGCTCCTAAAGAAAAAGTGCCGTGTGGTTTACATTTAGAGAAAAACTCCTCAGGAAAACTATAAGATTTACAGTAGCCAGTGGCAACACCCAGTAAGAGTTTCCCCGGTGGTGGGGATGTTTCTCCTGTGCTGTGCAGTACAGGGGCCACCAGCCACGCGTGCCTGTTGAGCCCTCGAAACGTGGCTAGTGTGACCAAAGGGCCAAATTGTTTATGTCATTCTAGATAGTTTCCCTTGCGCAAGCGGCTGGTGACCACCACCCTCTTGCACGTCATGGCTGTGGAATAGAATGGTGTTTAGTGGGCCCTGTGCCTAAAGTAGATCGGTGAGAAATAAAATGGTAACAAGTGATGGCAAGGTGGTTAGTCACAGGTCAACATTTCTTTTTTACTTGTGTGACCTTTTGTTTCACATGTTGAAATTACTGCTGCCCCTCACAGTTCTTAAGGAAATCACCGTGCGCTTTTCTTCCTGATACTGTGTTCACAAGACTTCTGGGGTCTCTGTTTTAGCGTAACGGAAGACTGTCTGGTACCTATCTGCTGTGGATTATACGAGCTCCTCAGTGGAGTCCTTCTCATCCTGCCTGATGTTATGCTTCCAGATGTGATGGACAAGCTCATCCAGGCAGACACGCTTTTAGTCCTCGTGAACCACCCATCACCTGCTATACAACAAGGAGTTATTAAAGTAAGGGCCAATTCTAGATGCGTGGTTTAATTCAGAAGAATAAATGTGCGTTTGATTTAAAACTTGAATGTATCTGTTAAAGTAGACCTAAAACTTTAGTCTAAGGAAGAATGAACTGATACACAGCTGACCCTTGAACAACACAGCTTTGAATTGCGTGGGTCCACTTATATGCGGACTTTTTTTTTTTGTAAGTACAATACAGTACTGTAAATATATTTTTTCTTCCTTATGATTTTCTTAATAACACTTTCTTTTCTCTAGCTTAGTTTATTGTAAGAATGCAGTATAGAATACATATAACATACAGGATGTGTGTTACTCAACTGTCTCTGTTGTCAGGAAGGCTTCGGGTTACCAGTAAGCTACTCGTAGTTAAGTTTTGGGGGAGTCAAGTAATATGCAGATTTCCAACTGTGGGGGGGGGGGGCCTGGCACCTCTAACCCTCATGTTGTTCAAGGGTCAACCGTAGTTGGTTCCTTCTTTCTCATATTTTTATATGAATTATCATGCAATTTTAAGCTCTCCTCCATATATTGATTCATATCAATACGTTTTTTAAGTCTACCAATTATAAGGAACACACAGTTCATTGGAAACCTTCCCTGCAGTGTAGTATCAAATCTTAAACATCTACTTCAGGTTTTAGCTCAGGTGTCACCTTTACGGAGACCTGATCACCTTTCCGAATAGCTTCCCTCTAGCACCCTACTCCTCATTTATCCTATCATAGCATCCTCGTTTTGTCTTGTAATTATCTTTTTAGTTGACCTGTGTGCTTGATCTTTCAGTCTCCCACACTGGAGTCTCCGCTCCATGAGGGCGGGCAGCTTGTGCCTAGTATATACTAGGGACTAAGCGTAGTGTCGAATGAATAAGCGTTTCATATGAATGCTTTCCCTTAGAAAACAGGCCAATATTGTAAGGGTCTTGTAACGATTCTCATTTTCTTTAGTTCGTCTGATGTAGGATGTTTTTTAATCACTTGCAATTCAACCCAGTATTTTTTGAGCTTCCACCCCAGGTACAAAACACTGGGCTAGTTGCTATGTGGATACAAGGTGGAATGATAGAAGCCCCGCATTCAACGAGCTTATAGTCCAGTGAGGGAGAGAGACATAGACCCCACTAAGTAAAACGTAAGGACTTCTGGTGATGAGTGCTTCAACGGAATATTAATACAGAAGAATGGGAGCGTGGGAAAAGCAGTTAATTGTGATGGGGGGAACCAGAGAAGGATTCATACAAAAAGTGTATCTTGTATTGTGCTATAAACTCAGAAAGCTTTTTAAGTAGGGCAGCAAACAGATGTGTGTTTGGGAAGAACAGTCAGTCTGTCACCACTGTGAGGGAGTGATTGCAGGGGAGAGAGACGTGGAAGTATTCTGTTTAGCAGGCTTGCACCGTAGTCCAGGGGAGAATGATGAGTTCCTGATTCGGGCAAGTGGCAAGTCAGAGCACACCCAGATTTGAGAGACATTCGCTGGAATGAGTAATCACACGTAAGGAATCAGGACTGGAGGAGCCACCAATAAAATTAGCCGTGAAGTCTAGGAGCGTGGCACTGCTGTGTGCTCTCAGACGGGAACCACGAAAGACATGAGCGTGGAAAGAAAATAAGTAATTGAGTTTTACACATGTTGCATTTAAGATGCTAGGGAAGGGTGGAGATAGGGCTCTGTGCTCAGGACAGAATCCATCCGGAAGTCTGGAAGTAGAAGTCTAGGAGAGATACATACATGCACGCACACACACACGTGTGGAGAGAGAGGATAGTACAGTGCTCGCCGATTTTTTTCCTTCAGAATAAAGCATAGCTTTTGTACTTATATTCCACCAAGGTTACCAATCTACCAGGTGTCAATGCTCAACTAAAAAGTTAGTTTCCCCATAACGAAAGTATTAAGGTCTCCAAGATAAAGTCAGCGTGAGCACTCCAAACTAGTCAGAAACAAAGATTATTTTTGGTTTGCTATGGAGGTGGCATTGTTTTTTAGCTTTCTGTGCTCCATACATATGAAATTAAATAACAACTTACAAGTATTGTCTGATTTGTCTACATTATATAAAATTTTAGTGCATTATGTAAATTGTCTTAATTTTTTTTCTTAGCTATTAGATGCATATTTTAATAGAGCTTCTAAGGAACAAAAAGATAAATTCCTAAAGAACCGTGGCTTCTCCTTGCTAGCCAACCAGTTGTATCTTCACCGGGGAACTCAGGAATTGTTAGAATGCTTCATTGAAATGTTCTTTGGTCGACGTATTGGCCTTGATGAAGAGTAAGTGGCTTCTTCCCTCCACCATCATTGGGGATCTTTTGTCTTAAAAATAAAATTTGTTAAGCGGACTCTTAACAAAGTTATTTGGTCATTTTTAGAAAAAATCCTCTAAAAGTATTTCCAGGTAAATCAATTTATTATTTTCCATGTGGCATTGTTTCTAACTTCTGCCTTTGTATTTCATTCACTAGTTACAAACTAGAAACCAGTGCTTCATCAAAGGAAAGAAGGTGATCGTTTAGGATTTGACATGTAGTGTTAACACGAGGAGGGTAACTGAAAAGAAGGTGGCTCCCATTGTCCCAGCAGTAGATCACACGACTGATTGTCCCAGCAGTAGATCACACGACTGGTCCTTAGAGAGGCTTCCCCCATCCCTCAGCCTCCGGGTCATCTGGGAGAAGAGTCATCCCTCACCTGGAATTCCTGGTTGGGCCACGAAGTGCAACTGTTATCCCCGTCTGTGTTCAAGCAGTGAGAAATGTGTGTCTCCTCGTTATTAGGTGTCTTCTGCTTATTAAGTAGACTGACTCAGACCTTGAGGAATTTACTGATTGCAGTAATGACAACAGTACTTTCATCTGCATACAGCTTTTAGCTCTGTCAAAGCAATTCTGCAGTATTTCATTTGATTGTCACAAGAGCTTTGAGAAGAAAGTAGGGCAGATGTCACCACACGTATTTGACAGTTAAGGAAAATAAGGTACAAAATGCTTACATTTCCTTCCATCACAGAGGCAAATAGTCTCGGGACAGGAACTCAGGATTCGTTCCTTTCACCAGAACTCTTTTTACTAGTTCACTGTCTCTCGGATACTATCATCATCATCATTATTATTGTATGTTAATGTAATAGTATATAATTATTATATAAATTATGTATGTTGTATGTTATCATGATTATGCTAGTAATTGTATGCTAGTTTATTGTTAATAGTTTTATTAATAATCAATTAACAATAACTTCCTGTGCACTTGTTATATAGGCCCCTGAAGTAGGGTTCTTTTGGACACATAAGGGCCTATGGACAAATTAAAGCAAGTCAATTAAAAACCATGAAATTGTGAGGCATCTAGCTCTTGATTTCGGCTCAGGTCACGATCTCACGGTTCGTGGGATCAAGCCCCACACTGGGCTCTGCGCTGACGGTTCGGAGCCTGCTTGGGATTTTCTCTCTCCCTATTTCTCTCACCCTCCCCCGCTTACACACCCACTCGCTCGCTCTCGCTCTCTCTCTCAAAATAAATAAGCTTAAAATTTTTAAAAACCATGAAATTGTATCATATTTCATTTGAATGTTGTATATTTACAAACTTGGGACAGACTTCTAGCAATACTTGTATTTTATTGGAGAGGTCAGTGATCTTACAGGTTGAGATTCCTTTCTCTCCACGTTTATTTTTTATAGCTTCAAAATCAAGTTAACAAAATGACCCACACTGCAATCCTTTTTCCTTGTTTAGTGGTTAATTGCTTCTAACGTGCTCTTAATTGTGTATTATTTATTGCAGATTTGATCTGGAAGATGTGAAAAACATGGGACTGTTTCAGAAGTGGTCTGTCATTCCTGTTCTGGGACTAATAGAGACCTCTCTATATGACAACATGCTCTTGCATAGTGCTCTCCTACTTCTTCTCCAAATATTAAATTCTTGTTCTAAGGTAGCAGATATGTTATTGGATAATGGTCTACTGTACGTGTTATGTAATACAGTAGCAGCCCTGAATGGATTAGAAGAAAAGTAAGTTTTAAATCATTATTTAAAACTTTATCATCTGAGGGGCGCCTGGGTGGCCCTGTCAATTAAGCATCCGACTCATGATATGGGCTCGGGTCATAATCCCAGGGTCATGGAATCAAGCCCTGTGTTGACTCCCCACTGGGCGTGGAGCCTCTTAAGATTCTCGTCTTCCTGCCACCCTGCCCTTCCCCCATTTGCGCTCAGTCTCTCTCTCAAAAAACTAAAACAAAAATAAAAACAAAACTGTGTCATCTGACAAATACTTTAGAAAGGAAAGACTTTAGTAATAGGTTACATTAAAGCATCCAATTTTTCAAAACACTTTCAAAGAATATCCTTCCTACCAAACTAATTAGATTGGATTAATTAAATTGTATTTGGAGGGGGCATATTTTCTATCATTTTCAACAAGTTTACTGAAAAGGAAGATGTGTATATGGCCTACTTTTAGGTGTTTAGAACCTGAAGGCAAGTTGAATAAATTTAACTGTCTTTAAATAGATTTACCACGCTTCCACAATGGTCTTATAAAAGTTATTACCCCAGAAGGAATAGGAAATTGAGGACTGGAGAGAGAGAGAAAGAGAGAGAGCCTTGTTGAAGATCACGTAGCTAGTGGATAGCACAGGGTTTAAAACTGAACCTGTCTCCCTTCAAACACTTATGTTTTGAACTATGATGCTCCTGCTTTCTACTACCATAAATTAATTTCTCATTTCCAGAAGTACATTGGCAAATGGCTGCCTACCAAATTGATTAATGGCCTTAAAAAATATGTGAGGAGATTATATTTCTACTTGGATTTTGTGCCTTTGGTTTCTGCATTTATGATGTACAGCATACCATTTTTATTAGCATAATGTTAAAATATAAATCTCTAGAAGCACATTACTGAACATTAAGGCATTAAATATTATCTATAATTTTTAAGAGAAGGCAGAAGCCAGGGAGGCTCTCTGAGTACAAGAGAGACTCCTTGTACTGAGTTCCATTCAATTTTGGGGGGGTACCTATTAAGTTCAGGATTTGTGTGCTGGGCATATAAGAAATACAAAGTATTTTATTTCCTCAAAATACGTAGTCTTGATTATAGCACAATGCATGTGTTATAACACAGCACGTGGGAAGAGTTGCCTACGGGCTTCTGAAAGTAATGTGTTGTTGTTTGTTGTTTTGTTTTAATAACTTGTACTTACTGAATGTCGTTACATGCTACCCTATTAATTGACCCCAAACAGTTACCATTTCTGACTCTTGGCTTGATTTGGAAAAAATAAATGGTGAGAAGTATTCAGGCTTACTATCATATACTAAGGTTATCAAGGTTAAAAAGTGAGGCACAGGGGCGCCTGGGTGGCTCAGTCAGTTAATCCTCCAACTTCGGCTCAGGTCGTGATCTCACAGTTCGTGAGTTCGAGCCCCACTTCTGGCTCTGTGCTGACAGCTCAGAGCCTGGAGCCTGCTTCGGATTCTGTGTCTCCCTCTCTCTGTGCCCCTCCCCCACTCACGCTCTGTCTCTCCTTCAAAAATAAACATTAAAAAAAATTTTTTTTAATTGAGGGACAGAAGTAACTAATTCATATTTATTATTTATAACTGATTAACAGATGTTCAAATCTATTATCTCCTTTAATCCTTAAAACAACTATAACTTGGTGTGAGATTCAGAGAGAGTAAGTAATGCATTCAAATTCACCTTCTCTGAGGAGCCATCTCAGAACGTCCCTGTTCACACCTACTAAATCTTCACCTTTCCTGGGGTCTATGTGGGATCTATGTGTTCCCATGGTGTACAGTGTGTCAATCCCTGTTTTTACACTTACCACCATTTACTGTTCATAGTTCTCTCTTTCCTTGTCTGGTCTTCTTCAAGACAGTAGACTTTTTCCAGGGCACCTAGGTGGCTCAGTCGGTTGAGCATCCGACTTCGGCTCAGGTCACGATCTCACGGTTCGTGGGTTCGAGCCCTGCGTCGGGCTCTCTGCTGACAGCTCAGAGCCTGGAGTCTGCTTCGGATTCTGTGTCTCCCTCTCTCTCTCAGTGCCTGCCTCTCACTCGTGCTCTCTCTCTCTCTCTCTCTCTCTGTCACACACAAAAATAAATAAATAAACAAACATTTAAAAAGAAAAGACAGTAGACTTTTTGACAGGAGTCAAAGCATGTTTTCTCATTTCTGTTTCTAGCATGCAATTCAAACTCCCCACCATCCAGTAGGCACGAATAAATACTGAATGGGTGAGCAAATGCTGGAAGAACAAGAATTTAAACCAGTTCTCTTTGCCTTAAATTTTCTGTTCTTCTTCTTTAGCGTTCCTCTGAATGAATACAAATTGCTTGCTTGTGATATACAACAGCTTTTCGTAGCAGTGACCATTCATGCCTGCAGTTCCTCAGGCCCCCAGTATTTTAGAGTCATCGAAGACCTCATCGTACTGCTTGGCTATCTTCAAAATAGCAAAAACAAGAGGACACAAAGTAAGATTTAGTTTTTATGGATTTCCGGGGTTGGGATTATAGAGGAGCCAAAAATGTCATTTGAACCAAATCTCTTTCTTGTGGAAGCTATTTTACTGAAGGTTCATCCTTCATTTTGTGATAATATCTATCAGCTTTAAAAAGAAGTCTTTTAGGTGGCAAAAATTAAACAAACGATACGTTCATATGATCAGTAGCTGGCAATACATCATTAAAAAAAGTTTCTGATTTTTTTTTTTACCAAGTAGAACTAAAAGGTTTATGTTGAATAAAAATCCTCTTTAGTTTTCTTTAATGGCAAATATTAAATGAGTATGAAATGTGACAATTTCTGGTTCAATTTTGCCTTATATATTTAAAAGCCTGTTCTTTAAGACAACGGTGTAAGAGGAAATAAATTCGTGAGCTAGTTTTTTTCCATTGAATTTTTTTTTATAGTGACCATTTGGAAATTTGCTTTAAAATTTCTTTTAAAGGCAGTTTAAAAATGTTTACTATCAGGAACCCATATTGATCAAAATTTTAAAATCTATGTCTAATAAAACATTACTGGCAGTTTAGATGTTGCATGAAAATAAAAAGCAACTCAGTGTAAAAAATTAACATCCACATAGCTTGAAAACATTCTAGTGTCTTCTGTTTTCAGGTATGGCTGTTGCACTGCAGTTTAGAGTTCTCCAAGCTGCTATGGAATTTATAAGGACCACAGCAAATCATGACTCTGAAAACCTTGCAGATACATTCCGGTTACCCTCTCCTCCTCATCATGCAATATTTCAACCGCGGAAGAGCATCGCTGGTGAGTACTGAAATAATATTTTAATAATTATAAATTGAGGGTGGCATGACTTTCCTGTACTCTGATGCCATTCACACTTTTAAAATATCTTTTAGTTTAGAAAGTTAAACTACAGGGGCGCCTGGGTGGCGCAGTCGGTTAAGCGTCCGACTTTAGCCAGGTCACGATCTCTCGGTCCGTGAGTTCGAGCCCCGCGTCAGGCTCTGGGCTGATGGCTCAGAGCCTGGAGCCTGTTTCCGATTCTGTGTCTCCCTCTCTCTCTGCCCCTCCCCCGTTCATGCTCTGTCTCTCTCTGTCCCAAAAATAAATAAACGTTGAAAAAAAAAAAATTAAAAAAAAAAAAAAAAGAAAGTTAAACTACAAAATTTGAGAAAGGTTTCCTCCCTGGAAAAACCATTCTACTGATTTCTTTCAGTGCTGTTCTTGTTCAGTTATCTCTTGAGCAACTACTGTGTGCCAAGCACTGTGTAAATGTTGAAGATACAGTGATAATTAGAAGCAGACACAGATTCTGCACTTGTAGAGATTACAAAATAGTAGAGAAATGTAGAGGATCAGAGTAGAGACTCTAACAGGCAACGTGGTTTACATCAGGAGTTAGGGAAGTATCTGAGGAAGTGAGATTTCAGTGTAGATGTAAAGGGTGAGAGAAAGGAGCTAGCAAGGTAGAGAGTCAGAGAGTTTTCCAGGCAGAAGGAATGTTGCACAGCAGGAAAAGGCTAAGCTTCAGGGAATTGAAATAAAGTCATTTAGCCAGAGTGGAATACTCTGGAGAGATTTAGGAGAGCGATGCCAGATGGGGCTGTATAGGATGGCACGGGCCAATGCATAGATAATCATATAGGCCGCGTTAACGATCTTATCCTAAGGGGGAGTTCTAACATAAGCAGGTTTCCATTTTGTAAAGACCGCTCTGGCTTGTGTGTAGAGAGTGGGTTAGCGGAGAGCAAGAAATGTAGGGGTCCAGATAGGAGGCTACTGCAGCGGTCCAGACGGGAGAAGACGGTGGCTCGGGTGTGGGTAGAGTGCATGTGACATCAGGACTTGCTGTGATTTAGCACATATCGGCAAGTGTCAATATCGTTAGCCTTCCTTATTTTTCCCGCAAAATCTTCTGTGACATTTATGCACACAATCCGGAAAGACAGTATAAACACCTCCCCACGCACACATAGGATCTATACACACATGCACGTATACACATACATATATATGGATGGATACGGATATACAGCATATATATACACACAAATGCACATGCGTATCCCCAAACAGAGTAGTTGGTAATTTGTTTGAAGTTTAATCACCCTTACAATCTTAAGGGCCTTTAAATTAAATCCAAATCAGGGGAGCCTGGGTGGCTCAGTAGGTTGAGTGTCTGACTTTGGTTCAGGTCATAATCTCACAGTTTGTGGGTTTGAGCCCCACGTCAGGCTCTGTGCTGACAGCTCAGAGCCTGGATACTGCTTCGGATTCTGTGTCTCCCTCTCTCTCTTCCCCTCCCCCACTCTCTCTCTCTCTCTCTCTCAAAAGTAAACATTAAAATTTTTTTTTAAATTAAATCCAAATCTTTCTTCTACCTGTATTAAACAACTTTGTTTTGTTCAGTGCTATGCGAAATTTTACAACCATGTGAAAAACTCATTTGTAGAGAAAAGCTATTAAATATACATTTTTTTGCAGTAGTATGTTTAGATTATGTTAAATATAAGCTATGTAAATAAAACTTCTAAGACAGCCACACAACTTTATTGCCCCTGTACATCCTTCTTTATTTTTTATTTTTTTTACGTTTATTTATTTTTGAGACAGAGACAGAGCATGAACAGGGGAGGGGCAGAGAGAGAGGGAGACACAGAATCTGAAACAGGCTCCAGGCTCCGAGCTGTCAGCACAGAGCCCGACGCGGGGCTTGAACTCACGGACCGCGAGATCATGACCTGAGCCGAAGTCGGACGCTTAACCGACCGAGCCACCCAGGCACCCCTGTACATCCTTCTTTAATGTGACATCTGAACTCAGCCTCTCCTCTTGAACTGACCTCCTCTCTTGTCTAGGTAGCATTCTGCCTTTCACCAAGTCTAGCAGTCATGCTCAGCTGACCACATGCCAGAAGATGGCTTTCGAACCACCTTTCCGTTGCAGGGTTCCTTAGATAGTCAGTGACTGCTTGGATGGAATTCACCCTCCTTTGATACAGGAAAATGCTCTGTTGCCAGTATCGTGAGTTACAGGAGCCGTTTCTTTCCTGCCGACATTTCTCATTGCCATGTCCATTTCTTCTGCGCTTTTGTACCTAGATCTGTGGTTTCGTTTTTGAGCCGCTCACGCCAGGGCTGCCACAGCAGCGCTCTTGCTGTTTTCTCTTTGTTCTGTGATTTCTCTAACAGTCTGTCATCTCTCTCTTTTGATACCAGAATTTTTATCACCTTGAGCCTCAGAGCCCTGCGGAACTCCAAGCCTGTCCTTGTTTATTTTTTGTTTGTGTGAGTCCTGTTAAAGTGCATGACGGACTTGTAGTCCTTTCTTTAAACCTTACTCTCCTTTTTTTCCTGACTCTGGTCTCTTATCCTGAGCTTAAATTTGTCACTGTATCTGAGTAAAAGCAGTTGCTGTAAGCCGCATGAGGTTTGTAGAGCCCTACAGAGTTCAAGCTTGATTAAAAAAAAAAAAAAAAAAAAAAAAGACCTTAAAAGTGCACCAGACCAGTTCCTGCATTTTATAGAAGCACTGGAGTAAGTTCCTGCTGGAACAGGAGCACCCACACTCCTCCCTCCGTGTCCTACAGCACATCTGCTCGTTCCAGCCCTGTCGTGTTTCTAGGACCATCTCTTGTGGGTTTCTCCCACCGATTCTTCCTGGTTTGACTACGGCCCTTATTTAAATCCTGTCTCTGAATCCAGTTGAGAAATACCACTTTATATGTGTTATGCTGTTGCTTTGTAATTCCTTCCGCACTGTTCTACACAGATATTTGGGAAAGACTGTGTTTTATTTCTTCATTCTCAGTCAAAAGGGTATCGGCTTTGTACGCCGTAGGTGCAAAAGCTGCAAGATACCAGAGCTCCTGTGCCTTGGAGCAGCATGGTTATAACAGCCCATTTAGGTCTATCCGCTCACGATGCTGAGTTACTAAGAAGGATTCATACTGCCATCATGTCCATCATTGAGATATAATAAGCTGTTCCTTCCAAGATTTGAAGCAAGCTGTTCTCATTAGTGGTCAATGTTTTGGGGAGATGGTTTTTTCCTAAATAGACACACTTAGCATTTACTGCACACTGCTGAGACATGTGACACCCCAGCCCCACGGCCACCCCCCCCACCTCCAGCAGGGCTCGCGGGGACAGCCGGCAGCTGCAGCTTGTTCTGGCCACACACCCCCTGCGCTGGTCATCGACAGGTCTCCTCAGACTGTCAGCGCCAGGATATCCACGGCTTGGGACCGAAGCTTCTTCCGCAGCATTTCGTCATATGTAGATTTTAAGTTCTCATACTCTTAGATACTCTTTGATTGCCAGATTAATCTTTTTACAGCCTGGCTCGTGTGCCATTATCTTGCTCAACAGCCTCAATGGTTCCAACTACCCAGTTAACAGATCTCAAATTCCTTAGCCTTTGTATCTTTTTTTGGTATAGATGAGAGAGAGAGATGTCACTAAATGGTATCGGACTCTACCTTCTGTTTCTAATTAATGTGTTTATAGACATCTTCCCATATAATAAAAATACTCTTTATGTTCAGTGAACACATAATAATCTATTGTATTGATTTGCCATCAATTGTTTCCTAATCTTTATCAATAAACCAAAAGTTTCTCTTTTTTTACTTGTCTTACAGTAATCCCTTTGATCCCTTTACTTTTTATTAAACAACTTTGTGTTTAAATAACTTTGTGTTTATTAAACAACTTTGTGTTACTTTACTGTTTAATCCCTTGATCCCTTTACTTTACTTTTTACTTGTTTTTGCTATTATAAACAGCGTAGCAATGTACGTTCTTTTATATATTTTTTTCCCACTTGTCTGCTTATCACTATGAGAAACTTTACGCATCACCTTGTTTCGTGAAGGTAGAAATAAGCATTAGGGTATTATTTAAAGTGCTATACATACATATAAACTGTCAGAAATAAATATAAATATATACATTGTGTTATTATGATCCACATACAAATGAATTTCCTTTATATTTCAGCCATCAGTAACAATACCAACCATTAACAACTTTTGATGCTTTGTATGAGATCGGCATTGTG
Organism: Lynx canadensis; assembly: GCF_007474595.2. Classification (NCBI taxonomy): domain Eukaryota; kingdom Metazoa; phylum Chordata; class Mammalia; order Carnivora; family Felidae; genus Lynx; species Lynx canadensis. The sequence goes on along the minus strand of NC_044313.2, from coordinate 74,154,005 downwards.
TTTTACATCCATTATTTTATTTACTATTTAATCCATAGAACAACCTTCTTTATCCATTCATTCAACCATCAAATATTTATTGGGCACCATCCACATGTCAGGTATTATTTTATCTGCTTTCATGGAACTTACATTTTACTGTAGAAAATGGTCAATAAACCTGTAAACAAATACATTTAACAAAATATCAGATAGTGACAAATATCTACCTTTGAGATGAGCTCTATTTTACTTTCTAATCTACATCTTAACATATGAGGGAACTGAGGCTTTGAAAGAAGTATATCTGAGGCTACCCCAGCTCGGTGCTGAAATGCCCTCCCTCTTTTTCAAATGTGTAGTTGTGAAGACCTCACATTTTCTTACTCAGTATATTGCTCTGCCTCTGAATTAGGATTATCTGCTGCTTAGACAGCATGAAAGCTGCCAGAGATGTAGACATCAGGAAGAATCTACTTAAACTGAAGACGTAGTCTGACAGTATTACTCTTGAATATATCCTGGATATGAATATTTTTTATTTGCTTTGTTTTTGTCTCAAACGCAACCCCACCCACCAACATGTATTAACTGATAAATACTGAGTACCTGAGATACTGGACAATCTAAAGTGCTATTAAAATATTTAAATATCTTACAGGAGGAGTCGTTAAAACCTATCATAATTTAGTCATATGTAAGTAATGTGTATGGAAGCTATTTATGGAAATTGATACATGTTTTTATCATTTAAAACAAAGGTTCAATTCCAATGAAGGGTTCCATTATTCCTCACCGACCAAGACGTCATTTTGGTTCCTATGGTCAACTTCCGATGCCTTTCTCCTTCAGTCCGTTAAATCAAGATTCATTCTCCCCACATCCTCCTGGATCCACTACCTGTGTGGTACCTTTCGGAGCAGGTGCAGTGATGATGCAGGAATGACATTCCTAACTGCTCGATCTGAGGAGATACTGCTCAGGGAACGCTTTTGTAGGATTGAATTCCAAATGATGCATACGCACCAAATCATTTCAATAGCAAAGCACTGGAATTACACTCACCTTTCCAATCTCTTCACTTTCATTGGACTGCTTTCCACTATCTCACTTATATATGCTTTTCAAAACTACTTTATAAAATTCAACAATGGGAATTATCTGGAAATAGTAATGTTCTTACTGAAACACGATGTGCTTTAAAAACCTATTGATTATTTTGGAACACAAGGAAGTGCAACAGTATTTGAAAATGTTTTGTCGGATCATTCTGAACTACCTACATATACCCTTCTAACTCTTTTGTGTTTTTCAGAAAACTCAAACTTTGCCAAACGATGTCCATCCCACTAAGCTATGTCCCTAGCTTCAATATTCTGATTTGGACTTTGAAATCAGAAGTACTGTTGCATTTCTTTAACGAGGGAGAAATGTCACTTTCTCTGAATCATGCTCTTTCCTTTGTATTAGTGAAGATTTATTTCATGGTCCACTAATCAAAACGTTGCAGCAAAAATAATTTCCTTGATCCCTGTTAACTCTGGCATTTGATGTTTTTAATTTATATACTTGAAGGTGCTCGAAAATTTCCCCTTGCTCAGACTGACTCTCTCCTGATGAAAATGCGCTCAGTGGCAAGCGATGAACTGCATGTGATGATGCAACGGAGAATGAGCCAGGAGAACCCCGTGCAGGCATCTGAGACAGAGCTTGCTCAGAGACTACAGAGGCTCACCATTTTAGCAGTTAACAGGATTATTTATCAAGGTGGGACTAGAGGATGAATATGTGCTTGCTCACATATGCACTTAAAAGGGAAATAATTTAAGAGGAAACTGATGAGGTCTCAAAATTCTCAACAGCATTCATTTTTTCATTCGTAACATTTACACTATTAACAGAATGCATTTGCAGGGTGCCTGGGTGGCTCAGTCGGTTAAGCATCCGACTTCAGCTCAGGTCATGATCTTGCGGTTCGTGGGTTCAAGACCTGCATCAGGCTCTGTGCTGACAGCTCAGAGCCTGGAGCCTGTTTTGGATTGGGTGTCTCCCTCTCTGCCCCTCCCCTACTCATGCTCAGTGTCTATCTGTCTCTCTCTCTCTCTCTCTCTCTCTCAAAAATAAATAAACTTTAAACAAAATTTTTTTAAAGAATTTATTTGGAACTAATAGTCTTGAATAAAAGTCTACTTCTTAATGTGTTAAATGCAGGCCTAGAGTGACCAATGAGTTTAAAACAGGACAGCACCTCCAATATATTTTCGTAACTTTTCTTTGAGATAATGGTAGATTCACATACCATTATTAAAAATATTGCAGAGAGATCCCATATCCCGTTTATCCAGTTCCCCCAGTGGGTTCTGCCAAATTAGAGTTGAGGGTCATGACCAGGATATAGACATTGATACAGTCAAGAAGGTGAACATTTCTGTCACATGCGAGTGCTTCTGTTGCCTTTTGTGGGGGTTTTTTGAAGTTTATTTATTTATTTTGAGAGGGAGGGAGGGAGAGCATGAGCAGGGGAGGGGCAGAGAGAGAGAGAGAGAAGAGAGAGAGAGAGAGAGAGAGAGAGAGAGAGAGAGAGGGAGAGAGAATCTCAAGCAGGCTCTGTGCTGCTAGCACAGAGCCCGATGTGGAGCTGAAACCCATGAGAAGAGCAAGAACCGCAAGATCATGACCTGAGCAGAAACCAAGAATTCGATGCTTAACCTACTGAGCCACCCAGCACCCCTGTCGCTTTTTTAATAGCCACACCCGCTTTGCTCCCACCTCTACCCCTTCCTTAGTCCCTGGCAACCTCTAATCTCTTCTCCATTTATTTTTTATCATTTCAAGAATTTTACATAAATAGAATCATCCCGTATGTGGCCTTTTAGGTCTGGCTATTTTCACTTAGGGTGATTCTCTGGAGAGTCATCCCGGCTTCTGCACGTATCAGCAGTTTGTTGCTTCTTTGTTTTGCTGAGTAGTTTTCCACAGTACAGACATACTGGAGTTTGCCTAGCCATTCACCTTTTGAAAGACCATCAGGGCTGCTTTCCAGTTTTTAGTTACCACAAATAAAGCCAGCTGCTAGAAACGGTTACATGCAGGTTCTTGTGTGAGTGTAAGTCTCCGTTCTCCTGCAATAAGGGAGGTTGTGTGCTGTGTTTTTGTTAAGAAGCTGCCAAATGTTTCAGAATGACTGTCAAATTTTACATTCCCAGCGGCAATGTATGAGTGATGCGTTTTTCTTCACACCCTTAACCAGTATTTGGAATTGTCACAATTTTTAATTTTCACTATTCTGATAGATGTCTAGTGATACCACATTGTGGTTTCAATTTGCATTTGTCTCTAGGGGCTACTGATTTATGTATTTATTTATAAAACAGAATACCTACAGTAACCACTAAAAAGCCATGCAGAGAGATACCCTCAAAAGCACTATTGATACGTCAAAATGGAATTCAAAAAAAATGTTCAAGTAACCCCCAGAAAACAGGAAGAAGAACACAGTAATTGTTCATCACTAGAAAAGCATAATACATGCAAATAAGGCTCTTCTTCGTAACTTTTCTAATTTGTACTTGGGGCAACCGGATCCCAGGCTAAACTCTGAAATTGTACCATTTTTATCACATGCTCAGATTTAATGGTACAGCACATGCACTGAAATGGCTGTGCACATCCAACTAATGTAAATGTCACGTGGTCATTATGTTTGGTTTGTACAAGAACCTTGGAGCTTTAATAATTTCACAGTTTAAATCATCTTCATTAGTAAAGTAAATATTTAGTTCAGAATTGTATGACTTATGTAGGTTTAAATTTCTACATTGCTTTTGATGAATTTACTTTCTCTAGAGTATTGTATCTTCTACGTCTAATACTCTCGCTGCACATTTATATAGTGACAATGGAATTGGTGATTCCATAGAATATTTTTACCGTTTGTAATGGCTAGTTATCTAATTTTTTATTTTTCCTTTAATTCAAAGAGTTTAATCCAGACATTATTGACATTTTGAGTACTCCAGAAAATGCGACTCAAAGCAAGACCTCAGTTTCCCAGACTGAAATCTCTGAAGAAAATGTTCATCAGGAACAGCCTTCCATTTTCAATCCATTTCAGAAGGAGATAATCACATATCTGGTAGAAGGATTCAAAATATCTATTGTAAGTAAATTAATTGCATGGGACGTGTTCATTTACACAAAAGGAGTAGGTGTTTTATATGTCTGCTTACTCTTGAATTATTATTATTATTATTATTATTATTATGAATTACTAGGAAGGTTATGTCTTGGCTTACACATATCTGACACCTTCACAATTGTATAGAGGATGCTAACAAGTATCAGGCTCCATTCATCACTGACACGCTTAGGTTTCTGTGGGCTACATATGCTCGACCCCAGGGGAAAAATCAGTCTGTACACTTTAGAGATACCGAAAGCCAATCTTATTCTAGTGGAACTCATAAATCATGATTCTGCCAGTCTCTAAATCTAAACTAGATTGGGGTGTCTGCAGGTTTTATTTAGAGCCAAATGATTTACCCGGGGCCCTCAGGAGGGGGTAATTGGAGAGCCAGCTCCAAAACTCAGAATAAATTCTGAAATGTACTGATTCCAGTTTTTTTGTTTTTTTTTTTTTAGCGTTTATTTTTGAGACAGAGAGGGACAGAGCATGAACAGGGGAGGGTCAGAGAGAGAGGGAGACACAGAATCTGAAACAGGCTCTGGGCTCTGAGCTGTCAGCACAGGGCCTGACGCAGGGCTCGAACTCACAGGCTGTGAGATCATGACCCGAGCTGAAGTCGGACACTCAACCGACTGAGCCACCCAGGCACCCCCTGATTCCAGTTTTAAACCAGATAGAGGAGATTTGATCAGGATCAGGTTAGCCTCCAATGGGCCACAGTTGAAGCAGCTTGTCTGGTTATTTGTCAAGGAACATTGATGGTCATATTGATGGTCAGTTTATATGTAGTTGTCAGTTTGCGACCGTTTTACTCAGTATTTTAATATTCTTTATAATGAATCTTTCTCTTTCATATTGTAAAATCAGTCAATCTATTGTTCTTTTGATGGTTCTTTTTTTTTTTTTTAACTTCTAAGCCCTAGGTAATTTAAATGACTTTAGCTTCTTAATCCATCTCTCTCTTTTTTTAAAAAATACAAGTGATATAAAATTTCCTATTTTAACCATTCTTAAAGGTATAATTCATTAGTGTTAAGTGCATTCACATTGTTGTGCAATTATTACCACTGTCCATCTCCGAAACTTTTTTATTTATCCCAAACTGCTCTGTACCCATTAAACAACAGCTCCTCATAACCCCTCCCCCAGCCCCTGATAACGACTGTTAAACTTTCTGTTTCTATGAATTTAACTTTCTAGACACCTCATATAAGTTACAATATTTCAGACAATATTTGTCCTTTTGTGTGTGGCTATTTCATTTAGCGTGGTATTTTCAAGTTCATGTTGAAGCATGTGTCAGAATTTCATTCCTTTTTAAGGCTTAATAATATTCATTCTATGTCTATATTACATTTTGTTTATCCATTCATCCATCGGTGGGCATTTGGATTGTTTCCACCTCTTGGCTGTTTTGAGCACTGCTGTTATAAATGTTAGTATAACCACCCGTTTGTAGGGATGTATGTGTCATTCTAATTTTGAATACTAAAAAAAAACATGTCCCATAATCTTCTTTAGGGCTCTGAGAGGTTAGTATATTATTGCTTAGGAAGTCTGATCCTAATGCATTCTTGTTTTGCTTGAAGGGTTCAGGTAGAACCAGTGGTTCCAAGCAGCAGTGGACTAAAATCTTATGGTCTTGTAAGGAAACCTTCAGAATGCAGCTTGGCCGACTCCTGGTCCATATTGTGTCACCAGCCCACTCTTCTCAAGAGAGAAAGCAAATTTTCGAGATAGTTCGTGAACCAAATCATCAGGAAATACTGCGAGACTGTCTTAGTCCATCCCTGCAAGTAAGTTATCTCAGTACTTCGTAAGTAAAAACTAGCGGTGAAATAGGGGCGCCTGGGTGGCTCAGTCGGTTGAGTGTCCAACTTCTGCTCAGGTCATGATCTCGTGGGCTGTGACCCACGTCAGGCTCTGTGCTGACAGCTCAGAGCCTGGAGCCTGCTTAGGATTCTGTGTCTCCCTCTCTCTTCCCCTCCCCTGCTCATGTTCTGTCTGTCTGTCTCTCTCTCTCTCTCTGTCTCTCAAAAAATAAATAAACATTAAAAAAAACCATAGTAGTGAAATATAAAATTGTTCAAAACAAGAACTGACATTAAACTATTTTCATGCCTAGGGGCGCCTGGGTGGCGCAGTCGGTTACGCGTCCGACTTCAGCCAGGTCACGAACTCGCGGTCCGTGAGTTCGAGCCCCGCGTCAGGCTCTGGGCTGATGGCTCAGAGCCTGGAGCCTGTTTCCGATTCTGTGTCTCCCTCTCTCTCTGCCCCTCCCCCGTTCATGCTCTGTCTCTCTCTGTCCCAAAAATAAATAAACGTTGAAAAAAAAATTAAAAAAAAAAAAAAAAACAAAAACTATTTTCATGCCTAAATATGGTTTTCTTACCAAATAAGTATCACCTGAGATCTTTCTTCAGCTACTCTATGCCAAACTTAGACTGACCTCCCTGTTTCTTTCCCATTCCTTATTCCAGTGCCTAAATTAAGAAATTCTGTATCTAAGCTCTTAAAAGGTGCTTTGTGGTTTGTTACTAAATCTTCAAATGTTTTCTTTGTGTTCTCTTTTTAAAAGCATTATATTATCCATGAAACATCTAAATGGAGTAGCTCAAACAATAGTATATATGGTATATTTCCAAAAATACTTGCAGCAAGTTAAAATTTTTAAAAATGTGTTGATCATTTGGAATGATCAAAATTGACATACTTAAAAGAATTTCAGTCTATAAATTCTAACACTTAAAGAGTGATAGATGGAGAGTTTAAATGGTACAACCATTTTAAAGAGCTGTTCAGCAGTTTCTTATAAAATTAAACATACATTTAACCTGTGACCCTAAAATTTCATTTTTAGATATTTATCTAAGAGAAATTAAAACATATGTCCATAAAAAGACTTGTATAAGAATATTCATGTCAGCCTTTTTACTAAAAGCCGCAAACTTGTCAATCAACAAGAGAATGTATAACCAAATTGTGATATATTTATATAAAAGACTTTATACAGCAATAAGAAGAAACCAACTACGGATACACCTACCATTATGAATGAAGCTCAAAGACATTGTATGGACTAAGAGGACAAGCAAATACAAAAAAGCCCACATTTCTGTGATTCTGTTCATATGAAGTCCAAGAACAGGCAAAATGAAGATAATGTGACAGAATTCAGGACAGTAGTTGTGTCTGTCAGGAAGGGGGAGGGAGAATGAGTTGATTGGAAAGAGGCATTAGGAGACTTTCTGGGGCAATAAAAATGTACTATATCTTATTTGGGGTGGTGGTTAAATGGATGTATGCAGTTGTCAAAACTCGGAAATGAACACTTAATATCTGTATGCTTTACTGTATTAAATTGTACACCTATAAATACAGTAATCGATGCTACATACAGACAGGTATCCCTTTTACTACCTGGGAAACTCATATATCAAGAACCAAAAGGTTATAGTTTTGAAGTGGTGCTTTTACCTGTTCTTTCTAATGCTAAGATTCTCTCACATGCCCTCAGGGCATTGTCTTCCCTCTCCCAAGGCAAAAGCACATCCAGTCCACAGTCTCCTTCAGTGGAGAATTCGCAGTGATGTTCCTTTAAGCCTTCTTTATGCTCCACAGAGTTACCATCCATCAAAACACAGCCTGGGTGTTGACAGTCCTCCTTCCCCCACCCCCATTCCCCTTTTCTGTTACATCATCTCTGTCAGTGGTGTCTTTATGAAGTTCAGCTTGGAACCACGGTTGAGTTTTTCCTCTCCCTTGAATCCATTTCATCACCAAGACCAGTCATTTATTTAGTTGTGTCTTTAACTTAATTTTCTTCCCGCTTCATCCTAATTCAAACTTTCACCTCTTGTGCTCCGATCCTTACAATAACCTCCTGTCCACCTCAAGACCACATTATTTTACCTGGTTTTTAAGTTTATTATGGAAACTTTCAAACATACCTAAAAGTTGGGAGAAATCAGAGACCCACATGACCATTACCGAGCTTTAATTTTTCATTGTAGTGCTTTGAAATAAATTTCAGGTATCAAATCATTTCACCTGTGAATACCTTTACCTTTACATCTCTGATTGATAAGGACTTTTAAAAAATTTATCACACTCAAGGGGCGCCTGGGTGGGTCAGTTGGTTAAGTGTCCGACTTCTGCTCAGGCCATGATCTTGCGGTTCGTGAGTTCGAGCCCCACTTCGGGCTTGGTGCTGACAGCTCAGAGCCTGGAGCCTGCTTCGGATTCTGTGTCTCCCTCTCTCTCTCTGCCCCTACCCCCCTCCCAAAATAAAAAAACATTAAAAAATTTTTTTTTTAATTTATCACATCCGATAATCCATTCTAACAGTAATCTAATCGAATAATCTAATACTCAGTGATTAAATTTTCCCAATTTTCTTAGAATTTTTGTAATAGTTTGCTGGATTATGGATCCAGACAAGGCCAGCCCACATAAAGTATTTGTTTGAAGTATGTTAAATCTTTTTAAGCCATGGTGATTACCCTCCCCAACCATTTTTTAAAATGTCATTTATGTGTTAATGAAACTGGGTCATTTTTGTAGAATTTCCCATATTCTGGATTTAGCTGATTGTATCCTTTAGGATACCGGTTTAGAGGCTTGACTAGATTCCTGCTCTTGATTTCATATTTGGTTTTGTGTTTGTTTTTTTAAAAGACTACTTTATTAAGAGTACTTTGCATTTTCCATTACAGCATAGCAGGAGACAGAGAATGTCTAGTTGCCCTGGTTTTCCAGACGTTGTCAGCCTGATCCATTCATTATAAAGTTCACCCTCAATCTTTAACCCAATAGTTTTAGCTGCCACTGATGATCGTTGCCAAGATCCACTTTTCTGTTAGGAGTTGTAAAATCGTGATCTCTCAGGGTTTCTCATTCCACCAGCATCTCTTAGCACTAATTCTTCTGTAGGGAGGGATATTCTCTTATCATCTATTTGGCGACCCCAAAATGTAGTCTGTCGGAAGGGCCAGGTAAAAGCTTGTTTCTTTTCCCTGTTTATTAATTTTTAGAATAATGAGTTGGTGCCCTAACAAGCTCCAGTTTTTGTCTTTGTTTTTATTTTTGAGGTGCCATTATGAAATCAGGTATTTTTCATACATGTTATGAGTAGTTTCAAACCTTTCCAGTTATTATTCCATTTGATATTCAAATTAACACCTCTGTAGATTCAAGTTGTTGTGTTCTTTTAACATAGCCTTTTCAATTTTTATCAAGTCAATGCGATTAACTTCTTTGCTTTCTGGAACACAAGAATGTCCTGACTCATCTTGCACATTCCTTCCCAGATCTGGAAGCAGACTTCTCCCCAAGAAGCCTCTGTTTCCTTTTCATGAGATAATGGCATTTAGAAATAACAAATCTAGGGGTACCTGGGTGGCTCAGTCAGTTAAGTATCTGGCTTCTGCTCAAGTCATGATCTCACTGTTCATGAGTTGGAGCCCCATGTCGTGCTCTGTGCTGACAGCTCAGAGCCTGGAGCCTGCTTTTGATTCTGTGTCTCCCTCTCTCTCTACCCCTTCCCAGCTCATGTTCTGTCTCTCTCTGTCTCAGAAATAAATAAACATTAAGGAAGAAAAAAAAAAGAATAACATTAAAAATGTTTTAGAAATTACAAATCTGGGGACTAAGTACCTTCATTTCTGCTTGGTTGTCATTTCTTCTCAGCTAGGACAAAGCTAGGAAATACATACCTTTTTAGAAAGAAAAATGAATCATGAGTTCATACTGATATTTTCACATTTTCTTGAATTTCATATTTGTATTTCCTTTTATTAATGTGGATACTCTTGATTCCTGAGGCCATCAGGATACTTACTTGCTCTATCTTTTTTGCTCTGTATATATAACGTTTTCAAAATAAGATGACCAACATTATCACTAATAACAAGCCCAGTGAATGCAGATTAAGAATTCTTCATGATTCTCTTGTCCTTAGTGTACCATGAAAATACGGTATTGTAAAAGCACTTCAAATAATTTTCTCTATTCGATTATGCCACCAACTTCACCTAACTAGTGATGTTCTTTTTTTTCCCATTGGTTTTCTATTTTTAGGGATTCCATTGGGTTTTATTTGTTCAACTTCGTTTTTAATTATGTGAAATGTCTATCTGGTTCCAAAATCAAAGCTGAAACATGGCACATTCAGAGAGGGTGTACACACAGACACGGTGTATATATTATCCCCCCTTCTCAACACAAAGAAAGATAGCGAACTATGCACACTCTTCTGCCCTTTAAACAATACCTCACAGAGATCATTTCATAACAGTGTTTAGGGACCTTCTTGTGCCTTTTAGAGCTGCCTACAAGCTCCATTTGGAATTTGCTTGATTTTTAAAGCCCAACGCCTCTCTCCTGTTGTTATTACTTGAGTCTGATTAATTCCTCAGTCTGTAGCTCCTCCTCTTTTAATATCAGCTCATCTTTGTCTCTTGTAACCTCTGCCCATCCTATGTATCCTTACTGACATGCTGCTCTATTCGTGCTGTCCGCTCAGCATGAAGGACCTTCCCTCCTCTCCTTGTCCCTATATACCCGTCTGTCAATTTCTCCATATGCCCGTCGCCCTTGCCCCACCTTCAAAATCTTCCCCCCTTTCTTCAGTCCATTCAGAGCTCTTCCTTCTTAGACACATCCCTGAAAATTTTATTTCACACATTTTAGTGTTTTATTATTTTCTAAGGATTTGTGTTTAATAGATTCATTTCCTTAAATCAGTATTTTGAGGGCTGAAAACAAGATTTTTCCTTTTTTGCATCCATCCCTAATAACACCTTTTCTAGACCCAGGAACTACAATCAATAAATTATTGATCAGGTGTTAGCATGAGATTCTAGAAACACCTTAAGTGTCTAAGAAAATTATGTGGTTTTTTTGGATATTCAGGATGAATAAAAACATTTTTTATAGTTTTTCAAGGTGATTTGAGAGTGTCAATGAATACTGAACTAAACTATTTTTATTTAAAAAAAATTTTTTTAATGTTTATTTATTTTTGAGACAGGGAGAGACAGAGCATAAATAGGGGAGGGGCAGAGAGAGAGGGAAACACAGAACCTGAAACAGGCTCCAGGCTCTGAGCTGTCAGCACAGAGCCCGACGCAGGGCTCGAACTCACGGACCGTGAGATCATGACCTGAGCCGAAATCCGACGCTTAACCGACCGAGCCACCCGGGTGCCCCGAACTAAACTATTTTTAGATTACATGAAGAGCATTACCTTTAAGACACACATATGAAAATAGTCTAGCCATTTACTATTTCTCTTTATTTGCCAACTCTTCTGGCCTCTTACTCGTAGAGTGTCTGTTCTTTTTTCTCTTTTGGTCAGGTAGCAGCTGTCTCCTGACTAAATTAAAATGTTGCATTAAAATGAGCTTTGCTATTTCCATCATCGCATATGTTCATCTTATGTTTTTTGGGAAATGACACGATGCGATTCAGTGTGTTAATTTAAATATCACCCACAATGTAAGAGTTCTCAAGTTCATTTGTTGACATTTAATACTGTTCACAGTTTAAAATGTCATAAAGCCAAATGTAGTGGTATTTGTATCAGTGCAAATTTGTAAAAAGTAAAATTCTGCGTGTTTCACTTGTTGGTATAATTAATGTTGAAATAACACATAGTGTACACATAACAGTTAGGTGTAAGATCTATAGCATGGAAGGCCACTTAAAATAGGTGTAGGTTTACGAAAGACAGTTGTCATTACCTTGAGTAACATTCTCTTTTCGGTTATAGGGCAGTTCATAAAAGACTGGCCTAGATCAACCCTTCTCTAGACATGCACAGACCACTGAGTGCTGAGGTCTCACTGGTTTTAGAGTTTTTCACCTTTGTGTCCCTTAGGGAGTAATGAGTACTTACAAGCTAATCCAAAAACGGGTTTTGTTCTGGAAGTTTCACCAACTTCTGTTCTACCAACCAGAAATCAAAAGAGAAAGAATGAATAAGCATAATTCTCTTACCTGAAGGTTCAGAGGAGAGTTTCCCTTCCAGTTCATTTTTTTTCTCTGAGAACTAAGAAATATTTTCCTTTATCCCAAGATTATTTCCTATATTTCTTTAGCAAATCCCCTCCAAAAAATTTTCCCCCAAAGCTCATTTGCTTGTTTTTCTTTTCCTTCTTTTCTTACTTTCCTTCTTTTCTTTTTCTTTCTTTTTTCTTTTACCTTTTACAATGAAAATTTTCAAATATCATAAGAAAAATGGAGCATAGTATAATGAGTATTAATATATAGCCATCACTTAGATTTAACAATTGGTAGTATTTTTATCATATTGACATCATTTCTGTTTTGAAGTATTTTAAAGTAAATTACAGAAATCTTTTTCAAAAGACATTTTCTTACATAACCATAACATCATCGTACCTAACAAAATTAGTTTACACCCTCATGTCATCATATTTTCAATGCATAACCAAATTTTTTCAATTGTCCCCAACATGTCTCTTGCAGCTTCTTTATTCAAACCCAATGCCACCAAATAAATCTAGTATATAATTTAACTTAACCACTATGAAACAATTTAAATGTAAGAAATAAAAATACTGTATGACTTAAAAAAGTGTTTCTTTTTCTTAAAGCATGGAGCCAAGTTAGTTTTGTATTTGTCAGAGTTGATACATAATCACCAAGATGAATTGACTGAAGAAGAACTAGGCTCAGCGGAATTGCTTATGAATGCTCTAAAACTGTGTGGTCATAAGTATCTCCCTCCCAGTGCAACAACAAAAGCAGACCTTATCAAAATGATCAAAGAGGTGAGTCAGTGAAATCATAAGACCCGGTTTTCTTTTTTTTTTTTTTTTTTTTAAAATTTTTTTTTTTTCAACGTTTATTTATTTTTCGGACAGAGAGAGACAGAGCATGAACGGGGGAGGGGCAGAGAGAGAGGGAGACACAGAATCGGAAACAGGCTCCAGGCTCTGAGCCATCAGCCCAGAGCCCGACGCGGGGCTCGAACTCCCGGACCGCGAGATCGTGACCTGGCTGAAGTCGGACGCTTAACCGACTGCGCCACCCAGGCGCCCCAAGACCCGGTTTTCTAAGGAGATCCCATTGAATGTAGTTGAAGAGTGAAAGATTTTTTTATTGTGGAATATCATTTATGATGAATTTTATTGAAATGATGTTTTTTTTTTTTATTATGAGAGAATAAATAGGCTATTGCAAGGAGTGTTTTATCCTCTGTTGTCATCCTCATCCCTTTTCGGTAGCTTTCGGTGAAGGAAAGATTTTTATAGTGACGAGCAAGTTGAAGCATCCGCCTCGAAACAAATAAGGAAGCAAGCACCTGGGCATTAGGTCTGGCAGCCCATTTAATTCTCCCACCCCAATATCTGTGCCCCAGATTGTGTAGAAGCAAAGGGAAATTATAAAATTATTTTTGTGGCTATTGTATTTTAATATTCTGGTCTCCTGGGGACATTATTTTTTTCCTTTATTAACTTGGTTTTAAAATTAGTTTGTTGGGGGGCACCTGGATGGCTCCATCGGTTGGGTATCCGACTTCGGCTCAGGTCATAATCTCGGCAGTTCGTGGGTTCGAGCCCCGCATCAGGCTCTGTGCTGACAGAGCCTGGAACCTACTTCGGACTCTGTGTCTCCCTCTCTCTCTCTCCTCCCCCCCCCCCCGCCCCTCCCCTGCTCATGCTCTCTCAAAAATAAACATTAAAAAATAAAATAAAATGAAATTAGTTTGTTGGCCTTTGTGCCAGTGTTAAATGATAAACAATTAGTTTTATATTGCATATTATTATCCAAATCTTTTAGGAACAAAAGAAATATGAAACTGAAGAAGGTACGAATAAAGACACCTGGCAGAAAACAGTTAACAATAACCAACAAAGGTAGGATTTTATGTGTTCTAAAAGTCATGCCTTTCTGAATCCACTAGATTTCACACATACTTTTAGTTTTCAAGTATCATGCTTCCATAGCTCCTTAACGTCCCACTTAGGCTTCACTTACGAGCAGCCTTGCTTGTTTATTTAGTCTCTTTCAGCGTCTGGATTCAAAATCAAAGGATATATCTAAGATCGCGGCAGATATCACCCAGGCAGTATCTCTGTCCCAGGGAATTGAGAGGAAAAAGGTGATCCAGCATATCAGAGGCATGTACAAGGTAGATCTGAGTGCCAGCAGACACTGGCAGGAGCTTATCCAACAGCTGACGCATGATAGGTAAGCAGAGTGGGCCTTTGTTGTTTTCTATGGTGATGGCAGACACTATTTCCATTTCAGAATAAACGTTCACAGCATTATTTCATTAGTTGAAATATTTTCTGTTTAATCACTTGTGATTTCTTTCATCATGAAATAATGAAATCTATATATAATCCTGTAAGAATCTTTTTTTTTTTTTTTTAATTCTTAGGGACAAGGTGGGGGCGGGTGGGCAGGGATACTGAGAAAGCGAGGCATTAGCTCTTCCAGATGATAAAATCTATATGTTGACTTTAATTTTAAAATATAACCTTTGCAGAAGAATAGAGAAATCACTGAAACAGGATAGTTGGGAAATAGATCTTTTTCTAGGTAAGACTTTAATAATAAAACTTAGAAGATGCATCACAGATCCTGAAAAGAGGAAAATTAAGGTGTTGTCTAAATTTGGTTAAGATAACTGGTTAGCATGACTTGGAGTGCTAAAATGGACTAAACATTATACACTAAAGAAAATTCCAGGTGAGCAAAAGAATTAAATTCATTAAGTTTATAAAGTGGAAGAAAATGGGGCATTTATCAACTCCAATACATGGATAACTTTTTAAGCTCAAACACAATAGAACAAACTACCAAGAAGAAACAAATAGATTTGAGGGGCACCTGGGTGGCTGAGTCAGTTAAATGACCAACTTCAGCTCAGGTCATGATCTCAAGGTCCGTGAGTTTGAGCCCCGCATCGGGCTCTGTGCTGACAGCTCAGAGCCTGGAGCTTGCTTTGGATTCTGTGTCCCCCTTCTCTCTCTCCCCCTCCCCCGCTCATGCTCTATTTCACTCTGTCTCTCAAAAATAAATAAATGTTAAAAAAAAAAAAGAAATAGATTTGAGCTTTAATTTTTTCCAGTGTATTTAATAACTATAACAACAGCAACAAAACGAAAATTTATTTTCAGCAAATCAGAATTAACTTTTTTTTTTACTTTTTTGTAAGTTTATTTATTTTAAGAGAGAGAGAGAGCACAGAAGGGGCAGAGAGAGAGGGAGAGAGAGAGAATCCCAAGCAGGCTCCACACTGTTAGCGCAGAGCCTGATGTGGGGCTCGAAACACACGAGCCATGAGAGCGTGACCTGAGCTGAAGTTGGATGTTTAACTTACAGAGCCATCCAAGTACCCCCACGGAGTTAATATTTTTATGGTTTTAAAAACTCATGCCAACTTAAAAGTAAATTGTAAGATCTGAAAAGTTTGAGCAAAAGATGTGATTACACTTTTCTACATAAGACAAATAGAATTAATAAACAGGAAAATATTCCATGTGGCCAGAGACTAATTTGATTTTTTAAAACCTTGCCATATTTTACCTTTTCTGTTATAAAGTTTTTTAGGTGCTAATACCCAGAGCAGGAAGAAATGTATATCGTAGCCCATGGTCAGAGGTCCGGTGGCTTTGCACACTTTGACAGCGTGTATCAGGAATCCTGTAACCATTTTATTTCTAGCTTCAGTTATCCTATTTTGGTGATTCTGTCCTAAGGAAAATATTCAAAATATATAAAGGCAGTAAATGTAAAGGTTTTCATCTCTGCATTGTTTATGCTAGTGAATGACCTGGAAACAAGTATATAATAATGGTAAAATTGCTAAATACATTATGATGCACCCCCTCCATGCATTAGTCAGCCATTTTCAATGGTGACAATAAAGATTGAAGTATGTCCAGTGAAAGAAGAAAGGGTATAGAAATGTATATATGTAATAATTATAACTGCAATTTTTAAAAATGAAAAAAAATAATTTCTACCACAAAGTGGTATGTTCAGGGTAGTAGGATTAAGGGTGATTTTTTTTTTCTATTATCTATTTCTGAAAATATATTCAATACGGTTCTCTATTTTTTCATTTAAAATATTAACTTATTTTGAGGGCGACTGGGTAGCTCAGTTGGTTAAGTGTCCAACTCATGATTTGGGGTCAGGTCATGATCTCACAGTTTGCAAGCTCACGCCCCACATTGGGTCTGCACTGACAGTGCGAAGCCTGCTTAGGATTCCCTCTCTCTCTGTCTCTGTCTGTCTGTCTGTCTCTCTCTCTCTCTCTCTCTCTCTCTGCCCCTCCCCCACTCGCATATGCACCCAAGTGCACTCTCTCAAAATAATTAAGCATTTTTTATTAAAAATTAAAATAAAATATTAACTTTTTTTAAACATCTTAAGAAATATGGCTTGTACTACAAAAATGAACCAATTTATTTGTTAGATAGTAGGCAAAATGGGAAATATAGAAACTTAACTTGGAAATGGATTTTTTTCTTTAGCCATATTAAGTCCAATGTATTGCTAAAGCATACATGTTGCTAAAGCAGAGTAGTCATGATATATCTTTTTAAAAATTTATGAGGAGCAAGAAACTAGTGGCAGAGTGTGCCTCCAGGCGGGGACTAGAAGGCCGGGGTTCAGGAGCAGAAGGACATTTACTTTCTATTTTATTCTATTGTCTGTGTTTATGCACTTCCTAGTCTAATTACGTGAGCAGTTGAGGGTTTTAACTGAATAGATCACTTTTGATTATTTAATTTCTGTAATGATTTTATTCACAGCTCCAAGTACTATAGATTGCCACTTAAAACATTTTTTTACTTCCCCTTGCAGAGTGGCCTGGTATGATCCCCTGTACTATCCAACTTCCTGGCAACTGGATCCAACAGAAGGACCAAATCGAGAGAGGAGACGTTTACAGAGATGTTACTTAACTATTCCAAATAAGTATCTCCTTCGGGATAGACAGAAATCAGAAGGTAATAATGACTTCTTGACTCAGCATCCAAATGTAGCAGATAACTGTAGTTATCAGATAAAGATAATACCTACTTTTTTGCTTAGCAGATGTGGTCAAACCACCACTCTCTTTCCTGTTTGAAGATAAAACTCACTCTTCTTTCTCCTCGACCGTAAAAGACAAAGCTGCAAGTGAGTCTATAAGGTAAGTGTGAATCCATAAGATGTTCTCTCTTTTGTTGAAGGAGTCAGAAAGACTTGAATCGTTTATTGTAGGGGCGCCTGGGTGGCTCAGTCAGTTAAGCTCTGATTTCAGCTCAGGTCATGATCTCACGGTTCATGGGTTCGAGCCCCACATTGGGCTCTGTGCTGACAGCTCAGAGCCTGGAGCCTGCTTCCGATTCTGTGTCTCCCTCTCTCTCTGCCCCTCCCCTGCTCACGCTCTGTCTCTCTTTCTCTCTCTCTCTCAAAAATAAAACATTAAAAAAAATTTTTTTAAATAGTTTATTGTAGTGTTTGTGTAATATTTGTTTTAGATAATTGCTGGGGTTTTAGGAAAGGCCCTAGATATGGCTCAAGAGAGGACACAGTCGAATGGCTAAAATCCAAAAGGAAAAGACATCCTCGATGGCGAGGACTCACTGGGCTTCAGTCACCGTGCTCTGGCCCTTGTCTGCACGTGTGTATCTTGACAGTTGACTGGTCCTAAGGTCTCTGTGAAATGGGTATGGTTTCCGCATGACGCCATCTAACGGTGACTGAAGGTCCAAATTTTAGTTCCTCGTCTTACTAGATGTCTGATCTTGGGCAAGTTACTTAGCCTTCCTGTGTCCATGTCCGTATCTGTTACATGAGGAAGGGAATAACGCCCAAAGTACCGGAGTATTGTTGAGTATTAAATGGGTCCTTGTATGTTAACGACAGGTTATCATTATGACACTAATGATAATTGCCCTGCCCGTTTATTAGATGAAAACCTGAGATTCAAAGGAGGTGAGTTCCTTGTCTAAAGAGGAGAAGAACTTTTCTGAGTCTAAATCCCGTTTTTCCTAGAATACTAGGATGCTTTCATGTGTTTGAAATACCAGAGGCATGACCCAATGTTTGCATAATTACTAGAAAATACAAAATATTAAAGTTTCTCCTAAAAAACTGAATGCCTATATCCTGTATACATGGCACAGGAATTCCGAGCCTTCTCTAAAAATTTCATTATCTCCTCTACCAGAATGTTAAAATACAAGATAATATTTTCATGTGGGTTTAGGCAAGACATCTCATGCTTTTGAAACTCTAGTGTGCTGGGCTGAAATCTTTAACTAGATAAATAAAGCTTATACTATATACTTTCTAAAATTGGTCAAAACATTTAATCATAGTAATTTTATATATGTTTTGACAGAGTGAATCGAAGATGTATCAGTGTTGCACCGTCTAGAGAGACAGCTGGTGAGCTGTTACTAGGTAAGTCACATTTTGAAGAGTTTTACACATATTCATCCTGCCTTATTTTATTCTTAGACAATTTGAAGCATTGTTTGGCAGAATGCCATTGAATCAAATAAACTCTCCCTAACATCACATCAGTAATTTTGCCTTAACATTATATGACTTACAAATGTCAGGAAGTGGCAATCTTATTTTCTAAAAAGCACATGAATAGCCTTTTAATTTTTATAAAGTTGACTTTTTTCGTAAGTACACATTTTTGTATTTAAACATTCCTTTTATTATATATCAATTTTGATTTTTAAAGTGAGGAATTATTGATATACTCACATGCCTGCTGTTTTAAAAGATACACCTGTGCCTAAGAAATATATCCACCTTGAGATAGTTCATAATTTATACTCCCTATTTGCTTCTGAGAGAAAGGCCAAGGTTGCCAATCCTTGGATATCTGTATAATTACATTCAGTGAGAAATCTTTTCCTCAAGATATGAAGAAATAAAGTTGTACCACTAGATCTCTGTTCCCTTAAAGAACTAATTTGTATACTACAGGCCAGTTGTTTTCTTAAAGCCTGGTCTCCAGGTCAGGAACATCAGCATCACATGGGAACTTCTTAGAAATGCTCATTCTTGGGCCCCGGCCCACACCTATCGAGTCAGAAACTCTCTGGCACCCCCAGAAATCTGCATTTCATGAGCCCTCCAGCAATTCTGATGTACCCTCCAATTTGAGAGTCGTAGACTGAAGCTACAGCCTCCAAGGCTCAACATGCAGAGCTTCAGGCTGGCCAGGACTAAGCACTGTGGTCACAAGGATGCAAGTGATTCCCTTCTCTGAGCCAACAGTGCTCAGTGCTCACGGGTGACCGGCACACAGGGCGGAGCCCCAGAGAAATTCCCACCATTTGGATACATGGTGTAGGGACATGTGCTAACACAGCCAGCCTATAAAGCAGAGAAAACTGGGGGCTGTCTTCTAAGGTCTATTCTGCCCTATTGAGTGTTTAAATAAAAATTAAGTCTTCCTCTTAGACTAGAAAATTTGTTTACAAGTTGACTTCAGTTAATGTGTGAGAAAATAAAATTAATGTATTAGTCATATAAGAAGAGTAGCAATAATAAATGGCCAACATTTTTTTAACACTGAGTGCCAAACACCGTTATAAGCATTTTACATACATTCTAATTTAATTCCCACATTAACCCTGTGAAATAAAGTCCTCTTCCTCCACCCCTCTTTTAAAAAATTATTTTAGGGGTTTTTGTTTTGTTTTGTTTTGTTTTGTTTTGAGAGAGAGAACATACGTGTGTACGTGAGTGCGGGCAGGGAAGGTGCAGAGCAAGGGGGAGAGAAAGAATCCCAAGCAGGCTCCACACCGTCAGCACAGAACCTGACACGGGGCTTGATCTCCCCACCATGAGATCATGTCCTGAGCCGAAATCAAGAGTCAGACGCTTAACTGAGCCACCCAAGCACCCCACACCCCCCCCTTTTTTTTTATTAAGTAAAGACACAAAGAAGTTAAACAACTTGCCCAAAATCTCATGGATACCATTAAAAAATATTTATTGAGGGGTGCCTGGGTGGCTCAGTCAGTTAAGCATCTGACTTCAGCTCAGATCATGATCTCCCAGTTCGTGAGTTCGAGCCCTGCATCAGGCTCTGTGTGCTGACAGCTCAGAGCCTGGAGCCTGCTTCAGATTCTGTGTCTCCCTCTCTCTCTGCCCCTCCCATGCTCATGCTCTGTCTCTCTCTGTCTCTCAAAAATAAACATTAAAAAATATATATTTATTGAGTGACAGGAACTGTTTCTGGGTGTTGGGATTTTAATTCAGGCCAATTGACTCCAGAGGTCATATTTGTAATCAAAAATGATAATAGTGCACATATAGTTTTAAACTCATATCCCATTACTTTCTATAGGTAAATGTGGAATGTATTTTGTGGAAGATAATGCTTCTGATACAGTTGAAAGTTCGGTGAGTAGAGGCTTAAGTTTGCACCTATATAAACCTAGACAAATTCCCAAAATGTATAAATTCGTTATAACTGGCAAACAGGTAGAACTAGGAGAGTTCATGTATTGTCACTCTGGTGTGCAGATTGGTCTTAATTCCAAACTTTTTCTTTTAAAGATATTTTTAAAAAGACCATACCATCTCCTCTGACTTACAGTCTGACCTCATAGCAGTTAGTATTATGATTTAGATTCTAATGTGCTCCTGTTAAAACAGCGAGCAAAGGGGAAAAAGAGAGAGAGAGAGAGAGACAAACCAAGAAACAGACTCTTAACTATGGAGAACAAACTGATGGTACCAGAGGGGAGGTGGGTGGAGGGGGGGGGGGGTTGGGGGAAATAGGGGATGGGGATTAAGGAGGGCACTTGAGATGGGCACAGGGGCTGTAGGAACAGTTGAATTAGTATATTGTACACCTGGAACTAATTATAACATTGTATGGCAATGAACTGGAATTAAAAGAAAAACTTTAAAAACTATTTTAAAAAATAAAATGAAAATGAAAACAATAAAGTGCTCCTATTATTTTAATTAATTTATTTAATTTATTCCTTCTATCACTGTTCTCAGTAGCAACAAAAAACTACTCCCTGCCACTCCCAATTCACTATCAAATATATTTACCTTCACAAAGAAAGGAAAATGTTGTATGATTGAATAACTTAACTAATCCTGATAGTCACATGTCTTGGTATCATAATTTTTATTCTACTGGAAGTACTGATATAAATCAGAAAATTACAGAAATGACTCTTAGCTCACATATTTTGTGTATATATATATATATATATATATATATATATATTCACATATTTTTATCCATCTGAATCAGTTTGTAGGCCATTAAAATATTGTTTAGAGATCCCCATAGTAAGAGAAATAGGCTTTTTGTTTCAGAAAATTTCTAAGACCAGGAATTCCTAAAGATATACTAAATAAGAATACATGTGGTTTAATAGTGAATACATATTTTATTTCAAAAAATAATGAGCTAAAACATAAAATTTTGCTATAAAATAAATAATATGAAAAAAGTCATGAAAATATTTAATATAGCCCCCAAAATTGAGTAGGCATTCTTTAGTGTGATTTATGTAGCAATTGCCACAGCATTTATCCCAGCTAGTAAAAGTACGGTCACATTATTTTTCAAGATGTCTCTTTTTAGCAACCAGGGAACTTAATAGTTGATACACGAGCCAACACTTTTCTGGATCCAAAAGATGACATTTCCCCCTTTTAAAACTCTCCTAAAAATACTCTTGTTTTTTAATAGTTTGAAAGATCCTTCTTTCCTCTGCTTTTATAATATTTGTTTCTACTTTCTATGTGACATTTGCTGTCTTGCATTTTATTTTATTTTTTTAATGTATATTTTTAATGTGTATTCATTTTTGAGACAGAGAAAGAGCACAGGCAGGGGAGGGGCAGAGAGAGAGGGAGAACAGAATCCCAAGCAGGCTCCAGGCTCTGAGCTGTCCGCACAGAGCGCGACACGGGGCTCAAACTCAAGAACATTGAGATCATGACCTGAGCCAAAGTCGGACACTTAACCGACTGAGCCACCCAGGCGCCCCTGCTGTCTTGCCTTTTAAATGTTTGTGCAAGTATCTTGTGCCCCCTTTTCATCTTACACAGATGTATTTCATGCAGAGCACTTAGCAGAGCACCTTGCTCGTAGACGCTTAATTAACATCTGCTGAACTGATATGAATGAACGGATATGGAAGCACAATAAGAAGGAATTCAGTTTTATATATGAGAATATTACATTTTCATTAAAGAGTTTAATTTCATTTGTAATTATCTACTACCCCTACTTCTAAAAGTCAGTTGGGATCTAGCACAATAGTATAGCACACATACAACAGAGCAATTCAAATTTTAAAAATTTCAAATAAGATTTTAGAAGGATGAAGAGCCTGGGATAAGGTAGTCATTGCAATTGCTTTCTAAATTTCGCTCTGAGCCGCTGTTCCAACACAACAGAGAAAGTCAATGCAGTTTTCCAAAAGGGAAAATTGATGAAAACAAACCAACCTCAGATGCGGGTTAATTTGACGCGATAAATCCTAACTAGTTTTAAACTTTGGTAGGAGCTTTTACCATGATTTTTCTATTAAAAGCATTGAGTAACATAATTCACGTATTCAACTGCAATTTATAAAAGATTTAGACAAATTGTTTTAAAAGTTTTCTTCATTTTGTACTTTGAAAAGGGCCCAGTGATGGTAAAAAAAAATATGGAACCTATGGAGGTGCCTAGGTGGCTCAGTTGGTTGGGTGGCCGACTTCAGCTCAGGTCAAGATCTCACAGTTCGTGAGTTCCATTCCCACGTCGGCTCTGTGCTGACAGCTCAGAGCCTGGAGCCTGCTTCGGATTCTGTATCTCCCTATCTCTCTGCCCCTCCCCCACTCACATTCTGTCTTTCTCTCTCAAAAATAAATAAACATTAAAAAAAAAAAAAAAAGTATGAGACCTATGGCCCCTAACCCCTCATTCTAAAATGTAGAGATCTGTTGAGGGAGGCTAGGATCAATGCTGTCAGGGAGATCCAGCCTTCTGGTGGCCACTTATCTTTTCCTTCCTTCTGCTGACCACAGAGGAGAGGAACATAGCTACTTGGTGCGTGCTGATCTGTGAGCTTAGTCAACGGGGCTGAATTTGCAGGAGAGTGCTTTGCCTTTCTAGGAAGGTTCAGAGGCATGGGGACTATGTGTCATCTCTGGGGAGCCCCCAGGCCATGCCCTTAGGCTCATTTTAACCCAGACCCATGTGAGGGAGGGCAGACCCACATGTGAATCTTCAGGGAGAGGCTTGTTTTCTATTCTTCACCCAGTCCCCAGGCCAGAAGAGACAGGCTCCTGCTTATTCCTCTTTACTGATGGACACGTGTGTTTGTCTGTCATCAGGAAAATGTCCCTTAATGGTTTGAATGAAGTACGTTCACTTCCATACTCTGATCCAGAGAACTCCAAGGCCTCATCTGCTTCCTTCAAGTGGATGTTAACCTAAGTCACTAAGTTTCTAAAGCTGGGGTGTGTGCATACCGTGCGTGTGCATGTGGACGCACAGCCAGCCTACCCCAGTATCCCTTCTACCTCACTGCTGTTTTTCAAATTTCTTGTTATTTTTGGCTCCTGGGGATTTCACTTTCCCTTACGTCCCGCAAGCTCAGCTTTAAAAGAAGTCTGTCTGAAAAGATTACATGTTGTGTGATTCTAACCACGTGACATTCTGCGAAGGGAAAGCTATGAGATGGTAAAAAGATCAGTGACTGCCAGGAGCCTGAGGGGGAGGGGCGGGTGAGTAGGTGGGGCACAAGGGAACTCTGTACGATCCTGTAAGGGTGGACGCATTTCAGTAAACATTAGTCAAAACCCATGGGACCATAACACCAAGACTGAACCCTAATGCAGACTATGGACTTCGGTTAAGAATAACGTATTCAGTATTGGCTCTACAGTTATTACAAAGGCACCAGGCTAATCACACTAATGGGAGATGTTAATCACAGGGAGATTCTGAGTTTGGGCCAGCAATACATGGGGGCTCTCTACACTCTCTGCTCAGTTTTCTGCAAACCTAAAACTGCCCTACAAAATAAAGCCCATATGTCTTTAATTCCTTAACGTTTATCCAGTATTCTGAAGTGTTTCGTGGTTGGGGAGGGAGGGGTCGGGGGTGGCTCAGGGAATCTTATCTGCCGTCTTGCCACAAAAGGAAGACATTTTCATTTTCAGATTTTTAAAAATCTAAAATTGCAGTGATCATTTAGATTTCATGTAAAGCAAACAGTTTCATTTCTTTCCTTTGTCTCAGAGCCTTCAGGGAGAGTTGGAACCAGCATCATTTTCCTGGACATATGAAGAAATTAAAGAAGTTCACAAACGTTGGTGGCAGTTGAGAGACAATGCTGTAGAAATCTTTTTAACAAATGGCAGGACACTCCTGTTAGCATTTGATAACACCAAGGTAAATTCAGCTTTATGAACAGATACATAGTTTTGAAATTATCATGGGACCGGTGTAACTGGACTCATACTGATTTTATGAAGGTTTAATCTATTTAAACTTTGATTCCCTGTTTCTAACAGCAAATAAAAATTGCCTTATTTCTTAGTCCCAATGACAGCGATCCCTTGGCTATATTAGAATTATTTTTGTCCTTCAAAACTGTATTAAATTCGGATTCTCCAAAGTGACTATCTGTAAAAAGTAAATGAATGCGTAATGACCTGAGAAGAGTAATTTAAACTTGAGAGTAGGTTCTGTTGTTTCCAAACCCTTTCTGAACCCCCACATCCTTTCAGCTACAACTTAGAAAAGCTTTTGGAAAAAGTTGTGTGGACTCGTTGCTTCCAGTTCTCTTTCGAAATGCTCCAGTCAGATTTTCTTCTCACTACCTCACCTATCACTTCTCTGGTCGGGGTTACTAGTGACCTCCATGTCACTATACCCTACGGTCATATTATTTAGTCCGCACTTTACTTGATCTATCAGCAGCATTTTTTAAAAATTTTATTTCAAGATTTATTTTTGAGAGAGAGAGAGCGCGCATGCGCGCGCACAAACGGGGGGAAGGGCAGAGAGAAGGAGACCCAGAATCCAAGGCAGGCTCCTGGCTCCCAGCTGTCAGCACAGAGCTTGACCAAGCATTTCACACCGATGATTGTTTTCTCTCTCTTAAAAAAAAATAACCCTGGGGCGCCTGGGTGGCGCAGTCGGTTAAGCGTCCGACTTCAGCCAGGTCACGATCTCGCAGTCCGTGAGTTCGAGCCCCGCGTCAGGCTCTGGGCTGATGGCTCGGAGCCTGGAGCCTGTTTCCGATTCTGTGTCTCCCTCTCTCTCTGCCCCTCCCCCGTTCATGCTCTGTCTCTCTCTGTCCCAAAAAAAAAATAAATAAATAAACGTTGAAAAAAAAAATTAAAAAAAAAAAAAATAACCCTCCCCACTAGGTTTCTGGGCCATGACTTTCCCTCAGCTCTTCTTCTGGCTCAAGGCCATTCCTTCTCAGTCTTCTTTGCTGATGCTTCTCCGAGGGTCTCAGGGCTCGTGCCGCAGACCTCTTCCCATCCGCTCTTGTGACTTTAAATCCTACCTGTATTGTAACAACTTTCAAATTTGTATCACTACCCGAACTTCTCCCAGGAATGCTCTGTACTTGGTATCTCCGTCTAGAGGTCAAACTGGCATCTCAAATTTAACATATACAGTCTACGGCCATACCACCCTGAACACACCCAAATTAAACGTATACAAAACCAAACTTCTAACTTCCGTGCCCCAAAATCTCTCTGCAGTTTTCCTCATTTCAATAGATGACAACTCTAATCTTTCTGATTGCCTAGGCCCAAACTTTTTGGATTATCCTAGACTCCTCTCATTCTTTCATGCCCCGTACCTACTCTATCAGTCCTGCTGACTCTGCCCTCAAAATCCATCCAGAATCTGACCACTTAACACAGCTGCCTACCATCCTGGTCTAAGCCACCATCATCTTTTGCCTAAATCATTACCGTGGCCTCTAACTGTCCTCCCTGCTTCCACACTCCCCCTTCTTTCAAGCTATTCTCAGCACAATGGCTAAGGTATGGGGGCTCATGCCATCCTCCTGTCAAAACCCTCCGATCACTTCCTGTGCCACTTGGTTAATGCCAAGGTCCTTGTTATAGCTGAATGAGGCACTGAGTAATCTGGTATCTTGTTATCTAACTCACCTTTTCTATTATTCTATCCACAATAACTTTATTTTCCTTGACCAGGCACACTGATGCCTCAGGGCCTTTGCACTTACTGGTCCCTGGAATGTTTTTCCTTTTTGAAATCCACATGATTCAGTTGCTTGCTTTTTCAGGCTCCATGATCAAATGTCTCCTTATCAAAGAGACCTTCTCTGACTGCTCTGTTAATAAAATAGCAACCCCTCTGTCACTCTTACCCCCAAGTCTCCTTTTCTTTGCTCTGTTTTTCTCTGTTGGACTTAATAACATCCAACATTGTCTCCAAAAAAATATAAGTGCTTTGTTAAGTGTTGTGACTGCAGCAGCTTGAACACAGTGCTATGTAGGTGCTTGATAAATATTTGCCGTATGAATGAATGCTTCCCTTTTCTTGCAGAGTTTGGTTTGCAATCTGTCCTAAATTCCCTTCTGTCAACCTTAGCGTTAGAAGTTGGCAGCCTTCGGATTTAAACCACAGGTTTTGGGGTTTTGTTTGTCTTCCCTTGAGCCTATTCTTTTTTTCTTTTTTTTTAATTGTGATAAAAAAAATATGTAAAATAAAATGACCATGTTAACCATTTGAAGTGTTCAGTACATTCACATTGTTGTGAAAGAGATTTGAGGTGTAGATTCTTGAACACGCTGCAGTCTTGCCTGTCCCAGACCGTAGCTACATTTTCTCGTTCTCCTCGTTAACTTTCGGTCCTGTCTCTGGTTAGCCACATCTGTGGCTCTCATTCCTATGCCTGAAGCATATACACATTTAAGATGGATATTTCAAATTTGTTTTTAGTAAAGGCCTGGATTGTCTATTTTTTTTTCCATTTATTACCAATCATCATTTAATTGCCTTAGAAAAAAATCAGATTACCTTTTTCTGTGACAAGTTTTGTGAATTTCTAAAAAAAAGAAAAAAGTTTATATATTAGTTTTCAATCAGTAGTGAAAATCAAATATCTTGTTTCACATAGGATGTTTTATTTCGTTCTCATGAAATAAATATTATCATTCCCATATTATAGATGTGGTAACTGTAGCACAAAAGTTTTAGGCTAGGAATCGGGCCACGTCTGTCTAATTAAGAAGACCATGCTCTTTGGGGCACCTGGGTGGCTCAGTTGGTTAAGCGTCTGACTTCAGCCCAGGTCATGATCTCATAGTTTGTGGGTTTGCCCTGCATCAGGCTCTGTGCTCTGAGCCGGCTCAGAACCCAGAGCCTGCTTTGGATTCTGTGTCTCCCTCTCTCTGACCCTCTCTCTCCGCCCCCCTTTCAAAAATAAATAAACATTAAAGAAAGAAAAAGAAGACCGTGCCCTTTCTATGATATCATGTTGCATTTATTTAGATGAAGGTTCTTCTTCATCGTTTATTGATTTTTTTTTTTTTTTTAGGATCTGTGTATGAGTCATTTTTCTATACAGACTTTTTCTTACCTTCTTACTAACTAATTTCTTCGGCAGCAAAACGTAACGGTTAAGAGCCCAGCCTTTGGGGGAAGATCCAGAGATGAATCTCAGTTCCCCGGCAGTTGATGTTAATTGGGCAACGAGTACTTTCTTTGTGGGTTTGGGATTAGTAACATGCATAATCTTTGGAGAAAAGGTTCAGTAGCCTAAAACAAAACCTGGCTTGTTTTCCCCTTCCTTTGCAGGTTCGTGATGATGTGTACCACAGTATACTAACAAATAACCTCCCTAATCTCCTGGAATATGGCAACATCAACGCTCTGACAAATTTATGGTATACTGGACAAATTACGAATTTTGAATATTTGACTCACTTAAACAAACATGCCGGCCGATCCTTCAACGATCTCATGCAGTATCCAGTGTTCCCGTTTATACTTGCTGACTATGTTAGTGAGACCCTTGACCTCAGTGATCCCTCAGTCTACAGGTAACTAAACACACCATCACCTTTACCTTTGTTTATATGCTATCTTTGTTTCATTGAAGTCCTACTGGAATTTCCAACCATGCACCAATATAGAATGAATATACAATGAGCTCCATCTGTGCATCACAACTCGACAGTTACGAAGATTTTTGCCAAACTTGTATCATCTTTTTTTCCCTTTTTAAGACAAATCACAGACATCTTGTCATGTTACTCCTGTGTTCTTCAGTACACATCTCCTTAAAAAAAAAGAGAATGTTTTGTTACTTGCTACATTACAGTGCCATTACCATATCTAAGAAAATTTACAATCATTTCATGACGTCATCCAATACTCAGTCCATTTTCCTGTGTCCCCCAGTATATTAAACATGTCTTTTTATAGTTGATTTGTTTATATCAGGCTCAAAAACACCTTTCGTTGCTCTGTCTCTAAAGACATATGTCTAGAATAAGCCTTTGTTTTTTTGTATGTGTTTTTCTCTTTTTTCCTAACATTGATTTGTTGAAAAAACCAAAACAAAACAGGTCTTTTATCTTGTAGGATATTCCCCCCCTTTCCCGCGTTAGTATTTAGCTTCTTCCTTTAGCCTCTGTATTTCCTAGAGACTGGAAGTTAGCTCTAAAGGCTTGCTTAGATTAAGGTTGAACTTCTTTTGGCAAGAATCCTTTATAGGTGATGGTGTGAACTTCACATTGCCCTGTATCAGGAGACATATGATATCCCACTGGAGTGATGCTCAGATTGATCCAGAGGTTCAGGCTTCCACTGAACTTGTTTCTGTCATTGCTGATTATTTCTGGAGTCATTTATTTCACTAGGAGTTACAAAATGGTGATTTCCTATTCTCTCATTTCCTCCACATTTTTTAAAAGAAGACATATAAGATGAATGTGGGATATTTGCTGTGTCAGAAAGCAAGGAAACTAATGCAGTCTTGTCAGAAGGATTTGGGGGCCATATTTGCATACCCAAGTTCATTGCAACATAATTCACCACAGCCATGTAGGGGAGGCAACCCAAGTGTCTGTGGATGGATGGATGGATGGATGGATGGATGGATGGATGGCTGGCTGGCTGGCTGGCTGGCTGGCTGGCTGGCTGGCTGGGGGAAATGCGGTATACACATGCAGTGGAATGCTGTTTTGCCTTAAGAAGGAGAGAGTGTCACCTGCTACAACATGGATAAGCCTTGGGGACATTGTGCTAAGTGACAAATACTGTGTGATTCCACTTATGTGAGTTGTCTAAGGTCGACAGACTGAGAAGCAGATAGTGGAATGGTGGTTGCTGGCGTCAGGGATGAACAGGGGATGGGGAGGGGGGGAGTTGCTCAGTGGGTATAGAGGTTTGCAAGATGAAAAAGTTTTAGACATCTGTTAAACAACAATGTAAATATGATCAACACTATTGAGCTGTATGCTTGGGGAATGTTAGGATTGTAAATTTTGCATTGCGTGTTTTTTGCCACAATCAAAAGAAGTAAAGGAATCAGGAGCCAACCATAAGTGGATCTCACTGCCAAAGATAGCACAATCTGAGCATCAGAAAGAATAATGACTGCAATCGATTAAAACACATTTACATAAAAAGAACACTTAAGTTCATAATGATACTTTTTTAAAGGGCCACCCCCCTCCCCCCCCCCCACAAGTGTGCTGGTCACCGTTGGACCTAGTTATGGGCACCAATTCCTTACTGTTGAAATTTGTCAAACGAAACAAAAGAATTAAGGAGCACCTGGCTGGCTTAGTCAGAGGAGCATGTGACTCTTGGTCTCGGGGTCGTGAGTTCGAGCCTCACGTTGCAGGTAGAGATTACTAAGGAAATAAACTTCAAAAAAATTTTTCAAATAAGTAAAGCAAAAGAATTAAGCATTTATCCTGCCTTTCCTGAATGGTCTACATTTTAGAGTAACCAAATAGTCTTTGTTGATAAGGAAATATTCTGGTGATTTAGTTTAAAAAAAAAAAATTCTTGTATGTAATTTAAAGAGAAATTGACTCCAAATTATACTTGGTATATTAGAGTATTTTAATCATAACTATTGAAAAGTAGGCCTACTTCAGATAGTTTTCCAGAAATAAGATTCAGTTTTATATCTTTGTCAGTTTAAGCAACTGCGAGTGGCCTGTTACTTATCTTCCAGACATTTTTGTACATTCCTGACGGACATGTAGACATTTTATACACTGCTGGTATAAATAGATTCAATCTTTCTGGAAGGCAATTTGAGTGTGTAGCCAAAGAACTCTTCAAGTGTGCATACTCTGTTTTATCAATTTAACTTCTGGGGCTTTTTTCTTAGGAATACTTAAGAACGTGTACTTTAACAGAAAGGTTCCCACTGGGAGTAAGTTTCACGAGGGCAAGAACTCTGTGCAGTTTGTTGCTGGTGATGCCTGGCCCTGCATGCATTTATCCATGTGGATAGTCTTTACATCATTTTTTTTAAGTAGCCAGAATTTAGAAACAACTTAAATGCCCCACACTAGGTTTGAGTAAACTGTTTCATGTTGCTGCCATTAAAAATGGTATTTTAGAAATATATGATACAGGTGGGGAAAAGTGTTATTTTTATTCTAAATATGAGTATACATGTGCAGATAGCCCAGAAAACTCCTGGAAAAGTATATACCAAAATGTTTTACCTGTGAGTAATAGTTTTATAGCCGATTTTGGGGTTACTCTGCTCATCAGTAATTTCTCATTTTTCAACCACAACAGTAAGTGTTACATGTGTTCAAAAAAACCTATTTACACTACTTAGAAAAAAACTGCATGCCTGGATCTTAAATATGATTTCTCCTATTTTGCGATGTGAATCTGCATCAATTCTATAAAACTATTTTATTTTTTAACAATTTTTTTTAGGATGAGAAAGTTCTCAAAAATAAAGTTAGTGTTTAGTATCACAAATTTCAATATCCCTGGGAAATCATTACCCCCCCCCAATAGATATATTAAGCTAAACAGACCCGGTTTGACTTACTGAAACTTGGGCACATCCTGATGTTGATCTCGTTAGGGAGCCAGATGTTGAAACTCCAGGTGGCTGCACCCGCTGCCAGACCAGATGGCTCCTTGGCCAGCGAGGCCGCTCTTCGTTGGATGTTTTCCTCTTGCTCTTTCAAATGCCGCCCAGGGATGCTGCTTGACTGTGTGGCTTGTTAGAGTGAGGATTCATCGTAGAGTTCTCTCGCCTCCCTGATGCTGCGTGAACACCAGCACAGACACACCTACACGTGTGCAGACATGCTCTACGCTGTGAAACTTCGTGTCGGTCCCTAGCTATGAATTAGATAGCAAAACACTTACTTCACTACTCACACTCCAAATCTCCACTCGGTCATTTTACACATGTGTCATTTTGGGGTGCCTGACCAGCTCAGTAGAGCATGTGACTCTTAATCTTGGGGTCATGAGTTCAAGCCCCACATTGGGCATGGAGCCTACTTAAAATAAAATTAAAAAAAATTTTTTAAGTGTCATTTCTTCAATTTTCAGTAACTAGTCTAATAATCATAAAACATCTCCTCATGATCATATTTCCCATCCAAACTGCCCTTTTGTCTTCACTGCCTAATAGGTGTAGGTCTGGAAAACGGGCACAGGAACTTCAGGGCTTGGCAGGAATCCGCTGCTCTGGGCAGCATCAGCTGTGATTCGGAAGGAAGTAGAGGAACTGGGGAGAGGAGGAGGGACAGCCCTTCTTGTCTAGATTATTCATAAGTCAAGAATTCCTGGGGCGCCTGGGTGGCTCAGTCGGTTGAGCGTCCAACTTCGGCTCAGCTCATGATCTCACAGCTCCTGAGTTCGAGCCCCGTGTCGGGCTCTGTGCTGACAGCTCAGAGCCTGGAGCCTGCTTCGGATTCTGTGTCTCCCTCTCTCTCTGCCCCTAACCCACTTGCATTCTGTCTCTGTCTCTCTCTCAAAAATAAATAAACATTAAAAGAAAAATTTAAGAATTCCTAATATTGGTATGGATCTGTTTAGAAAAATTCTACCTCTTAAATCATGATTAAATCAACTGACTAAATCATGATTTTCAAAGATGGCTGTTAGTTGCAAAGCAACATGTGTGAGCACTAAATTAAGAGCCCAGTATTTGCTGGTCACTGATTTACTTACGGGATATGGATGTGTAGGCAGCTCAATCTTGCCAGTATCAAAACATTTCATGTTTTTCTATCGTCTCTTCATTTGTAGAAATCTCTCTAAGCCTATAGCTGTGCAATATAAAGAAAAAGAAGATCGTTATGTGGACACCTACAAGGTAGGTTTAGTTTTTCCTCCTATTTTGGTAAATGAAAACTCAAGTTTTATTCTATAGACTGGTGTTTTACCTAATTTTAAATTTATAGTATTGATTTTTCTGTTTTCCCCTTCTTAAAGTGCTTTGATCGGCAGACAACTGGAAATCATTATATGATTTTAAACGTTAAATACATTCCTTTTAAAAGAAAATCAGAGAGGGGCGCCCGGGTGGCTCAGTAGGTTAAGCGTCCGACTTCAGCTCAGGTCATGATCTCACAGTTCGTGGGTTCAAGCCCCGCATCGGGCTCTGTGCTGACAGCCTGGAGCCTGCTTCAGGTTCTGTGTCTCCCTTGCTCTCTGCCCCTCCCCCACTCACGCACGTGTGCTCGCTCTCTCTCAAAAATAAACATTTTAAAAAAATTTTAATCACAGAGATTTTCAGGTGCCTGCTATTTGTATTCCCTAGTTTTATTTATATAATGATATCAGTCTATTTATAATTTACCATAATTCCTTATTATTCACATTCAGCAAATCATGCATTGGTTTATTAGCAGAAATTTACCAGACTTTAAAGGTTTAAAAGTATAAATTATCAGGGCACCTGGGTAGCTCAGTCAGCTAAATGTCTGACTCTTGATTGCAGCTCAGGTCCTGATCTCACTGTTGATGGGATCGAGCCCTGCATCAGGCTCTGTGCTGGCAGCATGGAGCCCGCTTGGGATTCTCTCTCTCCCTCTCTGCCCCTCCCCTGCTCGTGCTCTTTCTCAAAATAAATGTAAAAATTTTTCAAAGAGTATAAATTATCTAGTTCTGTAAAATTAACATTAATGGAATTCTGCTGGAAACCCTTTTAAAAACCTACTAGCCAACAGGCTGCTATCTTAAGCAGCATCTAGGTAGGAGCAGCTGGACCAGTTTTCTAATATTCACATTGCTTTATGTCACATTTCCAGAAAGATCTCTCCAGGCATCTTATAACTGCCACTCCTTGATTCTCCAGCAGTTGAAAAGGGGGCGGTGCTATGGAATCCAGGAGAAGTGACTCCAAATTTCACTATCACCTGACTTGTTATCAGAGCCAGACAGAAGCTATGGGAGATGAGAATAGTGACAGATATTAAATATTTGGTTGAGCTTCCTACTTCATGATGGGAAGATAGGAGTAGTGAAAAATCACTGTATTCTTTATTATCTCAGTGTAACTACATTGCAGGACAGCCATAAAATGTTAAACATCAGTGCCTACGAATTTCAATAATGTGATACAGCTTTTCCATTGCCGTTGCTTTTCCACTGCTGGAGAATTTCTCTAAAGAACATAGCATTATGGCTTGAAATTCATCCATTAAAATGCAGAGTTTCTAGTGACAGTAGTTGGTCTCATTTATTGACAGCTTGGTCAACTGAGACATTAGAAGCCATTAGTTGGGAGGCAGGGTGCAGAACAGGTGAGTTTCCTGTGACAGAATGAGAGTGAAGGTGCAGACTGAGATCTGCTTCTCGAGTGGCCAGGCCTCTCAGCAGGGCACCGAGGGGGACACGGTCCGAACACAGGTGGGAGGGCAGCCATGGAGAATGGTGTCAAAGGGGTGCTAGCGGAGGATGGAAAAGAAAACCAGTGAGGCTTTTACGGCGTTTCCTGGAGCGCTTTGCCACCAACACTCTCTTGGTTCCCTGTTTTCTTCAGTACCTGGAGGAGGAGTACCGCAAAGGAGCCAGGGAGGACGACCCCATGCCTCCCGTGCAGCCCTACCACTACGGCTCCCACTACTCCAATAGTGGCACGGTGCTCCACTTCCTGGTCAGGATGCCTCCGTTCACGAAAATGTTTTTAGCCTACCAAGGTAAGGATTTTTGTAACGCATTTTTTTACTTTACATTCAAGGTAGTTAACATACAGTGTGGTATTGGTTTCAGGAGTAGAATTTAGTGATTCATCACTTACATGTAGCACTTGGTGCTCATCCCAACAAGTGCCCTCCTTAGTGCCCATCACCCATCTAGCCCATCCCCCACCCACCCTCCCCATCCTCTCTGTTTCTGTCTTATTTTTAAGGTAAGGATCATCTTATAACTACCTAAAATATCTTGTTGGGTCATTAGAAAAAAAAAAAAAAAAACCTGACATACTTGCTGAGAATGTATTGAGACTAATAAAACCACAGGAAAAAGAATTCTATTTATTCCTTCAGTAAAATTCTCTTCCAAAAATTTGTAGTAGGCCAAATTCTCTTGCTAATGTGTCAAATTTTAGCTGCAAATTAGACATGTCCAAGCTTATAAAAATGCCATTCATTTTCTAAAAATTAGGATATGATTCATATGCCATAAAATCTACCCTGTCCAAGGGTATGAAATTCACTTTTTAAAGATGTTCAATTTAATAGTTATTTCAGGTCACATAAGTTATCACATTGGGGGAATATGTTACTGTAATTTCTTGCAAGTAACCAGTTAAGAGGAGAGCCACACCGCCACCTTCACCTTAGTAACTTTCTAGTTAATAATCTACCTCAGTGTTTTAAGTGGAAGCCTGCAGGCCGGAAGATCACTTAGAGACGCATTTACTGACTTGTGTGCAAATAGGGACATACTCTCCTCTCCGTTTCTAATGAGAACTATGGTATGAGCTCTGTAGTTCCTCATGGCACCCACAATCCTTTGTGGAATCATCATCCGCTCACTTACTCAACCCTTCTTGAACTTCTTTAGATATTTTTATTCATATGCAACCTCTTGGAGGAATGCATTTTTGTATTGTCTCTACCTGGCCTATAGAAGGGGCTTTCCTATATTTCTCCCTGTGTAAGGACACAGAACAAATGTTCCACATGACAGCTGTTCAAATATTTGAAGATTATTACCCCATCCCCTCTCTCCCTTTCAGTCCTGTTTATCCCGAGGCTAATTACCCTTAGTTAATTTGACATCGGGCTGAGAGCCTCCTGTATGCAGGGTCTTATCCCAGCTGCTGCAAGGAATACAAAAAATAAATAAGACTTGCTTACTTTCTGTACTTACAGGAGAGTTTTAAAAACTAATGTGTAAACCATCTTTTTTGCTCTAGTTTCCAAACCTGTTACTACTCTGATAATCCTTCTGGACATGTTCTGATTTGTGAATCCCATTATTAAAACGCGGCAGTCAGAACAAAAAAGAATGTTTCTGATGTAGTTTGGGACCACTGAGGTGTGTAATAGAACTATTACTTCCCTCCATTTTTTTTTCATGTAGCCCAAGAATCTATTAATGTAAACACCCAATCAACTAAAACTTCTTGATTCTTAAAGATACACTGCTATTATGCTAAGTTTTCTTCATTGTATTTAAGGATGATTGGAAAAAGGACAGGCTACTGCAGTCCCAATAAATTTCATCTCTTTAGCTTCAAACGATTTATGTTGGCATTTGAATTTATTTCTAGACTCTTGGTTTAGTCCAGGGTTTTTCACCGTGGTACTGTAGTCATTCTGAGCTGCATAATTCTTTGCTGTGAGGGCTGCCCTGTGTTACAGGATACTTTGTACCGTTCCTGGCCTCTACACCCTTGATGCCAGTGGCACTCTCCCAGCCAGTTGTGAGAACGAAAGATGTCTCTAGACATTGCTAAAAGTCCCCTGGGGACAGAAGTGCTAGGTTAAGAACCACTAGGTTAGTACATGCACATGCTAGATTATGGGGATTTGTAGTGTTGCTTTAAGTTAAGAAACAGCAGAGAAAGTGAACATCTGAACCGAACCCTCAGTGTGCTCCTCTTGTCCCACGGTTCCGTCTAGATGCTGTGTCTCGTCTGGATCCTATGACTCCACCGCAGCCTTACGGGATTGCCTTTAGTTTTTCTAGATTCCATTTAGATTGCTTCTTCTTTCTCCTAAGCCAACTGACGACAGAATAGATGAGAAAGTGGGGCGCCTGGGTGGCTCAGTCGGTTGAGCATCCACCTTCGGCTCAGGTCATGATCTCGCAGTTTGTGAGTTTGAGCCCTGCGTCAGGCTCTGTGCTGATGCCTCGGAGCCTGGAGCCTGCTTCCGATTCTGTGTCTCCCTCTCTCTCTGCCCCTCCCCCGTTCATGCTCTGTCTCTCTCTGTCCCAAAAATAAATAAACGTTGAAAAAAAAAATTAAAAAAAAAAAAAAAGAATAGATGAGAAAGTAATAAAAGTAGTAGGAAATGTTGCAGGGCAGGGCAGCTCAGACTCGGGGAAGAAATTCCACATATCTTCTTAAAATTGTGCCTGCTTGATGCTGAGATCGGTCTGTGACCTTCTCTCCATGAAAAGATCTGTTCAGAATTTCAGCAACTTCAAGGACATTTTAGATGGTACAACATGGTTCCTAAGAAGCACTGCACAGCCGGTGTTTTCAGGGGCTGGCCTTTGGCTGTCATTTAATGTTCTAGGCCTGCCCTGTAGCTACAAAGTCTGACAACTGTTGACAGAAAAGAGGCAAAATCAAACTCAGTTCTTGACTGTTAGTAGTCTGCACCAGGAAAGCTTAGCAAAGGAGTGACTGTGCTTAGGTTCATTTGGATTTATAGGAAACTGTACTTCATTCTTTAGCTTAGAACTGGAACATTACTAAAAAGCAATGCCACCCTCCAAAAAAAAAGAAAAAAAGTAATACAGTAGTCCAGGGGCACCCGGGTGGCTCAGTCAGTGGAGTGTCCGACTTCAGCTCATGTCATGATCTCACAGTAGTTGAGTTCGAGCCCCGTGTCAGGTTCTGTGCTGACAGCTCAGGAGCCTGGAGCCTGCCTCAGATTCTGTGTCTCCCTCTCTCTGCCTCTCCCCTACTCCCATTCTGTCTCTCTCTCTCTCTGTCTCAAAAATAATTAAACATTAAAAAAATAATAATAAATAAATTTTTAAAAATTAAAAAAAAAGTCCTCATGATTAAAGATAGAGGAATAATTTTGTTTTCTGATGGGGAAAAAACTATCTTACCTACTTGAACTTTAATTTTCCTTGTTTATTCATTCATTCAATAATTAAATCATTTTCAGGCACCTATATGCGCTAGTTGTGGGTGATACCCCAGGCCCCTGCTGTTATGGGACTTTAATTCTGCTTGGGTAGACAGATAATAATCAGTTAAACAAATAAGTGATATAAATTCATCCAGTTATATGTACTAAGAAAACATAATACAGATTTAAAATAATATGGTCTCATGTATAGAAATAGTTCCTTTCAAGAACATGAATAACCTCTTTTAAACTGTGGAAAAACAAAACAACCATCACTTTCATCTTTTTGAAGTAGCAGAAGTAAATTAATTGTAACAAGCTTCAAATGGAAAAAGGTCTTTGTGTCTTGACTGCATTACTTGTATTTCTTTGCAGATCAAAGTTTTGACATTCCAGACAGAACTTTTCATTCTACAAATACAACTTGGCGCCTCTCATCTTTTGAGTCCATGACTGATGTCAAAGAACTTATCCCAGAGTTTTTTTATCTTCCAGAATTCTTAGTCAACCGTGAAGGTATGTAAATCATTTCTAATTTATATTTCTGTGCCTATTTTATAATTTTCTAAAAATAAAAATTGCTTTTTAAAGTCCTACAATTTGAATCCCCAAATAAGAGAAATACTTTTATTTATCAAGTATATGATTTTATTTCCAAGTGAGCTCAAAAATTTTAAGTATTTTAAAGGACTAAGTATGTGTGGAAAATGGGTAACTTTTAACTGTTAAGGGTATTTGTAAACGTGTATTTTTATTTTGTTATAGAAATTGCTATATTCTTTTTTCAGACTGCAAAGGTTATAATATGCTCATTATTTTTTAAAGTTATGAATTTATGGGGGCATATGGGTGGTTCAGTTGGTTGAGCATCCAACCTCGGCTCAGGCCATGATTTCACCGTCCGAGAGTTCGAGTTCCACATGTCTCTGCGCCGGCAGCTCAGAGCCTGGAGCCTGCTTGAGACTCTGTGTCTCCCTCTCTCTCTGCCTCCTCCCTGCTCGTGCTCTGTCT
Source organism: Lynx canadensis (assembly GCF_007474595.2). Classification (NCBI taxonomy): domain Eukaryota; kingdom Metazoa; phylum Chordata; class Mammalia; order Carnivora; family Felidae; genus Lynx; species Lynx canadensis. The sequence continues at coordinate 74,115,538 of NC_044313.2, read as the reverse complement.
CTCTCTCTGTCAAAAATAAAAACATTAAAAAGTTTTTTTTAAAGTTATGAATTTATTGAAAGCACAGTGTAAGTTGCCTAAAATCTCAACAATTTTATGAGGAGTGACCAAGTTAGAAATAAAACACCCTAACCAAAATCATCTAATACCAAAAAGGGATAGTAGAGGATAAAATCAAATTTTCTGTGATGCCAGGGACCCAACAATCTTGCCCAACCATACCTGTTTTTTAATAGAAGATCAGGTAACCATTTAAGAGATGTTGGTGGGTCATTTTCGTGCATTACTTAATTCCATATTTTTGTGTGACCTTTAGGAATATATGAAATTGATGGTCATAGCTTTAGAGAAGTTCATGTTAGGAAAATTACTTGGGAATTTTATTCTATACTAACTAGCCTCTCTGGAGCTGTTTGGAGAATCATTAATAAACCCACGCTGCTAGTTATCTGGAGCACATTTCATAATGTTGCCCAGATGAGAAGCCTCCAAGAATGGTCAGCACCTGCAGTTTGGGACTCCCTTAAATCCATGCTTGTTTCCTCTGTCTGTGTATGTTTCAGTTATCTATGGCCCCATAACAAATAACTCCAACACCTAGTGCCTCAAAACAACAATAATTTTATTATCATTACAGGTTTTGGAGGTCAGAAATTCAGGAACAGCTCAGCCCAGTGCTTTTAGTGGTTTTGGCTGGGTGTCTGCCTTCAGATTAACTGGAGCTGGACCAGCCAGGGGATCAGAACAGCTGGGGGCTGGAGGACATCTCTCTTTATGTAATCCCCATGCCTTTCCACGTGGTCTCTCCACATGGACTAGTTTGGGCTTCCTCACAGCATGGTGGGCTTGGACATTCTACCTGGCAACTCAGGGTTCCAAAGGCGAGTGTCCCAAGAGAGACGAGCGGGAGCTTCACGGCCTCTTCCAACCTTGAATTGGTGGTCACGTAGTGGCACTCCTACTGCAGTCACAAGTGCCCGCCCACATTCGGAGGGAAGGGGCTCAGACTGTGCCACTTGATGGGGGAGTAGCAAGATCCGGGAAAAGCATGCAACACAGCAAGTGCTGGTATAGCTGTTTTTGGAAAATATAGTTTGCTGTAATGTACGTCATGTCATTTCCTATCAGCACTCCCATCAGCCTTTCATCGCACTTTCAGTCATCTGCTCCGTGTGATGTGTCCCCAGAGCATTTGACAGTTGGGAATGATTTGGGTTTATGCAGACCCCCTGCTGCTCAGCCCCTCCCCAGCTCAGCCCTCGGGTGCCTCTTTCACTGCTGTGAAATCAGGAAATCCCTGCTACTTCTCCCGAAGCTGCTCACACAGATTCTGCAGTTTCTCGGCCAGTTGTCTTAAATCACTGCAGCTGTCTGTAGGATGAGCTGAGCTTTTGGAGAGGGCTCCCACCGCACTCCATGTCAATTTATATAAGCCCTTGGTTTATATTGCACACCAGATCATTTCAAAATACTTCCAAACTTAGCGACTATCCTTCTATCTGGTTTCACAAGATCTAGAAGGAGGCAGACAGCAACTTAATTTTATATGGAGCGTAATCAGCTTTGTAGAGATCCTTTTTCATTTTTATTCTGTTATGGTGTCCACATTTTCTGTCCATAAAATGTAGCACAAAAACATTTCTTTAACATTTCTTTCAGGACAGTTTTTTAAAATAAACACTTCTAAGATTTTTGTTTACCCTTCCAAACAATTAGAAAACAGCTTATCTACATCATAGAAGAACGCTCTTATTCAGTGTGTAGGCATAATTTTGGTGTCCACAGGAATGCTTAGTAGAAATCATATCTGGACAGACCTCTAGTCTTACCATAAAGTTAATAGACAGTTCATTTAGGAATGTGCATACTTTGTATGAGTTGCATTTTTTTTAAATGACAGAATGCTAATATTTACTAAATAAAGTCTTAAATTTACTATGATGTTAACATCAATACTTAAGAAATGCTTATACAAAGCCTCAATTTGATTTTAGTCAAGTTTATAATTGAATAGATATTTAAGCACGTAATACATTAGAAGTTTTGATAAGTGGAATATTGAAATTAGTGGGCAGTGATTTTCTGCTGTTTTTTTCAATATGATATAAAGTGGTAGAAGGATAAAGTTGGAAATCTGAAATTTAATTAGGATAGCATTCACCCACGTGGCTCTATCAGTAGGTAAGTAAGTAAATGAACAATGATGTTACTATTCTCTTTGCCTCTGCTTTTCCTGGTGATAGGACGTAATGTCTGTTTCTGGAAACTCTTAAGACCCTGCTCAGGCCAAACGAAGCATGCTTTAGGGAGATAAGCATTAATATTAATCTTCTCTTCTAGGTTTTGATTTTGGTGTGCGTCAGAACGGTGAACGGGTTAATCACGTCAACCTCCCTCCTTGGGCACGTAACGATCCCCGTCTTTTTATCCTCATTCATCGACAGGCTCTAGAGTCTGACTACGTGTCCCAGAACATCTGTCAATGGATTGACTTGGTATTCGGGTATAAGCAAAAAGGGAAGGCTTCCGTTCAAGCCATCAATGTTTTTCATCCTGCTGTAAGTGGCTTTTTTAAAAATATGCATTTATGTAAGGCAGAACCTGAATGAAGGGTTAGCTGTTAGGCTGTTTCTTTAAAATCAAAGAGAATTAGCAATAGCACTACACTTTTCAGGTTTTATATTTTGCCTCTTTAAAAATAACTAAGAAAAAGGCGCCTGGGTGGCGCAGTCGGTTAAGCATCCGACTTCAGCCAGGTCACGATCTCACGGTCCGTGAGTTCGAGCCCCGCGTCAGGCTCTGGGCTGATGGCTCAGAGCCTGGAGCCTGTTTCCGATTCTGTGTCTCCCTCTCTCTCTGCCCCTCCCCCGTTCATGCTCTGTCTCTCTCTGTCCCAAAAATAAATAAATGTTGAAAAAAAATTAAAAAAATAAATAAAAATAACTAAGAAAAAAAAGACGCTATCTATTGCGGGTTCCTCAGGACCGACCATCCCCAGGTTAAATGAGGACTTAAAGACTCAGTGTATGGTCATACTAACAGTTATTACAGTGATAGATACAAAACAAAATCAGCAAAAGGAAAAGATGTATAGGGCAAAGCTGGAGAAGACCAGGCACAGGTTCCCAAGAGTCTTCTCCCAGAAGATCACAAAGAACACACTGACCTCCTCCAGCAACACGTGTGCTGTTGTCTGCCGGGGAAGCTCATTAGCGACTCAGAGCCCAGTGTTTATATTGAGGGCTGGTCATGTAAGTACTCTCTCTCACACGTACTGAAATCCCAGACTCCCGGGAGGAAGGCAGGTGTTCAGTATAAGCACATCGTTTGTGCAAACAGTTGAGGCACAGTGAGTCCCTCCTATGAGTTAGGAAACGGCAGGAACTCTCCTGAAACCTGTGTTCCCTTTTAGCAGCCAAGGGCCAGCCTTACCGTGGGTCTCTGCAAGGAGAGCAGCTCAGGCCTGCCACGTTAACTCTTTCCTGCACACTATCCTACATGTGCATTCTCTTTTGAAATGGCATCATTTTTCCTTAATACAGAAACAATATTTGTGCCTCGTTAGAAAAATGTATAAAATACAGACTGCAAAAGGAAGATGTTTAAAAATCAACTTTGAAATCGCTATCCAGAGATAAATATCAAAACCACCTTCCAGACTTTTTTTATACATATATATCATTCCATTTATATTATACCACTGTTCCATAGGATGGCCATATAACAATAATTTATTTAACCATCCCCTATTGTTAGATATTTAATTAGTATCTGTTTGCTATTAGAAATAATAATCCTGAGAGGCCCCTGGGTGGCTCAGTCAGTTAAGCGTCCAACTTCAGCTCAGGTCATGATCTCACAGTTAGTGAATTCGAGCCCCACGTCAGGCTCTGTGCTGACAGCTCAGAGCCTAGAGCCTGCTTCAGATTCTGTCTGTCTCTCTCTCTCTCTCTCTCATAAACATTAAAAATAATAATAATAAAAAGAATGACCATGCTTAGATAGGCACTTATAACAAGTATTTAATCCCTTGTGGTGGCAGTGGTGGTGAGTGTTGAAGATTATTTAGTTTCTGAAGAATCTTTGAAATTTTATTTTGGCATTTATAGAAACGTTATGTCTAGATATGTAATGAAATTGGCTATGCATGATTAAATGCTAAAAGCTACACGGTACAAGTGGGTCTGCACAAAACACGACAGGTCTGTACCCAACTACTGACCGCTAAGAAGGACATGCATGTTGCTCCCCATCCGACTCTCGGAGACAACAGCAGGAAGGAGAAAAGTGTAGCATTGTTTACAGTAAAGAGCCTGGAATTTTCACCACACTTGAACTACCTGCCAACATCGTACTTAACTTCATTTTTGCCTTTTCCTCGATATCACTTTAACGAATGATTTTTTTCCATAATTTAACATTATACACAGTCTTTTTTTTCCCCAACACTGAGGAAGAAAGAATCAGGACTGTGACAAATCCTGAATTTTTACCCCACTTCCAGTCTGATTATTGCCCTAACCCCCCTTTCTCTCCAGCTTCATGTCCTAAACAGGGTGACAGCATGGAGGACACCACCCTCTCTACCATGTTTTAGTCAAAATGGGATACTTTGGCTTTGTTTCTCGTCCGGTCTTCTGCCTACTGCAGAGGAGAGCGAGCGGTGCTCTGGCCTCCACTGACAGCCTCACCAAGATGGCCTAGGGAGGCCGAAGGGACGTGGCGGCTCATCACAGCCTTCTCTCCGCCAACTTCTAGTCAGTTTCAGTGTGTGTGAAAACCTCCAAAGCAAACACAGGGACAGGAAATCAGGATTAAATTGATCCTCTCCAAGGATGCATAAGGCATAGATGTGTTGCTCTTGAACTTACAGGACGGAAATCAAAAAGACTTTGCTTGGGTTTCAATGATACTAGTGTTCAAAGTCCTGATTCTTCAGTCCAGGAAAACAGGAGGCATATAGACCTCAGAAATCCAGGCTCCTTACTAAGAGAAAATATGCCTCAATAGCTGAGACCCATAGACATCTCCAAGATGGCATATGTGAGTAAAGGGAATGAAAAATTCTTTCTCCACCCTTCAAGGTGCTTCCTGCTGGAGTAGGAACTAAATATACATGAGACAGCTTAACAGGAAAAAAAAAAAAAATCCAAAGTTTACTTATGTGCACACAGAGGCTCAAAAATGAAATTAAGACCCAGGCAGGCAGTTTTTACACTTTTTTAGACAAAGGGACAATAAATCTGTGAGGGATTAACAAAACAAAGAAAACCTAACTTTGGGAGCTTCAATTAGTAAGGATTTCTAAACAGAATTTGGGCTGGGGTAGTAGGTTAGTAAAAAGTAACAAGAGTTGTTTATGCAACCTTCTCCACTCTAAATTTCCCATCTCTGGTGATAAGGATGTCTCTTTACTTCCTGCTACTGGGGGACAGAGGAGGGTCTGGGTCTCCTTGCATAGCCGGTCTCTTAAGTAACTTTTATTTAAAATAATCAGTATGCCAAAGCAGCCCATCTTGGGGCAGCCTGCCCTTGGCCCCTACCTGAGTTAGCAACAGAAAACCATCCTGTGAAACCATCCATTGTGTCTTAGGAGAAGAGGAATCAAAACCTTTGTTTGAGCATATTAATGTCGAAGAACAAAAGAGTATTGGATATCACATAATTTCAGGCTGATACAAATGGCTTTGAACTTCTAGTCCTCATTTCTGCAAATTGAGAAAATTGGGGCAGGGCGGGGTCCTCCACTTTTCTTCTGCCCCTGTGTTGCCATAAGCTGAAAGTTACGTTGTCTCCCTGAAATGATTTTGGCTGACCTCTTGACTCTAGTTTTCTGACCAATGTCTGACAGGTGGTTACAGAAAAAATACGTCCACTTGCTAATCTGCCTGTAGAAGCTGTTATTTTGGATCAGCTTAATTGAACATCCTGGTTATATTTTCATGAGTCCTCACTGAGAGACAAGTCCAAAGAAAAACCTCATTTGGTTTTCTTTTTTTTTTTAATTGGGGCATAACTGACGTGTAACATTATCTTAGTTTCTGATGTACAACATAATGATTCGATATTTATATATATTGTGGAATGAGCACCACAGTCTCATGAACAACCATCGCCACGCATAGTTACAGAATTTTTTTTCTTGTGATGAAGACTTTTAAGATTTACTCTCTTAGCAGCTTTCAGATATGCAATACAGCGTTATTGACTATAGTCACCGTGCCGTGCATGACATCCCCAGGACTTATTTATTTCATAATTAGAAGTTTGTGTCTTTTGACCACCTTAACTCATTTCACCCCCACCTCCTCCCCTTCACCTCTGACAACCACCGATCAGTTCTGTGTATCTATGAGCTCAGTTTTTTCGTTTTTTGCTTGTTCATTTGCTGTTTAGATTTCACATATAATCGGTATCCTATGTATTTGGCTTTCTCTGGCTTATTTCACTTAGCATAATGCCCTCAAGGTCTATCTATGTTGTCACAAGATTTCATTCTTTTGTATGGCTGAATAATATTCCTGTGTGTGTGTGTGTGTGTGTGTGTATCACATTTTCTTCATCCACTTATCCATCAATGGACACAGCTTGTTTCCATGGCTTGGCTGTTATAAATAATGCCGCACTGAACATGGGGGTGCAGCTAGCTCTTCAAATTAGTGTTTTTGTTTTCTTTGGGTAAATACCCAGAAGTGGAATTTCTAGATCACATGGTACTTCTATTTTTAATTTTTTGAGGAACCTCCATACTGTTTTCCATAATGGCTACACCAATTAAATTCCCATCAGCAATACACAAGGGTCCCTTTTCTGCACATCCTCACCCACACTTGTTTCCTATCTGTTTCATACTAGCGACAGGTGCGAGGTGATATATCATTGTGGTTTTGACTTGCATTTCGCTGACGATGAGTGACGTTGAGCACCTTTTCATGTGTCTGTTGGCCATCTGGACGTCTTCTTTGGAAAAATATCTATTCAGATTTTCTGCCCATTTTTAAATCAGGTTGTTCTTCGTTTTGTTTTTTGCTGTTGAGTTGTAGGAGTTCTTTGTATATTTTGGATATCAATCCCTTATTAGAGATATGATTTGCAAATATTTGCTCCTATTCAGTAGGCTGCCTTTTCATTTTGTTGATGATATCCTCTGCTATGCATATAAATGAAGTCTTACATTCTTTGATCTTAAATTAAAAATCAATTTTATAAACATACACAATTAGAACCCATCAATCCAGATACGTAATTTTATTCACTCATTCAGGAACACTGATTACTTCTCTTCTTATCTCATCAAGACCATTAATAATTACTAACTGATCAAACACAATTAAAAGCCATTTCCAAAAAATAAATAAATAAATAAAAGCCATTTCCATTGAAATAGAGAAGAGTAAACTACTACCTGGAGAATAAAACAAGTTGTTTCCCCATTGGTGTCATTGCCAATCTCACTCTGTATATACCACCTCTCGTTCCCTTTTACTCTTCAGACGTATTTCGGAATGGATGTGTCTGCAGTTGAAGACCCTGTTCAGAGGCGGGCCCTAGAAACCATGATAAAAACCTACGGCCAGACCCCTCGTCAGTTGTTCCAGTCGGCCCACGCGAGCAGACCCGGATCCAAGCTCAACATCGAAGGAGAGCTCCCTGCTGCCGTGGGGTTGTTAGTACAGTTTGCTTTCAGGGACACCCGAGAACAGGTCAAAGAAATTACCTACCCGGTATGTCATTTGAATTTTAATAGTATTTGGCAAAAACTGATCCGACTCCAGAGATATCAGGCCCTCTCCCCAACTCCACGGACACCCCAGTGAACGGCCTCAGCCTGTGAGCCAGCCAGCCAGGGAGCACAGGTGCACACCATTAACAGCGCCGCTGTGTTCGGAGTGAATGCTGTGTCAGTGACACGAGAGAGTGCTTTGGGGGGCTCCGCTCAGACGGCCGGCTCCCAGAGGGCTATTCCCAGGGAAAGCCTCACAAGGCAGGGGCATCACAGGCACCCGCACACCAGAGGAGGGGAACCGTCCAGGACTGGAGAATAGTCTGAGCGTGGGCGTGGCAGGGTCTTGGTTATCATCTTCCACCAAAAGTACCGACCAGAAGCGTGAACGTTTGGTTCACAATTAAAGCAGAACCTTACGTGTATCTTTGGCCCCACCAGACTGTGATGACGAAGTGTTGCCTCTTAAAGTGGAAAATAGGCATAATTTTTCCTCTGACATACAGAAGTAGAGCAAACAAGCCTGAAGAGAAAAATGGATTCTAACCCTCAGCTAAATTCCTCATTATCACAGCAGCATAAGATGGGAGGCTGTGAACTGTCAAACGTTGTAAAGGTTTGCAGCAGAAAGCAAGGAGGCAAGGGAAGGAGGTTGTGAGGGTCCTGGACGTGACGTAAAGCGGCGTGTCTCCAGCTACAATAAACCGTGACCCAGTGTAAGGATGGTCTTCACAGACCTTGTTTTGACAGTCACTTCTTAAAATAAGGTTACTTAAATCACTAACTGTAGAACACAAATAGAACGCATGGAAATTCTAGGGGCGCCTGGGCAGCTCAGTCGGTTAAGCATCGAACTTTGGCTCAGGTCATGATCTCATGGTTCATGAGTTCAGGCCCCACTTTGGGCTCTGTGCTGACAGCTCAGAGCCTGGAACCTGCTTCACATTCTGTGTCTCCCTCTCTCTCTGCCCCTCCCTGGCTTGCACGCACGTGTGCACATGCTCTCTCTCTCTCTCAAATATAAACAAACATTAAAAAAAAAGAACACCTAGAAATTCTTTATACGCATAGCTCACATATATCTCATGTGTGTGTTGAACACAAACAAAAGTGATACAACCAGTAAAATTCAAATTGAAAACATCAGTATGATGTTTTGCTAAAACCAGATCACCAAAGTTGTGTTTCATAGTTGAAAGCTGTTTTTTGTTTCATGTTTATTTGTCAATGCAACCCTTAAGACTTCGAAGCCTCACAAATCACTGTAATTATCATTACCAGGGTCTGTGTCTTTCAGTGGAATCCATTATTTTACCATGTCAAAATAATTTAATAGTACATCCCTGAAAAGTAATAAATGCAATTTCATCTAATACTTAGTGTTAATCAGCTGTTTGCAGTTGGTACATAGATCTGAGCCGTATATCCGCTTGCAGCGGGAACGTGGCACCCACCCTCCTCGTTCCCACTGAGGACCCACGTGTCCACCATTCTCTTCAGCTGGGACGGCCTTTCCCCGGACAACAGCCCCACTTTGCTCTCCCAGTTCTTTGAGGTGTTGTTCAGATGTCCCCTCCTCAGTTCCCTCATTCCGTATCTATGACAGTAACCCCCTCGTTCCCTGCTCTCTTCCCTTTCTCCGTTGTTCTTCCTAGAGCTTCACCACCTGCCATATTGTCTGTGCCTCTGTTTCTCGTCTGCCCCTCGTCTGCCCCTCGGCCCAGCTAGAACCCAGCTGCATGCGGACTGGGGCCCCATCTGTACTTTCATCCCTGCATGTAGCAACAAGGAACACAGATTTCCATATGCTAAGCATAGAGCAGTAAAAAGTAGAATATAATTCTTGCCTACAAAGGGCTTATAATCAGGTTGCTTACTCTTTGTTTAGAATTTCAGTTAGAAGTCATTCTCTATTTACTACCTTTGACTTTTTCCTTTCTTCTTAGAGCCCTCTGTCGTGGATAAAAGGCTTGAAGTGGGGGGAGTATGTCGGCTCTCCAAGTGCTCCGGTACCTGTGGTCTGCTTCAGCCAGCCCCACGGAGAAAGATTTGGTTCTCTCCAGGCTCTGCCCACCAGAGCCATCTGTGGATTGTCCCAAAATTTCTGTCTGCTGATGACATACAGCAAAGAACAAGGTAAAAGAAAACATTCTCGGTACCTCTCTCATGAGATTTGACTGTTTCCAGCTCATCTGTGCTACTATTTTATTTCTGTCTTGAGTCCATAGTGAAAATCTTTCAAATGTGTGGTTATTTAGTGGAAAGTAGGAATTAAACATACCACCTGGCGGGGGGGGGGGGGGGGGGGGGGAGGGATTAAATGCAGTGCCATTTGAAATAAGAGGAGGAGTCAAAGCCAAGAACAAGTATCTTGTGGTTATGCTCACAAGATGAAAGCATCTGTTATAGAAATATATCTTTTGAGGCCCTTGAATCCCAGAAGAGACTAGCAAATTAGTACCTCAGAAGGTATAGTCATGAGATTCAAACAAACAAACAAAACAAAACAAGGAAGTCATGATAGCCTTGAAAATAGGTCTTAAAAACAGGTATGCCTGGAAAGCAATTCTTGTCTCAGCCTCTGTGCCCTAATTCGCTAACAGCAACACATGGAAAAGGGCTGTAATTACGTCATGGTTAACATAATTAACCATTTCGTTCACTATAAAAGAACTCTCCCTACTTACTAGGCACGGGCTTTGGGCACTAGAATGAATGCCTGGGGCGCTCATCTGTTCGTATCAGGCGTGTGCAGATTTACCTAAAAGCCAGCGTTGCAGATTTACCTAAAAGCCAGCATGTGGCCTAGATAGACGCCTGTTGACACAGTGTTTGTGTTTAACATTATTTTTGATACACCGTGCTCCTGGGGGTCCGTACAGCTGGCTTCCAGCACGTGCAGCACTGCGTTACAACAGAGGTCACTTAAGGAAATTAAGTCTGCTGGCTGGGCCACAGTTCTTTTAGACTTACTCTTGTCTGTATCATGGAATCAGTGATTGCCTTTATGCTTGTTTGTAATAAGAGGCTGCGTATCATTTTATCTCAGTTTAGTGAATTAGTAGGGTAAGGCAAATCTGTTTAATCATACCTACTGTAATATCAGCAGTTTATTTTCACGAGTATGTTACAATTAGTTGTGAGGTGTGTTACAAGTTAATTTGCTGCTAATAATACTTAAAGTACCAAAGTGTGTGAATAATTTCCCTTGAAAAATTAATTAGAGTGGATTGAAGTTTGTCTCCGTTGAGCAGAAGAGAAAGGGCTAGTGTTACCGCTTAGCACGGTGAACTAAAATATGTCAAATATGGTCGTCAGTCTACCTTATTTGTGCCATTTCAACCAGAGCCCTTAGTGAGTGTGCCCTTAATAGCTGTGTTCATTCAGATTACGCTTTGTTTCCTTGTGAAACATGTCTGGGATTTGCTGGCATCTAGGTGCGTGCAGGGAACGCCACAGACCTGGCCACAGCCTCAGGAGGCACAGCGCCTTGAGTTTGTGTCCCAGCTCTGCTACTTAGCAGCTGTCTGACCTTGGCAAAATTACCTAAACCTTCTGAATCCTGGCTTTTGAGCCATAAAATGGGAATGACAGAAAGATTTACTTCACAGGTAATTTGCTGTAAGATTAAATGAGATAATGCAGGGAATGATGAGCACAGTGCCTGACTCCTTCTAAGTGCTTAGTAAATGTCCATCAGGCTGTAAGCGCCCTGGGCCCAGGGACCGTGTGCACTCACCGCTGCCCCCGGCACGCAGCAGCCCCATGCTCCACAGCGGCCTTGCGGGAGTGAGGGCTCAGCTTGCAGATGAGAGTTCGGTCATGTGCTAACAGCTGCGTGGTGTGGCGCACCCTTGCATCGAATAACTGTGTGGTTCTGCTAAGCTCTACATGCATAACACAATGTAACAAGTAAACTGAGATCCTTTTGATGATCTTAAACCCAGGATAGGTCAATTACTTGTAAACTGTGCCTCAGAAGTGCCTGAGATGCTTTTTTTCAAAACATACTTGCCTGGGTCCCATTTGAGCCAACTGTATCAGTCTCTGGGGCTTGAGTCCAAGCCTGTGCATGCTGAAAAAGCCATTTTCTTACAAACTGCGATTTAAATTTCACTATTCTAATCGGTAAAGGAGTTTATTTTTCTTTAAAAAAAAAAAAAAGGTGGTGCCTCTTGTAAGTGCTGGAATGAGAAACTGGGAACGGTTATATTACGTATTTCATTCACTGAACACTTGGTTTACTGAGTACCCACTGCATGCCAGGCATTATGGTGGAATTTGAGAGGCCCTGAGACTCCCGAAATGTGGCTCCTTTCCCCAGCAGCTTATATTTAGAGCAGCTTATATTGAGTATATTCCAGTTCCTTTATTGCAAAACTGATGTCAACATTTGGTATTATAGTTGACAAAACAAAACCAATCTGTGAATTACATTTTCACTGTGCTATTGATTCTTTCAACAAATATTTATTTGTTTTATTCCTCTATATGTGGGCTCATTATATAGGTGCTGCAATAAATAAAGCACATTGTCTCTCCGAAAGGGGCTTGAGCAATCCAAATTTCAGGCCAGTACCGGGTATGGCATTTATGCTGCATTACCTATATTCAGCCCACCAACAAGAATAGATTTTGAATAGTACTGAAAAGGGATGTCAGAATGTCCAAATCTTTATCCCCCAAAGACATAAAACTATGTTGTAAAAAAGAGAAAACAGAACCCTTTTAAATCAAAGTCTGCTATGCAAAGTCCTTGCACTTGACAGGATGGAATGAACCCTTCCTAGGACAGGTATTGCTTCTAAGGTAGCCATGTTCTCTTTCTAATATTGATAGTTAGTTGTCTATACTGATTCTTCAGCAGGTGGTATCTACAAAGTTATTTAAGTAGTATCTAGTTTATATTTATTTATTTTTTAAGTTTTTTTTTTTAATGCTTATTTATTTTTGAGAGAGAGGGAGACACAGAATCCAAAGCAGGCTCCAGGCTCTGAGCTGTCAGCACAGAGCCCGACGCGGGGCTCAAACTCACCAACTGTGAAATCATGACCTGAGCCATGACCTTAACCAACTGAGCCACCCAGGTGTCCCTAGTTTTTTTTTTTTTTTTTTTTAAGTCCAAGTGTCATAGAACATGAATAGTGTAAGCCTGACTATCATTGTCGTTTATAAAAATTCCTTAACAGATATTTTAGTACTAAATCAAATCCCAGCCAAAGCATCACAAGTGAAAAAAAAATAGAGTTCCGCTCTTAGAATGCCATTAGCATTAAAGGAATAAAACTAATTTAAATTGGTCCATCTTATGAATATAAAGGTGATTTGCACTGGAAAGATACTATGTTCTACTATGTAAACTTCAGCTTTTAACCCGCCATTCTGGGGGGCTGCCGGTAACAGTGGAGGGGTGGCAACCGGATACTTTTCATTTCTCCTTCTCCAGGTGTGAGAAGCATGAACAGTACCGACATTCAGTGGTCAGCCATCCTGAGCTGGGGATATGCTGATAACATTTTAAGGTTGAAGAGCAAACAAAGTGAGCCTCCAATAAACTTTATACAAAGTTCTCAACAGTATCAGGTAAACTTTTTTATGAAGTACTTTATAATACTGATTAAACACAATGCTTTAAAAGGGAGTCAGACCGGTAGCAGCTGGTCTTTAATATTCTGCAGTTAACCCAGCCCAGAAGCTGACGATGCTGGACTTTGCCTTGTTTCCAGCGCTCTGGTTTCCCAACCATTGCTGTCCTGACTTTGTCCCCAGCTTCTGTCTTCTCCCCAGTACCTCACAGAGACAGTATTATAATCACCGAGTCAGCGTCAGCTGTGGGAACAAAATCAGCATTGCTTCCTTCTCAGTGTTCTCTGTCTTTTGTCACTGTGTCATTTTCTGTAGCCAGAGTGCCATCTTCTCTGCCTGGTTTTTGCAAAATAGACTGGGCGTTTAGGCATCGCGATGGGGTAGAAGGAGCACTGGGCCCAGCGAAAGCCCTCTGATCCGTGTTAGTGTCCCAGCTTGGCTATTTCCTGTGTGGCCTTCGGCAAGCACCCTCACCTTTCCAAACTTGAGGTTCTTTCCTCCTCTTTGAAACTGGGATAATGGGACTCCCCACTACTCTCTCATAAAGCTGTTGTAAAAATGTCTCCAATTGTCTATATGTTGTATATATACTGCATATGTACACACACACACACACACACACACACACACACAAACAGGCACACAATACTGCCACAACTTTTTCCCATAGAAAATTGTACGTTAAACCCTCTTGCTGTGACTTTCTTTCCGTGGGAAATTCTTTTGCCATTTTCTGACTTCCATTATCTACATAACACCTGGTGCCTATTCATGTGTCCTAACATTTTCTCATTCCCTGGGCACGTGAGAATGGAGTAAGCTGTTTTGTGGGGATTTTTGGCAGTGAAAGAAAGGAGAGCAGTGACTCCTTTGCTTAACCCTCAGAACACCTGAAGAACAGGTCATGACCTTTTGTTCCTGGTTACCAGTAAAGTAACAAAAGTAAGCGAAAGGACAATGAAAAACAACCTTATTAGAAATTTTAGTAAGCACTTGAGCATCACAAAATTAATTTCTATCACGTAAAGTTTGGCACACAAGCATATCATTAAAGACAAAAGAGTACTGTTGTAAACCCTTTTAGCAAAACAGGATCGTCCAGGTTCTTTTAGAAAAATACTGTGTGATGAAGAACTTCCAGTCAAATGGCTACCTGGATGGGAGCGCCATATTTTATCTTCATCCTTAGAGACATATCGTTCCCTCAGCAGTTCCTTAGCTTGAGAAAATTCGTCCCGGATGTTCCCGTCTGACGACTCACGCTCCGATCTCACCTCCACGATCAGTGATCAGCGTCCTCATCATCAGAGATGGGAGTCCTGCCATCCCCTTGCCTTCACCTTCTGACTGATCTCAGAATCGTGAAACATAGTCCCCTGTCAGTTTTCTTCTCTTTTCTGTTATCAGTAGAACACGAAAAATTCTGAATTCCCAACTGTGTTCAACGAAAGCTAAAAGCAGACTACAGGAATGGTGTCTCCGGCCTTCCTTTATGTTTTCTTGAAAGATGACAACACTCTTTGGACAATGCAGTGAGAAAACCAAAGGATGACAATTCATTTCACATCCTACATTATCCTTCCAGGAGATCCATCATTCTTCATTTTCTTGCTTGTTTTGTGTTAGCATCGTTGGGAATAATTGATGAAATAACTCCCACAGTGATGAAACAGCAAAGTGTTTCGAGCCAGAGGGAAGATGAAATTGCTAAAACCCTGTGATTGTAACTTAGGTTTATAGAAGAGTTCAGCAGACCCATATGGTAATTGCAAGACCGTGAGTTTTATTCTATATATAAAAAATAAATACATTTTCTCTTTGTTCTTATGGAAGACTTCTAAGAAAGAAGTCATGAAACATTAACCCTTACAAATAGTTAGAACTATTTAAGAAATAAATTAAAGAAATAACATTGGGTCCACTGGATGCTGATGTCTGGAAGGTCAAGGAGGCCAGGGTGAAGAAAGTAGTGAACATTTGAGCACATGTACAGGTCCAGGGGAAGAAGCCAGCAAAAGACAGCTTGAAATTCAGAGAGAGTACAGACAAAGGTTCTGCGGAACACTGGGTGGGGGGTGGGGCTGGCCTTAAAAGCGAGGGGCTTTCTCCTCTAAGTCAGGAGAAGCCCCGAGACACTTGAGGCGCGAAGGAGGGGAGAGGATGAGATCTGTGGCTGATGACCTCTGTCTTCTCAGCACAGTGCAGTGTCAGGGGCCGTGGGGCAGGTGGGACTACAGAAGGGACGCAGGGGAGCAGAGCCACTGGGGACGGGGACGGGGGGGCGGGGGGGGGGGGCGGTCAGCTGGTGCCCGGAGCCAGAGGAAGACTCAGTAGGCAGAGAGTTGAGTGGCCTTGAACAGGGCCTCCCTGGTTAGGACTGAAGGGTTTACAGCCCCAAAGGAATAATCCGAGATTTTCTTCTCCACCTCTATCTTTCCTTCTCCTCCTATTTAAGAGTCTTTAGAACTGTGAGAAGCAATACCTCTATCTGAATGTACCCCATTTCCCCACTAGAAGCAGAAAAAGAAAAAAAAAGTAAAAATCAGGTAAATGTGTAAAACCGCACAGAGGCACACATCACACACACATTCAGCCTGGATCATTTTATTTAAACTTCTGAGGAACAGATGACTGTGTGTGTGTGTGTGTGTGTGTGTGTGTGTGTGCGCGCACGCACGTGCAGAAAAATGTAAAATCATAGATGATGATATACTGTAATACTCAGAAATAGCCTTTAGACATCTGGCTTAAAGTTACAGAATACTCTGTTATTATATCTTGCCCTTTTTTAATCACTTCAAGTAAAATGTTCATTAAATGTTGTGGTTATATATATTTTAAATAATTGTCAGAGAAGTAGAAACATTTCTCCTGCCTTTTAAACACGCTGATCCTTGGTTTGTCCCCTTTCAAAGGTGACTAGTTGTGCCTGGGTACCTGACAGCTGCCAGCTGTTTACTGGGAGCAAATGTGGTGTCATCACGGCCTACGCAAACAGGCTCACCAGCAGCACGGTAGGCCTGGGGCTCACGTCGCGGCTAGTTTGGGATTTTCCTGTTCGTGAGGGGAAAAAAATGCTTATGAAGTATGATTCGTTTGTAGAAGATTAACTGGAAATGTGTGCACTCTAATCTTTTGTTCTTCAGTCTTCTCTTCACACAAGCTCTTAAAATGTAAAAGGTCACGTATCTGACTCTTCAGGTTTATTAGGATCACGAAAATTTCTGAAAATGATTATAAAGATCTTATTTTTGGTGTCACAGACAGATGGCATTTTGAGTCATGATCTCTTTTGTGATGATACTTCTTCATGACATTGTGATGCTCGTTTGCGTGTATTCTCGGTGTCGACCTGAACATCTAGGAGTATACCACAGGATTCTGTAAAATTTGGAAGCCTAGAACCTCTAATATTTAACCTACCTACAGCCTCTGGACTGCAGCAAAATCCAAATAGCCCATTTTGATTTCTAACACTTTCTGAAAGAAATTTATTTTAGCCATTTGTTGAATTTCCGGGATTTGAAAATTAAATTATAAAGCAGTCAAGTGAAGAAAAGACATATTATGCAATACTTATTTTTAATTTACTGTTGTTCTTTCTTGAATCAACTCTCTGTGGTGCTGTTGAGGGTAAATAGCAAGTTTAGGGTAATAACTCAGTAATAATTTTATTCTAGAACTTTCTTGTTTCTTGTGCTTTCTGCCCCACCCCCACCCCCACCCCATTGCAGTTTTCTTTCTTAGATTATTAAATATGTTTTACTGGGTAAACTGGTCTTGCTAGCATGGGGTGATGCTAGGTTCCTCTTACTTCTCTGTCCAAGTTTATTCCCTTTTAAACTCTTATTAAGGTTCTTTGCCATGATTCTTGGGGTATAAATATGACCATAATAGTGTTTCTGTCTTTTAGCCTAAGGGACCATTAAAATGCTTGAAGCAGGTATAATTTGATCTAACCAGCATTGTAGGAAGCCCACTGTGCACCTGCCAGGAGCAACACTGGGGCGTATGAGCCTGAGGCGGGTGTGCCAAGCCCAGAGGCCGCTGTCGTGGTGCAGGTGGGCCATGGGGGTGGCTCTTCACAAGAGATGGGCATGTGCGGGTTCTCACAGGAGAGTGAGGTATGTGCCCCGAGAACAGTTCGTACCCAGGCTAGAAGGACACCAGAGAGGGGCCGGATGTCAGAAAACCTGACAAGTTACACTTGAGCTGGATCGGAAAGGATCAGTTTCCTAAGTAGAGAAAAGAGGAAAGTGTGTTTCAGGCACAGGAAACCAGCAACATGGCAAGAAAAGAATGGTAACTTGGGGGGTGGAAAATACTTGTATGTGTAGTTTAGGGTCTGAAAGTCTGGGAGGAGAGGTCAGAGCCAGGGAGAAGGGGCCTGGGGTAAGTTCTTTTATACCAGAACAGAAAGAATGATGAGGAAGCAAGCAGAGAAGCATCTGAGCTCTGGGAATGTCTCCTGTTCACTCCCAAAGGCCTACAGTGGATGTTAATTTATATCATCTCTAATATTGACTGCTGACAGCACGTGTGTCTTCAAAGCTCACCCTTCGGTTTCCTTCTCCTCCAAACATACTCGGAGCCCCGCCGCTACAGCAGTTGTGTGCCTGCACACTCAGATGACTTTGCACCATGACTCCTGTTTAGAAACTAGCTTCCTCTTCTCCTTTTACTTTTCCTTTTGTTTTTGCCAACCCTTTGAACAGCCTGTGCTTGGTTCTTCCTTCCATTCTTACTATCCTTTAAGGTCTTTTTTTTTTTTTAGTGTTTTTAATGTTTATTCTTGAGAGAGAAAGAGAGAGCACACACGCACGCATGAGCAGAGGAGGGGCAGAGAGAGAGGGAGACACAGAATCGGAAGCAGGCTCCAGGCTCTGAGCTGCCGGCACAGAGCCCGACGCGGGGCTCGAACTCACGAACTGGGAGATCGTGACCTGAGTTGAAGTTGGACGCTTAACCGACTGAGCCACCCAGGCGCCCCACTATCCTTTAAAATCTTAATTGTATACTAACACAGCATGTAGTGCAGATTAAAAAAAGATGAAATTGTCAGTACAGGAGTAATTGTGCACAGCATAGCTTTGAATGTAGCAGATGGGAGTCCTCGCTGTCACAGTGTGAATACAGAAAGACGTGCTTCTTTTGCTTTTGAAGTCACTAGAAGCTTGGGAAATCTTATGTTGCTTACGCTTCCACAGTTATATATTTACCTGTAAGTAGATTTTTCAGCTTTATTTATAAGGGTTTTCTTTTTCTCCCAAGGATACTAGTATTAAGTAATCAAGTCATGAGATTAACAGTTACTATTTAAACCATGTCCAAAAATGCATGTTAGCTATGTGGTTTTAGCACTGGTTTTTTTTTGAGGGGAGGTAACATGGGTTTTTGTCGATATTGTTGCTGCTTTTCCTCAGGGACCCCCTCACCATTTTGGCACCCCCGAAAGCTGCATCGTGACCAGGTGCCTGTGTGGTTAGCAGGAGACGCCTTGTGTCTCCAGTTTCTGTTCTCCCAACCCACTGACTGCCGGGGTTCTACAAGTATTTATGTTCTCATGGGAGGTAGCTTTAACACCGACAAAAGACAGGCTCCCCGAGGGCCATGCAGGGTGTGACCAAAATAGTTGTTAGGAAATATTTTCAAGAGGGTCTTATGAAATACATTCCTTACCTAGTGAAGCATATCTGACCGTACCACATAAGCCTTGTAAGTTTCTGTTGATTCTCCCAAGATAGTCTTCTAAAATGTATTCCACGTAAGGGTGGATGAGTTGACTTGTTAGAAGGAATTATCTGTAAGCTGTTTATAGATTAGAGAAGAATGTCTGCTAAAAGTGATAACTGATTTTAAAATAATTGCTCTTGAGTCCGTTTTTTCACTAATTAACTAGTATGGCCACATGATCATCATGTAAGTGAACACCTGTATTTCTGTTCTCTAAATCAGTGGTGGCAGGAGAATAAATATGAGGTTTATCCGAGATAGTATTATGCCATTCAAGAGAAATTTTTAAATGAAGTAGGCCATGATTCCTGTTCTGCTCATGGAAATTATTTTCTGACCTGTCAGGGAATCATCTAGTAACACTAACTCTTACAGCCATTTTAAAGTGTAAAATCTGTAAAATTATCAACAACCACTATAGGGGTCCTATGCTGTGTTTACCCCATAAATATTATTCATGATCATGGGGTAAACACACACACACACACACACACACGCATGCATGTGTGTGCAATGAAAGCATCCAAGAGCTAACACACTATCATAAAACTCCCAAGCCAGAGACGTAAATAAGCAAGGGGGAGCTCTGGCCTTGAGGGCATTGTCAATTCTGGAGTATTGACCCTGTCGTTGGACGCTTTTGTGAGAGGAATCAATAACAATACCCAGGGACTGAGCAAGCTGGGGAGTCCCACAGAGGCCCTTCTCCAAAGGCTGGCCCCTGAAGGGCTGCCCCCTAAGAGTGAGGATGAGTCCCATGGGACCACCTTTCATGTGGCATTACAGCCTGGGTCACAATTCCTTGGGGTGTCCAGATCTCAAGACCTGACTTTGGCTAAGGTGTCTGTAGACTGGTAGGATGGTCCAGGTCGTTCATTCTCTTCCACAGGTAGAGGAGTTCCTCCAAATGATTTTTTAAAATGTAGTCACAGATACATAAAACCAGGAACACAAATTTACAAGTAAGACAATAAATACGTGAAAAAGTTAAAGTTGGTTATAATAAGAGAAATGCAATTCAAAGCAACCTTGATTGTTATAAAGGTTGGGAAATGTTCAGAGACCTGGAATGAGCAGTGAGTCACAGACTCGTGCTGCAGAGCCCAGGCAGAACAAGAAGGGGCCCGGGCCTTTCCGGACAGGGCATCCCTCGGGCCCAACTAGCCTGAAGCATGGTCTGGAAGGGCTCTGGGTACATCCCTTTGGCCCTGCAGACTCCTGGCCCTGTGGGAAGGGTCCCAGTTAGAGAGAGACGGGGGAGCTCAGACCCAGGACTTTGGCCCTTGTGGAAATCACATCTCGTCTCTGTGACTGTCTGTGATTGTGTTCGGTTGAAGGTCACGTATCCCAGCTGAGCAGAAGCCCCTGCCACACAGCTGAAGTGGGTCATTCCAAGAAAGAATGTGGGCCTAGTATTGCCTGGGCACTTGATTCTTTAAGAGTAAAATATGTATTTTATGTGCATAAAACACTGAAGTACATAGCACTTACAATAGATGAGCAACAGCTAATATATCAACACAGATATGTTTCAAAAACAATGGTGAACAAAAAGGCAAGATGCAAAAGATACCTAAAGAATAATAACACATACTTAAAGTTTATCAACACGAAAAACCAAACACCATGTTGTTTATGGTTATGGTAACATATGGTAGAACATATGGGAAATGTGGGAAACATAAATACAAAATTCAGGAGGCTGGTAACTTCTGATGAGAGAGGAAATAAGACAGAACAGTATGCAAACTATGCAATGTTTCATTTTTTTCCCTGTTTAAAAAATAAACTGATCGGATAAAATATTAAGATTAGTTTACCTGAGTGGCCAGTTAAATAGCTTTCTCTTATACTTATCTTTCTACTTTTCTATATCCTTTGAAGTAAAATATTGAAATAGTTTATGACGATAAACAGCTTAGTCTAATGAAAGCAAGAGTCAAACCTAGCAGAGACATCTGGCATCTGTGAGCCAACACGGACCTTGGAACATCAGTTTGCAGTCTTTCAAGTAGAAGACCAGTCTGTAACTACAGACAAGTAATGGTATGGGAGCACATCGCCGCTGGTGACCTCGTGAATTGGTACAATGCCTTTGGAAAGTACACTGTCAAAAACTAAAAATGCTCAAGTAAATTAAGACATTCTAACTGTATAAAATATTATAACACCATTAAAAGTCATTTCGAAGACAATCAAAAATGCAAAATGCTTACAGGAGAATTTAAACTACAAACTTTAAAATTATTTGTACGGCAATAATCGTACCTACAAAAATACATGAGTATTTGGACAAAGACCAGACAAGAAGACAAAAAATGAAAAGCATATTCATGAAATTGTGGGCAATTAAAACTTTGATAATGTTGAATTAGTTTTACTCTTTAGGACAAAGTTGAACTGAAATGGATTGAAAAATGATATGCTTGAGGGGCACCTGGGTGGCTCAGTCGGTTAAGCATCTGGCTCTTGATTTGAGCTCAGGTCATGATCTCACAGTTCAAGGAATCGAGCCCTGTGTCAGGCTCTGCACTGGCAGCATGGAGCCTACTTAGGATTCTCTGTCTCTCTGTCTCTCTCTCTCTCTCTACCCCTTCCCTGTGCATTTTCTCTCTCTCTCTCAAAATAAATAAACATTAAAAAAAAAGAAAAATGATATGCTTGAATGTTTGAGTCACTTCAGTTTTTTATTTTTGAGATACAGTACCAGGAAAACTTTTGTCATGGTTTTTATCTTATACTTTACTGAATTTCTTAAATTTCAGCCTTCAGAGATAGAAATGGAGTCCCAGATACATCTCTATGGGCACACAGAAGAGATAACCAGCTTATTTGTTTGCAAACCCTACAGTATAATGATAAGTGTGAGCAGAGATGGCACCTGCATCATATGGGATTTAAACAGGTACAGAAGGAGGGCTGTAACTCCAACGCAGCTGTTTTTAATGTTTCGGTTCTTACTGTGTGAAACAGATGCACTATAATAATGTCTTTACCAGAGTGCCTGGGTGGCTCAGTCGGTTAAGCCTCCGACTTCGGCTCAGGTCATGATCTCACAGTTTGTGAGCTTGAGCCCTGCATCGGACTCTGTGCTGACAGCTGGGAGCCTAGAGCCTGCTTCGGATTCTGTCTCCCTCTCTCTCTGCCCCTCCCCCACTTGCTCTCTGTCTCTGTCTCTCGAAAATAAACAAACTTAAAAAAAAATTTAATAATATCTTTACATTATAATAATTTTTTTTAATATATGAAATTTATTGCCAAATTGGTTTCCATACAATACCCAGTGCTCATCCCAAAAGATGCCCTCCTCAATACCCATCACCCACCCTCCCCTCCCTCCCACCCCCCATCAACCCTCAGTTTGTTCTCAGTTTTTAAGAGTCTCTTATGCTTTGGCTGTCTCCTACTCTAACCTCTTTTACATTATAATAATTTTATTTTTATTTTTATTTTTTTTTAATTTTTTTTTTTTCAACGTTTATTTATTTTTGGGACAGAGAGAGACAGAGCATGAACGGGGGAGGGGCAGAGAGAGAGGGAGACACAGAATCGGAAACAGGCTCCAGGCTCCGAGCCGTCAGCCCAGAGCCTGACGCGGGGCTCGAACTCGCGGACCGCGACATCGTGACCTGGCTGAAGTCGGACGCTTAACCGACTGCGCCACCCAGGCGCCCCACATTATAATAATTTTAAACACGAAATACAACCTTTACTTTATAATCTAATTGAAATCAAACAATCAGTTAAGAACAAAGTTAGGAATGCCTTCTGAGTAAAAGGTCCTTATACTGAGGAAAGGAATTATACAAGTAAGAGAATATAATTATATTTAATGATCATATGCAAATTTATATCTTTGTCTTTCAGGTTGTGCTATGTACAAAGCCTGGCAGGACACAAAAGCCCTGTCACAGCCGTCTCTGCCAGTGAAACCACAGGTGACATTGCCACTGTATGTGACTCAGGTGAGTGAGCCCCGAAACCAGAGCCCAGAGGTCGTTGTGCTAACAGCATTCAGCTAGTTCCTTCCATCGTAGGTGAAACTGTTGGATTACATCTCTCAGGTCCCTGCCAGATCCAAATACTTTGGTAATAGCATATTTGTGTATTAAAATACAGTGAGTCCAAGAGTGAGCTCATCAGTTTAGGCACCAATTTATGCAAAAGTTAGTATTATCATAGTTTAACTCTGTTTCTGATATATGTAAGATTGCATTTGAGCACATGTGTTAAGCAAATTATTATTACGTAAATTAATCTGAATTTTCTTCGCTTTTGTTTTCCTATCCTTTTTTGGCTTCTGCTTTTTAACTACTAATAACTTCACTACCTTCCTCCTAAGTGCAAAGCATCAGCCAGTGATCAGTTTTGAATATATTTCTTCCAGTTCCTGAGAACAATATTATAGAATAACAAACGGAGGCATAATTTGCCTTAAAATTTGCATGACAAAGTTAGATCTCCTAATCAGAGGTCTTATTTTTAGTTTGTTTTTTTTTCAAGTATACATGTTGTAAAACTTGAGGAAAGGACAGTTGGAAAATTCATAAATTTTCTGTTTGCAGATCTTAACATTGAAAGGATCCTTTGACAAACTGTCTTTTTCTGCCCACTCAGTGTAGAGGATCTTTGACATATCTGTAGTGGGTGATCCTCTATCCTTTGCTTGCATGTTTTATGTTGTTTGTTTCTTTCTCTTTTCTTTATTTTATTTATTTGGAGAGAAAGGGAGTGTGTGAGAGGAGGAGGGCAGAGAGAGAGGGAGAGAATCCCAAGCAGGCTCTGCACTGTCAGTGTGGAGCCCAATGTAGGGCTCGATCCCAGGAACCGTGAGATCATGACCTGAGCCAAAATCAAGAGTCAGACACTTAACCGACTGAGCCACCCAGGCGCCCGTTTGTTTTTTTCCCGAAACCAAATGTATGCTGTCTTTGCAGACACCAAACAGCTCTCTAATCCTGTGCCGTCCGTCACCTGGGTGCCCCAACAATGCAATATAGTTCTGACACAAAGTACTTGAAGTTCTTTAGCAAATTTGGGAATTCCCAAGACCCCCCCACCAGGTTCAATAAATATCTAAAACAACTTACAGAACTTAGTAAAACACTATACCTAACTACTGTAGTTTATTATAAAGGATAGAAATGAACAGCCAGATGAAGGATATAGGGTGAGATCCAGAGGGTCTGTCCTTGTGGAGTCAGAGTGCACCCCCCCTGCTGGCACAGGAATGTGCTCCCCAACACGGGGAACTCTCCTAACCCTGCTGTTGAGGGGTTTCTCCGAGGTTTTGTTATGGAGGCACAGTTGATCAAATCATTGGCCATCAGTAGGTAATTGAGCCCAACCTTCAGCCTCTCTCCCCACCCTGGAGGTGGAGAAGTACTGTAAATTCTAACCTCCCCCCACCTTGGTTTTTCTGGCGACCAGCCCCCATCCGGAAGCTGTGTAGGGCCTGCCCCCTAGGAGTCAGCTCATTAGCATACAAAAGATGGTAAACTACAAGGGTTTCAGGAGCTCTGTGCCAGGAACCTGGAACGATGACCAGATACTTATTTTTTTTATTATGCTACAGATATCTCTTGGAGTTTTATTGTTGACTTTACAAAACATTCGTTAATTCTTGTATTCAAGAAAATAATATCTTCAGTCATGCTTTAAAGGTATCAGATGAAAGCATTTGCCAGTGTTAGCATCCAGTTATAAAATAATGTCATGGAAACATTCTTATTTCCTAATCATCATAACTGAGGGGAAAGATTTTAAACAGTTGACGCTGATAATCCAAGTGTGGGCAGATGATTGATGACTTCGATAATTGTTCTTCCTTGATTTGTACATTAGCAGCTTTTAGTATGTCATATCAAGAAGGAATCTGGGGGAATAATATAATGATTATTTATATAGAGTTCTCTACTTTCTTGTTTTGGCAACATTTGGAAGTTAGGACTGACCTTAGGGAGCTGAATTTTGTAAAGTTAATTACTTTCCGGCTGCCAGTAGTGATTTATATCTGTGATATTATATCAGCTAGTCATATGGGAACAAGAAACAAAATTACTTTTGCTGCAATTACTAACTCACTGGAAGGCTATTCAGGTGTCCCTAGGTAGCACACAGCATAACAGAGTAATGGCTAGAACTTTTTTTTTTCCCCCACTTTGAACAAAAAGGCCTTCTCTACTTTTTTTAAGTCTCTTGGTACATATATAAGAGAAGTCATAATAAGAATTTGGTATAAAGAGAACATGATAAAAATAATGATTTTTAAAAGACAGGCCAAATTTATGTTTAGTAACCCAAACTGGACTTCTATTCTTAATTCCAAGAAGGGAAAAAAGTCATCAGATGTAGCCTACCAAAGATCTTCACCCTTTAGTGAGTACCATCCAAGTAACTTTAAAAATCAAAATTTTAATAAATATATGTGTGTGTATGTATAGATGTTACATGTGTGTGTATGTACGTTTCTGTGTGTACACGTTACACATACATATGTAAAATTTCTGTATCGGGGCTGAAGTTCCACATGCAAGCTCTTTACCCTTGATCATAATTCCCCAGTCCTTATTATGGGATGTGGTTTTTATAGTGATGAGAAGTGAAATTTATTAAACTATGTAAATGTTATAACAGATGGCTTCTGCATTTTTTAAAATCATTCTGCCACTGGATTAACATATGTGCCTTTTAACTGGGGTTCATAGCCTGGTCATGTGGTGCCAATGGCGTTAGAGAGTCAATATTATGAAATTCAGGGTATTCACTGACTCTCCAATTTATTTTAATCTCGGGGAAGATGTATAGGAGGAATATTTTTTTTTCAGGAATGCCCAACTTTCTCTTAGTTGATGTGCTGAATTCAATTCTATGTGAGAGCATCTGGTAGTGAGTAAAGGCCTCAGCTTGGCTGTGTACTGTCTTCGGCAGATGAGTAGTTACTTGGTTTTGTGGTAGCCCAACGTGCTGGGTAATCCTCTAGGGTAATTCTTTGCCTATTAAGTTCTGTACCATATTTCATAGAGTCCAGCACCACATTTAGATTTTTTGTTCTGAGGGACTAAGCTGTGCAGAGGCTATGGATTACATGGAACAATCAACGCCGACATCAGTACCTTCAATAA
Source organism: Lynx canadensis (assembly GCF_007474595.2). Taxonomy (NCBI): domain Eukaryota; kingdom Metazoa; phylum Chordata; class Mammalia; order Carnivora; family Felidae; genus Lynx; species Lynx canadensis. The sequence goes on along the minus strand of NC_044313.2, from coordinate 74,089,372 downwards.
ATCTTCTAACCTGACTAGTAGAAGTCTGGTTGTTTTATTTTTCAAATCTTTTATCAAATACTAAATTCAAAACAAAGAGTGAAATAAATGTCTACTCAAGGAAAAAATGAGTTTATCGTCTACAATTGTATTTCTTTCGTATACTGAATCTATAATCTCCCCTAATCAATGGGAAGTCTTAAGTAAAACCCGGCCATTTGTTCATCGTTTTTCTCTACATATGTGATAAGTATATTTAACGTGATAACTGCTATTTAAGCCATTTAAAAATACGTAATTTGGTGGCATTATCACATCCACAGTGTAGAGCAGCTGTCACCACTGTCTACTTCAAAAACCTTTTCGTCACCCCAAACAGAAACTCTGTAACCATAAGTGTTCCTCCTTGCCCCACAGCTTCTGGTGACCACCCTCCTTTCTATCGCTAGGAATTTGTCCATTCTAGATACTTTATGTAAGTGGAATCATACACCATTTGTCCTCCTTCGTCTTGTTTATGTCCTTTATTTCACTTAGCCTGATGTTGAGGCTCATCCATGTTGTAACATGTATCAGAACCTCATCACTTTCATGGCCAAGCAATGTTGCTGTGTGTGCACCTACCACATTCGGTGTGTCCGTTCATCTGTGCGCGGGAGTTGGGCTGTGTCCACTGCTCGGCGGTCGGGAACAGTGCCGTGGCACGGAAGGCGTTGGGTTTGTGGTATTCGAAGGTCTTCAGCGTTATTTTTACATAAAGAAGTATTTGCACAGTTTGTTTCTTTGCTATAAAATATGAAGTCTATGAAATCTTGTCATTGCCTTAATAAAGGAGAAAGTTAAATTCTGTACTTTTTTTGCTAGTTCTAATGGAGAGATAAAATCAAGTGTAGTAACCCTATGGCATCCAAACTTTATCAAGCCTCTTAACCTCTGTCTTGATCAGCTTGAGAATATTTCTCCCAAGAAGGCTGGGCTCATCATCCCGAGGCCCCAAACCTGCAGCCCCATTTTTATAGAGGATGGGGAGCACTGATCCCCTCTCGAAAACTACAGAAAGTTTTGTTACTCATGGTCTTTGAACAGGGAGAATTAGTTTAATAAGTCATTGATTTACAAGATTCATTGTGAGAATTCGATCTCTTTTTTTTTCTTTAAGAAGTAGTTTTTGACTCAGCTAAGTTTTATTGTAACTTTTTTTTCTCTTCAAATTCACATAAGTCACTTCTTATAGATGGTTCCACAGAATATTTTCATTTGTTTTTGGAGATTGTTTAACTCTCTAGGTACTTTCAAATTCAGACTTGGCAGTTCGTATACTAAAATATTACAATTACACACAGATACATGATTAACTTACCTGTTGCTCTCTATTATACATTAATATTTTTATTTGCCCACCGGTCATTGTCACTAGGTAAATACACAGAGCTCTGTGTGACTTATAATGTAGTAATTTTATTTATACAGACTTCAGTCATGACTTCCCTGTAAATTTTATCACTGAAACAAACAAGCCTGGTGCACAGCGGGGGTGGGGGGGTGGGAGGGGTAGGGGTAGTCAGCCCTCTGGGACCCAGGGCGCGGGGTCCTGGACACACCCACACTCTGGTGACCTGCCGAACGATTTTGGTGTTCTAGCTGGTGGAGGCAGTGACCTCAGACTCTGGACAGTGAATGGGGACCTCGTTGGACATGTCCACTGCAGAGAGATCATTTGTTCTGTTGCTTTCTCTAACCAGCCAGAGGGAGTATCTATCAATGTGATTGCCGGGGGATTAGAAAACGGAATTGTAAGGTAAGAGGAGTTTTCGTTCTCTTTGTTTGCTCTTGTTCATAAGGACACATCAGTTTCAAAAATTAGGTTTTTGGTTTTTTTTAATTTTTAATGTTTATTTTTAAGAAAGAGACAGAGACAGAGAGAGAGAGTGTGTGAGCAGGGGAGGGGCAGAGAGAAGGGGAGACACAGAATCCGAAGCAGGCTCCAGGCTCTGAGCTGTCAGCACAGAGCTCAATGCGGGGCTCGAACCCACAAACTGTGAGATCATATCTAGGCATGTTAATATTTAATATTCAGAGATTTAAAATCACCTTCAGATATAGGTTCTTTGCTTATTCCTATTTTATTTATTTATATATTTTCTTACTATTTGTTTATTTTTGAGAGACAGAGCATGAGTGGGGGAGGGGCAGAGAGAGAGGGAGACACAGAATCCAAAGCAGGCTCCAGGCTCTGAGCTGTCAGCAGAGCCGAACGCAGGGCTCGAACTCACAAACCGTGAGATTATGACCTGAGCCAAAACCGAGAGTCGGACACTCAACCGACTGAGCCACCCAGGTGCCCCATATTCCTGTTTCATTTTTAAATAACAAACTTAGCTGTAATGTAGTTTTGAAATTGTGTATTGTCTGTGAAAATTTACCAAGTTTTCTTACTCCCACATACACCCCCTGCAAACTTCCCAGAAGGAACTACAGTTAATTGTTTATTGTGTTTCCTTCCAGATGATTTTTAACAAATAAACAAATATTTAGGACTTTTTAGTGAAGGAAATTTTAGTTTGCATAATTAGATGATGACTTCTTCCCTCTCTAGGTTATGGAGTACATGGGACCTAAAGCCTGTGCGAGAAATCACATTTCCTAAATCAAATAAGCCGATTGTAAGGTAACCGCCCCCCCCCCACCATTCTTCATGATATACTTTGTGACTGTATTTTTGTTAGAGAGTTGTTAAAGCACACTGATGTGAAATATGTGATGACAGTCATAAACAGCTGACCATTTATCAAACACCAAGCTGACCAAGACCTTTTGCAAGAGGAGACACAGTCCACATCTTCGTAGGGCTTCAAATCTGAGTTGGGAGCTCCAGTCTAACAGAAGACATGCTGGGAGAGTGCCCAGGGAAGCTTTTGAATTGTAGAAATGATATCCTTTCCCTTTCTTATTGAAAATACCATAAGGATGACTGATAGCTGCAGGAGGATACTTGGTAATATTGATAAACAACCAGTTACCCTTTGTTGTACTAACACACTTGACCTTAAAAAAATCAACTGGAAATCAGTCATTCAAATTCTACGTTATTACGTTAGTTTATTTTCAGTGCACTACATTTACCTTTTCCTTTTTCAGGGAAATAAAATATCTCCCTAAAATAATCACCACTTGTTTCTATAAAGAGAACATGTGGCACTGTTATCTTTTGTAAACTTTCCTATACTCAAGTATTTGTTGTTTAAGTAATAAAGCATACACAAGGCGATAAGAGAAAATATGCAAAGAAGGAACAGAATGCACTGCCCTCCTTGATCCTGATTTTCTTCCGTATCACCTCGTCAGGATGAGCTTCACAAAGTTGTCAGCAGGGCAATTAAACTGTATTAGGATTACACTGGAAACCGGTGGGTTGTAAGCAGGCATTTTGTTGGGCTCTCTGCTCCGGTAAAGATATCTTAGCTTCTTTACACTGATTCCTGTGTGATCACCAGTCTGCAAATGCAATTTTAAGACATAACATACAGACGGGATTTCTTTCTGACAGCCTCACGTTTTCCTGTGACGGCCACCATCTGTACACCGCGAACAGTGACGGGACCGTGATCGCCTGGTGCCGGAAGGACCAGCAGCGCCTCAAACAGCCCATGTTCTATTCCTTCCTCAGCAGCTACGCAGCTGGATGAATGAGAGAGAACCTCGCTCCTCCAAAGCACTTTAGCTCCAAACTCGATTTATAGACCTTCCCGGTTTTGGGAGGTTGAACTTGAAGAAACGGATGACCAAACAAATCATCCAAATAACGATCAGCCCTCTTCACCTGCACAATATTCTGCAGCCTCACAAGGTCCTAAGAGAACAGTTTTGTTCTAATTTAGTGATAATCCAGAGGGCTGTGTCAGTATGTCCCAAGCAACAAGATTCAAGTCTTACACGATAAATTAAAATCGTATCTTTAAAGTTTTTACCCATAAGCATAATCTAAAGAAAGGATTAGGGTCTCTGCTTTTTCTGTTATTCCAAAAGGGCCAGTAGAATGTCAACTGGTTAGCCTAATTGTTTATATAAAATACTCTAAAAATTATATTTAAAAAGTTTTATGCCAAGATAATCCACCCTCCCCCTGAGAAAAGGAAGGAAGGAAGGAAGGAAGGAAGGAAGGAAGGAAGGAAGGAAGGAAGGAAGGAAGGAAGGAAGGAAGGAAAAAAAAATGAAAATTAATGAAAGGGATAAGAATCGTGAACTTGATCAGTGCTTTCTTTGAGAAGTAAATCACTCGGTCGGTGTCTGGGCACCGAACACTCTGTGGAACATGTGAATACTAAAACAAACCACTAATGAATCTCAATGTTAAGCAGTTTTTTTCCAGTTGCCTTCTTAGCTCAAAGTAGAACCAGAATTTTTTGATGGCCACAAACAAGAACACAAGTATCTTTGATTTCAGACACATTCTGTTTCTTCGTAAAACTCCTTAAAATCCAGAACACTAGATACTGGTGAGTCACTAAGATTTAAACACAATGATAATTATCTTAATATCTGCCATTTACCGAGCACTGAATACCTAACAATTTGCAATAGAAAGCCTCCACTATGCAAAAAGATGGCACAGATATCAATAATATATTCTAGGTAAGACATTTAATGTGCAGGGAGTGTTTTCCTCCACAAAACAATTTCAAAAGAAAAGGAGACTGCTTACTTTGTTTCCAACAGGACAAAGAGTAATTCTTACAGGAAACGGTTTCCACTGTTTCTACTAACCAACGCTACCTGAGAATTCTAGAAGCAGTAGAAAAATCTAGGTATACACCTCAGAAAACTGGCACACCATAAACCAGAATTCCTACAAATCTCGGGATGGTCTAGCTCTACCAGATATTCCGGCTCTATTTTTACTTGGGGTGCTGCTTTATTGGCTTTGAAAACACTGTACAATAAGCTCAGTAATATGTCACCACGGGATAAAAATATGTATTCCTGCCTAAGAATAACTTGCGTGTTTGTTATGGAAATCTAATTCATATGGTGTTTACAGAACTACTTTTGTAACTTCCAGACTTTCTAAAACATTCTGCTTAAAAACTGTATAAAATACAATTCAAACGTCTCTGCCGTCACCATAGATGCAGGAGACAAGCGGCCACGTATGCTTGTTATTCACCGGACACGCTCACAGACTGCATTTAGATCACGGTTTGCACAGACCAGGTCTGCATTCTGAGGTCCAGAAGATGCAGAGACGAGATTATTCCTATTCACGTTGAAGTGATCTTGCTTTGTTTAAAAAAAAAAAAAAAAATTGCAGCTATTGTCTGGCTTTCATTTTTTCTACCAAGAACTTTAAATTAGTCCCCTATTAGAATAGGGTTGCTACTCGGTCTTCTTTTTTTTTTTTTTTTAAGGCTGAATTTCATCATTTATTTAAAAAGAAAATATGCAAAATAACTGGTCTTGTTAAGAGTGCAATATTATATTTTTATGTAAAAATAAAAATTAATTTGGGGGGATTATTTATTCAGCATGAAACTTAATATGTGTATGTTTGAAACACTTCATAATGTGCATGTTGTAGTAAACATTTCTGTAAAATATCACAAGCTCTGTCATCTTTCTATACACTGCCACTTCAAACTGGGAATAAATTTCATAAAAATAGATGTAAAGACCTATTCTTTATACCATTTAAATATTACAACCAGATCTCAGACTGGTGGCTTTTATTTTTTTGTAACCCATCTATGTTCTCTCTTTAGCTCTCCCATACACTGATGTCACTAAGAAATAATAACTTTCGTTTCTTAATTCCTTTCTTTATGAGAAATTTTACTTCAGCCTTTACTACCCTTAAATAGAGTTTAGGCAGACTTTTTAAAGAAAATATATCTGCCCCTCCCACCCCCAACAGCCGATCTATCACGAGAGCCTACTGCGTACATCCCTGTATCACTCGGCTAAGTGCTGAAGATACAGCTGTTCCCTGCATTCCTGGAGGTTACAGGCCGGTAGAGAAACGCGCTATCAGTAACATACGACGTCCGTAGTTACAAAATACGGTAAGTGCCGTTAAGGTAGAGTGTAGGGTCCTCTGAGAGAATATAACAGGAAGAATTCAATTTAGATCAAGAGGATCTAGAAAAGCCTCTTGAGAAAGGGAAAGTTTTGTTGCAAACTAATGGACGAATCGGAATTTGACAGGTAAAGATGGGGGCAGGTGTGTTCCAGACAGCACGTTTACCAGCGCCGGAGGCAGGAACATCAACGAACAAAGGCCCAGTGAAGGAAAGAGCGTCCTCTACGCTCCTCAGCCTCGCCGGTGGGCGTTGCAAAGTGGTGTGTGAATTCAAGGAACGGCAGCCCAAGAACCCAGAATCATTCTTCTAGTCTGCCTTGCCTCTGAAGTGTTTTCAGGGTTCTCGGGAGTAGAGCACCCTTGTTTCTAGATGTCCGTCTTCAGAAGAACTCAGGAGGAGCATCTGGCAGTGTAAGCCAGCCAGCCTCAGTGTCCCCTCCTTACCTGCAAGTCTCAGATCCCTCTTCCTTTCAACTGTGTTGGCTCAATGCCAGTTATGCACAAGGCCAAGGCCAGGTGATGGGGTCGGGTGGAAGAAGAGGAGGGAGAGTCTAGCCCTTCTGAGCTCATACCTGGTGATCTGCTTCTCATGGAGGAATTGTTCCATGTTTTCAAAGAAAGAGCTACAGGGTTTTCCTGTTCTGGGTGCTGACATAGAAGGATCCTGAACTCACTTCCTTGAACAGATACACTGAATCTATAGCTACTTACAGAAAAATTCCCTCTGAAAGAAATGCAAAAACTAGCTGAGCAACTCTTACATCTTGGTGGGGGGCAGGGTGGAAAAACAACAACATCAAAACGGGGAGGAGAGGCTAAGACACAATGTCACCATAAACCACACTCTCGGAGAGGCGCCCACAGATAGCAGAGAACTCACAGCCCTAAGCTTCTCCTTGAGAGGCAAAGGGTTTGAACCCCGCACCTGGCACCCCTAGCTTTCAAGACCTGCACCTGAGAGATGAGTCCCCAAAACATCTAGCTCTGGAAGACAATGGGATTTGCATCCACAGGACCACAAGCTTATAGCAAATTTAAAGGGGTCTCCGGACTCACCATGGCTAAACCTCTAGGGCACAGTGCAGAGGCAGCAACTGAAATGCAACCAGTCTTTCTGTGAAAGAGGCCTGTGGTTTATCTTAAAAGATTCATCCCGAGGGGCAGGCCTTTAACAACACACATCTCGAGGCCACCGGACTGCAGAAGCCGGCAAGGACCATCTCTACGCTCGCTCGCTCTGCCTCCAGGTTATCTCCCAGAAAGGAGGTTGTGCACATGACTGGGGCCCCAGTTTTTGCAGCCACCACCCATGGGACACCCCCTGATCACCAGGCTCTGGTGGCCAGTAGGGCTTATGTTCGTTGCTCTCACAGGACTGTAACAAATGGAAAATAGTTATTTTTTTTTTAATGTTTTTATTTTTGAGACAGAGACAGAGCATGAGCAGGGGAGGGGCAGAGAGATAGGGAGACACAGAGTCTGAACAGGCTCCAGGCTCTGAGCTGTCAGCACAGAGCCCGACGTGGGGCTTGAATCACAAGCTGTGAGATCATGACCTGAGCCAGAGTAGGACGCTTAACCGACTGAGTCACCCAGGCGCCCCGAAAAATAGTTCTTAACCAAGGTACAGCACAGAGGCCGTGGTCATAAACCCTAGTCTTTCTCTGAGAGAGGAAAGAAGCACTATGAAGAGTGGGTTGGGGGCGGGGGACTTCTAATTAAACACATCTAGGGGTAGATTGCAATCCTCTCCAGAGATCAGGGAGAGCAGCGGGCATCATCTTCTTGCTCTCCCTCTGCCCTGCCCCCTGGTGCTGGTGTCTCCCAGAAAGCTGCTTATGTACGTATCCGGCATCCTGGTCCTTATGGCTGCTGCCCAGAATACATATCCTTTGAAAGACTGTTTCTGGTAGACAGTGAGGCTCATGTTCATAGGTTCAACAGGACAGGAGCAAAGAAACAGTCCTTAACTGCTTAACATCCAGGGCTCAGTGCAGAGGAAGGAGACAGAAACATCCATCTCTCAGTCTTCACATTAAAGAAGTATATTTGGGAACCTTAAAAGCTGCTGCCTGAAGGTCTGGCCTCCAATGAGCCTGAATCTAGATGCTGTCTGAGATCTTCCCTTGGTACACCGACTGGTCCTGGCACACCCTCAACTGTTGGAGGCCACTAAGAACAAGTAATTTGCTTAGATAATCACAAAGTTTTGAGAGGCAACCAAGAGCTGGGGAGGGGGGGGGTGAACAATAAGGTTCAGCTCCTACAGAAGAAGGCCACTCCTTCAAGACTGAGAGAGTTGGCTGTTTTATTTAATGCATAGAAACCAATATAGAAAGTCCAAGAAAATGGGGCACCTGGGTGACTCAGTTAAGCATCTGACTTCAGCTCAGGTCATGATCTCATGGTTCGTGAGTTCAAGCCCTGCATCGGCTCTGTGCTGACAGCTCAGCCTGGAGCCTGTTTCGGATTCTGTGTCTCCCTCTCTCTCTCTCTCTCTGCCCCTCCCTCGCTCATGCGCTCTCTCTCTCTCTCAAAATAAACATTAAAAAATTTTTTTTCAAGTCCAAGAAAATGAAGAAACATAGGAATATGTTCCAAATGAAAGAACAAGAGAAAACCTTAGAAAAATACTTCAATGAAACAGAGATGAGTGGTTTACCTGCTAAAGAGTTCAAAAAGAAAAATGGCTATAAAGATGCTCACCACGGTCGAGAGAATAAGGCATGAACAAAGAGAAGGAAAATGTAAGAAAGCACCAAACAGAAATGACAGAGCTGAAGAATACAATAACTGAACTGAAAAATAGAATAAAAGGGTTTAATAGCTGACTTGATGGAGAGCAAGAAAGGATCAGTGGATGAAAGGATTAGTGAACTCAAAGATAGGGCAGGGAAACTCAACCTGATGAGAGCAGAAAAATAAAAAGTAAAGATAGGTTAAGTGGCACATAGGACAACATCAAGCAGACCAACGTTCACATTATAGGGATCCCAGAAGAAGAGAGAGAGAACAGGGCAGAATACTTGTCTGAAGAAATAATGGCTGAAAACTTCCCTAACCTGGGGAAGGAAACAGACATTGAAACCCAGAAAGCCCAAAGACTTCCAAATAAGATGAATCCAAAGAGATCCACACCAAGACACGCTGTAATTAAAGTGTCAAAAATTAAAGAGTCATAAAGTCAATGTTTACAAAAGTGAGTAAGGAGGAAGGAAACTCAATTGCCTAACACTTGGAGACTGAAAGTATTATGGAGTTCTTGGATTATTCACATTACCCTTACTTTGCTGATTACCCTTCAGCTATCCCAAATTGGGGCCAACATGTCCCCATTTGTTCCCAATATGTCCTAATTCTTGGACAGCTGCATTATTTTTCAATATCTTCCCCTTCTCAGGATAACACTCCATATACTATGAAGCCAAAGCACTTCAAAACTTTACAGGCTTAAAACCTTTAACTAGGAAAACCAACCAAAAAGCATCAACAGCTGGAGTGAGGGGAGTAGATGGCCATTTGAAGTAACAAGTCAAGATTAAGGTCAGAGGCAAACAAAAGAGGTTTTAGGTTTGGCACAAACTGGCATTTTGAAGCATCACATGGAGTGTTGACAATATTTATCAGATACTTCCCCCAGGTTATGTCCAATTTAAGCTCCACAAAAAAAAAAAAAAAAAAAAAAAAAAAAAAGCAGCTATATTTGCCAATACGAAATATATACACTTGAATGTCCAATGAGCTGGGAAGGAGGTGCTATTAATTTTATTGTGTGTTATATGGCCTGAACAGAAAAATATATCCTGCCACTTTGGGGACACAGGCTTGCAACTCAGCTGTTTGAGAGAAATTAAATAATGCAACGTGTCCTTTGAGGTCAAAACGACTAGATGATTATTTGAGGCTGGGCTTTAATATTCTCGCTCAAATGCTAAGCTTGTTTCTCCTCTCATGAACAAAGTTAATGAGAGATGAGGTTGGAAAAGATTGCTTTGTGGCAACGTTGGGCTCCTTTCCAAAGTGAATTAAACTTGTCTTGCCAAAACTTTTGAGGGCTGATAACAATAAACCATTTTTTCATTCCCAGATTTTAATTTAGTTAAAAGAGCTTTAAAAATCCTTGGAATCCAGGTTCAAGCATCAAGAATTAAAAAAAAAAAAATCTTGTGGTGCCTGGGTGGCTCAGTAGGTTAAACATCTGACTCTCGATTTTGGCTCAGGACATGATCTCACGGTTTGTGAGATCAAGCCCCATGTCAGGCTCTGCACTGTGCAGAGCCTGCTTGGGATTCTCTCCCTCTCTCTGCCCTTCCTCTGGTCACGCTCTCTCTCTCTCTCTCTCTCTCTTTCGCTCAAAAGAAATAAATAATAAAAACTATCTTTTCTGAGATTTTAGGAAAAATCAAGCAATAATTTTCAGATTTGTTGATATGACTTAAACACAAATGGTTAATTAGCTAATATCATTACAAGATTTCTATAGATATTTTATTATAAATGAAAGTAAAACCTACTCATGTGTGCTCCTAGTTACGTAAGAATTAGACATCTATTTTATTTCCCAGGATGGTCTGGAGAACAGAGTTGTGAGGTCTCATGTTTCACAGCCTGTAGTGAGATGGAAGGAACAGGTGTCTTCCACAGCCCTTTCTACCAGGTGCGTATTTACACACACCCATGCTCCTTGGCCCTCAGAGTCAGCATCATCTGCTACGGTTCTGCCTCACTGATCCTGGTGCTTATCATGTGAGCCACCCTCTTCCCCACTGCTTTACTTCCTACCGGGAATGATTTCTTTCAGTTATTACAGTTGACTATTTGGAATATACTCAATGTTGAGAAATCTTTCTCCTACGAACATACATAAGTTTTGAAAATAACTAGGGGCACCTGGGTGGCTCAGTCGGTTGACATCTGACCCTGATGTCAGCTCAGGTCATGATCTCAAGGTCGTGAGATCAAGCCCTGTGTAGGGCCTGCTTGGGATTCTCTGTCTCCCTCTTCTGCCCCTCCCCTGCTCATGCACATGTGCTCTCTTTCTCTCTCAAAATAAAATAAACATTTAAAAAACAACCAAAAGTCATCCAGAGCTGAATCAGATAAATATTTGATAACTGCCTTAGTTGAAAACAAAGCACAATTACAAGGTAACACACACAAAAAAAATTGTGATTCTGCAGGTAATTCCAAAAGAGGAATTTTAAATATTTTTGGGCGATTTATAGTATCATTGAAATAGGGTAGAGTAGGTGCATGCTAGAAAAAGACGGATGGATGGATGGATGGATGGATGGATGGATGGAGTGGGAGGTGGGGGGGAGGTGGATGGCCAAGGGGATGGGTAGGTGGACAGATAGACAGTATGTGTCACATTTGTTTGTTTCTATGCTTGTTTTTAAGAAAACTTCCCAACTCAACCTACCAAGTCCTAGGTTGCCTTTCCTTATCTTTGGATAATGTCTTCCACAGAATATGAAGCCCACACTTGGATTATCTTCACTTTCACACTTTCCTCAAGTTTCTTCTTTGCTAAGGAGCTCCTTGCCTTGGAGTGAACTTACTTGACTTCCCCTAAAGAGTGTCTCACTTCCTTTCTTGCCCTCGGTTTTTGTAGATCGCAGTTCTATGTTTATCTCAGGATAATTCTTATACAAATAGGATAAGAATGACAAGGTTGTACACACATGGACGGTCCAGGATTACAATAGGTCCTTATGGAGCCACCAAAAAAAGCTAACTTAGATGCCTATGAGAGACCAAAAATGTGGTTATGACTCGGGGATGAACTGTGCCAGAAGCAAGCCGACTTTCAATCTGGTAATCCTTTTAATTTCTCCATATCAGACTAACATTGCAGTTTTTAATTATCACTCTATCAGTTAGTTGATCCTTACAAACTTTTTATTCAGGAATAATGTTCAAAAGCTAAGGCTTTTTGTAATTTTCCTCCTAAATTGCCTTTGCCTACACCAAATCGCCTTTGCCAGATCCTTAAAAATATTGAAAATTAAGCAAATGAATAAACACATGGATTTTCTTGACGTCCCATTAAACATGGGGTTTCATTTAACATTTTTTGAGCCTCTACAATATAGCAGACACAAAGATGTGTAAGATCTGCTCTCAAAGAATAAGTAGAGCAGTAGAGAGAGAGATTTAGAAAGGAAAGGAGGGGAAAGGAGATGAGGGTTGAGGGAAGGAAGGATTAGGATACAAGAAAGTAAATTTTCCAATAGAGGCTTCTACATATCAGAATGACAAGATTGGGATGTGAGGAGCAGTTAGATCAGGTTCCTCAAAGATAGCAATGATTTAGCCAAATCATGAAGAAAAGAGAAAACTTCTAGACTTGGCCCAGGGTGGAAGGAAGCCAAGGCTGAAGGGAAGCATCAGAGACAAAAGGCAAAAGTGAAGAGATGGGGGAATGAACTCAAACGACAGGCCAAGAACTCCTGCTTCCGTGCACTTCGGGGAAAAATGGGATCAGACTCACCCTGCCCTCCTACACAACTGGAAACGATATAATACAAGAAACCACGGTTGTCAAAGCGTGAATACAAGCAGCACAGGACTGTGATCCCTGGGACAGAGGCTGCCTCAGCCTCCTGCCAGAGGGGCACTTAGCAGCCATGGGGGCGGGGTTCCTAAGAAGGGCCTAGAAAGAAGTCTTGCTGAGAAGAAGAGACAGAGGTTAGCACTTGCGAGGCTGAGAAACTGGAGTTTGTGACACAGAGTGGCCCAAAGAAGGCAGCCAGACAAGAAGAACCAGGTTCCTGTGAGCTCCTGGAGGCTCTGGCTGAATACTTTTGCTCTGAGCAAAGGCTGTCCAGGGAGGTACAAGCTGATCAATTCCCAGAGCTCATAGTGGGCGGGGAGACATTTCAGTTCTGACCAATCAGAGGGGAAGAGTTCACTGAACATAAAGGTATGCAAAGAAGACCCCAGAAGAATCATAGAATAAAGGTTAAAAGTCTTTAGAGAAAATATCAAAGGATCATGGGTAAGCAATTTAGCTGGCTACCAGAAAAAAAAAATCCCTACTCTTTAAAGCAACAAAATCTAGGCATACAACAGCATACGTTTACAATGTCTAGCATCCAATTTAAAAATTACTAAACATGCCAAGAAAGAGGGAAATGTGACATAAAACAGGAGAAAACTCATTTGACAGGACTATATCAAGAAAGGAAGGAAACGATATAATTCCTCAAAGCATATTAAAATAGCTTATTATAAACACGTTCCAAATGCTCAAGGATTTGAAGAAAAACAAATCTAGGGGCACCTGGGTGGCTCAGTCGGTCGGGCGTCAGACTTCAGCTCAGGTCATGGTCTTGCGGTCCTCGAGTTCAAGCCCCACGTCTGAGCTGTCTGCTCAGAGGCTGGAGGCTGCTTCGGATTCTGTGTCTCCCTCTCTCTCTCTCTCTCTCTCTCTCTCTCTCTGCCCCTCCCTTCACACTGTCTCTCTGTCAAAAATAAATAAATGTTAAAAACAATTTTTTTTAATAAAAAGAAAAGGCTCAGTTTGTCAGGCTGAATTACAAAACAGGATCCAACTCTGTGTTGTCTTCAAGAATAGAGATCCTACTTTACGAATAAAGACACAGGTTAAACGTAAAAGGATGGGGAAAGATCCACCATGTAAACACCAGTCTAAGAAATCTGCCGCCTCCATATTGGCATCAGACAACAGAGTTGAGAACAAGGACTATTAGCTGGGAGAAAGGAAGTCGGGGGGTCCAGGGTCCTAGAACCAGATGGTAGGTGATTACAGTAGTCTCGGGTGATAAACAAAGAGGGCCAGAATCAGAATTCCCCGGAGGGCTTAAAGCAGATTGCTGGGCCCCTTCCCCAGAGTTTGTAATTCAGGAGGGCTGGGGTGGGTCCTGACAATTTGCATTTCTAACAAGTTCCCAGGTGATGCCATTGATGCTGGTCTTGGGATCCACTCTGGAACCACTGACTCTCTTCCTTTTCTTTAAAATGGGCATACTCCAGCCTTAAGGGATGGTGTAATCAATTAGAAAGATAAAACAAGGAAGGGAGGTACCGGGAAGTGTCGATCTTGCTTTCCCTTACAACTGATGCCTTCGGATTGGTCGAGATGCGAGTTGAGAGGATAGGAAACCAGGATTCTGCCTTAGCCAACCACCTGGGCGGGGCGGGGGCAGGACGTGCTGTTGAGGCGAGAAATGCAGGAGAAATAAATTTGGGGGACAGTTTTCGATTTGTTGAATTTTAAATGCAGTACCCATATACCTTTTCTCACTTAAGAAAAAAAAAAAAAAGGCCAGTGCTGTAGGTGCATTTACAGGCTTAGTCATTTTTACCATCGTTCGATTCTGTGCCTCATATGGGCACTTGCAAGCTGTGAAAAAAAAAAAAGCTGTGAGATGTTCGCGGGCCCCAGGTGGGCACCTCTGAACTCTGCATTCGCGTTCTGCCAGGCACTCGGAGTCAGCAAAGCCGCACATTTGTCTGGGGCAAATGTCAAGTCAGTGGGGATCAGAGATCTAAGAAACAAGTGATCTGGTGTCATTTACATCAAGGAGTGGCTGCTGTTTGGTGGGTGAGCGCGGCGAAGGCAGATTTGCAAGACTTATTTCCTAATTGTCAGCCATGATTTATATAGTTTTTATAAAAGAACTAACATCGGTCTCCTCGTCCTACCAAGGAAATCTTTGTTGCTTCTCTATTCCGAACGTTTTGCGCAATTTCACCAGCAGTCGGAAAATGGACGGCAATTACGCTGTTTTCCCCCAGAGGTGGAGGGCTATAATAATTAAGAGGCTTAAAAAAGCTCTACCGCAAAACGCTTACAGTTCAAAAGGAACGAGGGGTCGCCTGGATTTCCCCGCGGGAACCGCTTCTGCTCTCCACGAACACCGGGAAGTCGTTCCCGCCTTCCTGGCCGCCGGCCGGGATGGGGGCTGCCCGCGGCTCGCCCTCAGTCCCCAAAGGGTGGGCTGCCTCGGCGGGCCCTTCGTTTCCCGTCACTTAGCGACGTCAGCGTTACCCTGCGCCCGGAAAGGGAGACAATGCCCTGTGAATTTTTCGCAGGTATCAAGCGTTTCTCCACTCACTGCCCTCCTTTGGGGGGCTGGGAGGCATTATTACGGATTCTTTGGGGACGGATGGAAACTGGCCGCGCCCAGCCTGGCTGGTCCCCGGAACTAACCCTCCAGGCCGGGAGGCGGACGCGGGGGTTCAGGTGCCGGAACCCGCGAGACCGCACGAATACACAAGCGAAAACAGAAAAGAAAAAAAGAAAGAAAAAAAAAAAAAAGGAGGAGACGAGAGAGAGCATGGGCGAAAGTGATGGGGAAAGGAAGGGGTGCGACGAGAGGGAAGGGGGGAGAGAGAGGAGGGGGCGGGGAGGAGAGAGGAGGGCGCGGGGGCGACGGGGGACTTGTGCGCGGAGCCGGCGCGGGAGCCACGGGTGAAGACAAGTGACAGTACGGCGGCGGAGGGGGGGATTTCCGGCCCTCCCGGGCGCCGGGCGAGACCCTGCCGCGGAGTGGGCGTGACCACCGTGCCGGGAGGGCGGCCGGGGTCCGGGGGTCTGGCGCTCCGCACCCCACCGCACCGGACGCGCCCCGGGAGCCCGCACGGCGGGTGGTGAGCGGGCCGAAGTACTTTGGTCGGTGGGTGACTTCCTCGCGCGCGGGGCACGGCCTCGCCCCTGCACCCCCGCCCCCAGCCTCCCCTGTCCGGGCGGGGCTGCTGACGCGGCCCGGAGACCCCGGGGCGGTGCGGGGCGCGCCCTTTCCACCGCGAGCCCGCGAGCGCCGAGGCGCGCGGGCGCCGGGGCGCGGAGCCGGAGCCGGAGCCCGCCCGCCCAGCCCCGCGCCCGGCCGAGGAGCGATGCCGCGCGCTCTGGCCGCCCCCCGCGAGCACCGCGCCGGAGGACAAAGCCCGCGCGTGAGCGGCGCCCTCGGCCCGCGCGCCCGGCTCCGGGTAAGTGGGCGCCCCGCCGGCGGGCCGGCCCGGTGCGTCTGTGGCGAAGGGACGGCACGGCCCAGCTCCGGCGAGCCCGGGGCGAGCCAGAAGCCAGAAGGCAACTCGGGCGGGGAAAGTCTCTGCAACTGGAGACGCGGTTCGGTGCGTGTGTGGTCCTGCCGTCCGTGGCAGCACGCGAAACGAATACCTTGTTTCTCTTGGCCGCCCGCAGCGAGCCGGCCTTCGCGCTGCCGCGCAGGTGGGCGTCGGCGGGGCGCCGGCAGGTGAGCGCGCCCCTCGAACCCACGACCCTCGGCCGGGCCGTTGGCAAACCCGAGCGCAGGTTTGGACAGACCGCTCCGAACGCTTACGGGAGGTGTCCCGGTGCCCGGGGTCTCCCGATCTCTGGGGCTTGAGGCGGGGGGAGGCTCCCCGAGACCCCTTTTCCATATGTAGGTCACGAACGCTTGACATTCTCCGGGCAGGGACGTCCCCCCCCCGTTGAAGAGGACCGCAGTGGAAGGGCTGGAGCGGCTAGTTGGTCGTTTTATTTGTGGAAATGTTTTATTTGTGGAGTGCCTAAAGAAACCCTCATGATTTCGCAGTACCCTGGGACACCTGTCCCCAGAGCAGTTCTGGTGGTGACAGTAGACCAGACGAGGGTTTGGTTTTCCCCCTCCCTTATGGCGTCTGTCCCCCGAGGCTGGTGCTGAAACGGGCTGCGCCCGCAGCGCGCGCACACAGCGGCATTGGGGGAGCTTTGGTTTAATGTTTGAATCGCCTTAGAAATAATAACGGGAGAGTGAGGCGGGGGGGGGGGGGTAGGGCGGGCAGAGGTGTGGCTGGAGAAGACTTCTTCATTTGGGAGGATTTGCTTATTTCCGTGTATTTTGGGCTAGGGTGTTAGGAAATTCAAAAATGTTAAAGTTTGACCGAGTGATAAAGTGGATCATGGGCGCCGGGTCTCCCACCCTCTTCCCAGCTCCCCACCGCTGCCGATCCTCGTCTCGTTCCGTTAGCTCCTAGGACTGTACAGGCTGGCACAGCGCCCGCCCTTTCAGTCCCAGCAGAAGGCCTCCTGGGCTGCGCTGGTGTTGCCCATTAAACCGTGTCAGTCGTGTCATCTGCTCATGAGTCCTCACTGGGAGGCCTCCTTCCCACAGTGGGACAGGAGAATTCAGCGGTAAATGCCTCAGAGCAGCAGCGAGGGGCCCCGGGCTCTGTGGCCGGCTCCTTGGTGCTCTGGGGAAATCTTTTTCCTGATTTTCGCATGCTGCGGGGGAAGGGAGGCACACGGCCATCTGATCTGGCCCTGTTCCCTGCAAAACGCTTACTGTGGGAACAACTGAGATGTTCAATGGAAAGCCTTTTTCGGTCCTGAGACACACGACGTAAACTATGAATTAGTTTTGGAGCGTGGAGTTGACTAGGTTATCAGTCTGGGTAAAAGATGGATACAGCACTTAACATGTTGTAGGGGTTAATGTAAGTACAAGGTTTATTGTGATGCTCTGCTGGTTAACCGGGCATCTCATCTCAGCGTTATTAAGCTGAAATAACTATTTAGGAGGATGGACTTCCTCTTGGCTCCTTTGCCAGCACAGGGCTCCAATCCTCAGCCTCCTTAAAATAAAATTGCCCAAAGGGAACCTGTGGATGAAGTCTGGCTGGCTGAGAACTAGCACAGCAAAGGCTCATTCCCAGTAGTCCAGTGATTGGCTTGGCATTTGCCTGTGACATTTCTCATGCAAGTAGACAGCAGAGAAACCAGGAAAAAGCTTTTCCCATATGCACTTTACAGCTTTTAAAGCTAAAGTGACAGTCTCCAAAGCTGCTCATATCTCAGCACATTCTTTGGAGCGGCAGAACGTTAGGTGGGCACTCGGGCCCTGTCGTCCCCTGGGCCCTGGGGTGGCAAGTGCCCCATAGCTGTCCCCGGAGGTCGGGGTGGGGCTTCAGGACTGATCATGCATCATGCCACTTCTCGCCACCACTGTCACCACTACACAACTATTGCTTCGTGAGGAAGACAGCCACATGGCTAAGACAGAACTCTGCAAGACAAACCATTCTTCTGTATTTGCAGGCATGTCTCACGATCACATTTTTCTTACCTTGACTCATTTTTGTTCTACGTGAAAAGGGGAGAATGCCTAATGATGCAACAACGCATGTCAGCAAATTGCCCTTTTCCTTCATGGAAGTTTGAAACAGTGTCTTTAAGATATTACCTGGTTTGTTCTCAGAATACCCTTAGGAGCATATTCTATTCTCTAATCGCCCAGATTTCCCCCTCCTTTATTCGGTATTTTCATTGGTAAATAAACATGATAGACATAAAGAGACTTATTATCACACAGCTAGAGAGATGATTTGTTGGGTTTCTTAAACCAGGAACTGACATATAACTTTGTTTAAAGTTTGTTTGTTTGTTTGTTTGTTTGTTTATTATGAGAGAAAGAGAGTAGGGGAGGGGCAGAGGGAAGAGGGAGAGAGAGGAGAGAGAGAATCCCAAGCAGGCTGTCAGTGCAGAGCCCGATGCGGGATCTCGAACTCGAGATCACGGCCTGAGCTGAAATGAAGCGTCAGAACGACCTCTTGAGCCACCCAGGCACCCTGAAATTTAACTTCTTTGATACACCAGGAATACTACAAAAACATCCTCTTAACAGTGGCCAGCAAGGGTGTTTTAACTGAAAATCAGAGAAGCTAACTGAGTGTCAGAAAAGAGAAACAGGGAGGCCAATTGTAATATAGATGCTAGCATAATACTCCTGTAAGATTTTAACCAGTTGGTTACAACCATATGAAGAATAAACCAGATAACTTAAATTATCATCAGTGAAAAATGCAAATGCAATTTCCATTTAGGGAAGGAAGTAGAGGCAAGAATTACTGCTGGAAGGAAAAAAAAAAAAACTCACTGCAGAGAAAACAATGGGTACTTAAGAGGGGATCTGTTCAGTAAGCTAGCTGGAGCATTCCAAATGACTTTAATTGTCAAGGAGCTTTTGTTAGGTTAAATGGCAGGGGGTGTGCAACCAGTTTTCCTAGTGGAAACCAGCAGACAAATGGCAGGCCTTGCGGGGATGGGGGAGTGCGGCTGTGTTGCCCACACGGGGCTTGTGGCGTGGGTTCTGCTGCCCTGGGAGGAGTGAGGACATATATGTGGCTGTGGAGAAGCCACTGGTCCCCGAAGCCTTGAGGTTCCCGCGTGTCTGCAAGCAAGTCACCAATGGCCCAACCTCAGAGGGCGATCCCCGGGAGAGAGCCCAGGTTAGCGGGCCGCGGGGTGGAGGGAGGGAGGACCAGGCTTCGAGTCCGTGAGTCACACGGATGATCTCATGTAACCCTCGCGCCATACCCGAAAGGTTTCTCTTTAGCAAAACAAACAAAACCTGTCCAGGAGTGTCATGGCAGGGTGTTCGGTGGGTGGTGGTGACCAAGGAAAAGCTTATACAAATACGAAGGGGGAGCCGTTGAGGACAACTGGAAGAGAAGAAACGGGAGAGCCATGCCCAGGGACGACGCATGCGCTCTCTTGACTAAAGAGCGGATTTCTTCCTCTCTTGGATTTCTCTAACCATTTCACCCTGGGTGGCTGGGTTGGCTCACCCTAGCGGGGTGTGTGCTGAGAGGCTGAGGAAGAAGAGGTGGAAGAAATGCTGTAAGCATCCCTCTGGGGCCAGGTGGGTTCCCCCGCCAGTGATCGCGTGCACAACACGAGCAACCACCCTGGGTCTACTAACCCGCACCTGGTTTGTGCTTGTCTGCAGTTCTCCTTAGTGCCTGTGTTTCCTCCTGGCTTTCATGTCTAATTTGCTACTGTGGGGGCTTCTCTTCTACCCCTTGCCTAGGGTCACCACCAAAGGAAGAGGAGCAGAGAGATCGCAGTAGGAAAAAGGGAAACATTTATATTGCTCCCAAAATTCATATTAGAACATCTTTACAACCACAGCACAAGGTGTTGATATGAAAAATATATGTGTCGCCATAGGCCTACCACCCAAATTCGACTGTATTGACTTATGGTTAGCACACAAATATTAAAATTGAGAGATCTTTACCAAAAGCACTGTGTGAGAGTGAAGGTCCACGTAGGAGAAATGGAATTTGAAACAGAAAGGAAAAAGCAAGGGAATATTGAAAGAGGGTAGAAAGCAGAGCAGTGTATGGAAGTTGCTGAAGGCGGCCTCAGCAGTGGCCCAGCCGGCTCTGTGGCTCAGGTTCTGGAAACTGTTGGAGAGGCAGAGACAGGGATGGCAGACAGTGGGTGGTAGTGCTTCATCCTTGGTCCCCGGGAGGTTGGACGCAGGGGGGGACAGAGATCCGGCAGCATATAGGCTGGGGCAGCCTGCTTTTTGCTGACTACCCCACTGCACACTCCTCATACAGCAGGGTCTGCTTTCCAGGTCAACCAGCAGAAACCATTCTAATATGGCAGAAGGAAAAAAAGCTTTTCCTCCAGCCTTTTAGATTTAGTGACTGGGGCCTGTGAATTAAACTGACAACAGGAGAGATTAACAGGAGAAAAGAGCCAAATTAACGGGAGAAAAAGTTTGTTCTACGTGCACACAGGAGCTTCACAGGAAAGAAGAGGAAAACCGGAAGAAGCAGTTAGGCCTGAGAGCTTATATGCTATTTTAACAAAGGGAGATGGTTATGGGAAAGTGACAAGACAAAGGAAAAAAAGGGGTTAGGGGTTCTAGGGGCAGTAAATTGTGGGAAGATAAATACATGGAAAAAAACTTATAGAAGATAAGAGTACTTTAGCAAGATTTCCTTGTGCTGATGCATCTTGGTGCCAACGTTATCTCTCCAGTGATAATGGTGATTTTCTTCCTTCTAGTGTGGGAGATGGAAGGCAAGAACACCTTCACAAAAGGAAATGCATGTCTTGCTTTTAGGTGGAAAGGGCGAGGCCGGAGAATTCCTTCTGTGTCTGCTGTTTCTTAATTGCCTTCCGCTCAAAACAGCCCTTATGCCAAAGTGGCACATTTGGGGGGGTGGTATGATCTGAACCTCCTTCAAGATTGCCAGCGGGACCTTTCCTTGGTGGAGGCTGGAGTCCCAATCCTGTGTTATGCCGAACAAGCATGAGAACCCCTATTTGGTTTTAGTTTCTGTTCATTAATTTGGGGAAAATTCTGTTTTCCCTGAACCCCGGTTAACTTCACTTACAACCATGGGGCTCCAGGGGTCTGGAGATGTTTGTTTACCCCCGACACCTGTGGGGCCACATGGATGAGGGAGGGCTCCGTCCTGGTTAAAGAGACAGATGATGTGAGAGTACAAGTGTATGTTTAATGGTACATAGAAGAGGAAGCAGGTGTCATGAGGATGGAAAGACACAGGCTCCTGAACTTAAGGGCAGTGGTGAGTATGGAGTGTGGCCAAGAGCGGGACGATGACAGAGCCTGAGTGGAGAATCCGAAAGCTTTGAACCTTAAGGAAAATAACAGAGGGACAGTGACAGTGATGTCAGCCGCCGAATTTTTTCGGAACAAGGTGAGGTATAGATACATAAATTGGCCTTCGTTAGCATCACGTAGTCTCTTCTTCAGCTGACTTTTACCTAGCAGAGATACTGTCACTGAGCCTTCTGCTCACTCTGGGTACCCGGGTAGACCCCACTCTGGGTCCACCACCCTGTTACCCTGTCCCTGTCTTGAGTGGCTTCACCTCATTGCCCTTCCAGTCAGAGCTTGGTATGTCAGTGCTGTTCTCCCCCAGGTGGTTGACCTTGCAGAATTGGGGAGTTTGGGGCTCTTTCCTGCCGGTCTTTCTGGGCTGCCGTCGTCCGCACTGCAGTGCAATCTTTCTGGGGCTCTGCATTCTCAGAACTGCTGCAAAGAGACTGGACACAAGCCCTGTGTGTCCTGCATCAGGAGTAGCAGCCCTCACCCCCCAGGTCCGCTGTCCCCCCTGACGGGTCAGATTCCTCCAGCTTCTCTCCAACACCCTCTCCTCGCGCTAGAACTTCGCCATAGTCAGCAGCAGCGGAACTAAGTCGTTGGCCTGGACCCAGGCACGCCTTTTTACTAGGCAGAAACTGTCTTTGTCACGGGATTTGGCATCGCAGAGGTCCGCCGATCCACGCATGACCAGCTTCCCGGGGTTGCCTGCCTTGCCCTGGTTTCCTATGTGTTACTGCTGTAAGCCATCTTCATCGGGGGACACGGCGGAAGAACCCTTTCCGTGACATGTGTGTGACTCAGAGCCGTAGATCGTTCCTACAGAGATTGTGCAGAAGCCATGTGTTTCTAAGACGTTCATTTAATGAACGTGGTGAGCAGGTATTTCAGGCACTGACGACTTAAGGATGAATAAGGACCTGAGAGTACTCATAATCTAGGAGGGATAGAGGTGTGAAAACAACCCGTGTGCCCCTGGATTAATGCCGTGACAGCCGTGCTGTGCAAGAGGTTTTAACAGAACATTCGTTCCTCCCAGAGCAGCGCTTGCAGGAAGGGCCTGACAGCCGAGGCCCCGGAAAGCTGAGCGAGATTTTTTCCAACCCACACAAGTGAGCAAGGGCTTTCCAGGCAGAGGGACCAGCATGTGCAGAGGCTCAGAGTTGGGGGCGTGCAGGGGAGAAGAGGAAAAGGTGTCCCGAGCCCAGGTAGGAGGACTGTCAACTGAGCTGTGGGAGTCTGTTCTGGGACCAGTGGGGATCCCGGGCAGTTGTTCAGCAGAGGCGGGATTCAGCTGGAGGGCCCCCCTGTGTGGGCGGGTCAGAGGAAGAAGCTGGAGATGTGGGGCGTTAAGACTCGGCTGCAGTGGCCCCAGGATGCCCAGGCCCTCGCATCAGTCGGCACTGCTGTCTGACCAGAGGTGGAGGGGCGGGGCAGGGAGAAGCCTGCGCCTGGGTGGCCCAGGGTGGACAAACATGACCTGGTTTAGTGAGTGGAAGGGGGGGAGCGGGCTGGGCAAGTGGGGAGAGAGAGTGAGACATGGCAGGTGAGGAGGTCCTGCCCACGTGGAACAGAAGGCCGGCTTATGGCAGAGAGGGGCTGGGAGCCAGGTAGCCATGCGAGGGGCAGGGGAGGGCAAGGGAGATAGCCCAGGGTGGGGGTGGGGGGTCAGCCATGTGGCATGTAGCCAGGTAGCTATGTGGGGGGCAGGGGAGACAGCCTGGGGTGGGGGTGGGGGTCAGGTAGCCATGCAGGGGCCAGGGGAGACAGCCCCGGGGTGGC
The DNA here is from genome assembly GCF_007474595.2 of Lynx canadensis. NCBI lineage: Eukaryota > Metazoa > Chordata > Mammalia > Carnivora > Felidae > Lynx > Lynx canadensis. Next base: position 74,066,185 of record NC_044313.2, on the reverse strand, counting down.
GTGGGGTGGGGGGGTTCTGAGTCATGGTAGACACAGTAGGGAGGCTTCAGAGAACAGATGTGAAGTTTGGGCCGACACAAAAACGATGCTGTGAAATGCAGGCTCTTTCTGCCGCAGGTTTACACGTGTTGGCCTCCCTCGGAAGGGACCGCCTGGCCGGCGGCCCCTGACGCTGCTCGGCTGCCAGTCTCTGGGAGGCCACAGCCAGCTGCCGCCACCACCACGCTCCCTGGATGACTCATTCTTTCTGTGTCCAGGCACGGCTCTGTCTCTTGTTTATGATCTCTTTGTCCCCCTAACGCTCGCGAGTTTGATCCGATGCCCACCGCACCGCCTCCCGCCGCATGTGGATGGCGGGGATTACAGTTTATTAGCCTTCGGTGAGAGCGTGCCTCTCCCGGGTGAGTTTTTGTTTTATGCTTCTGCCAAACCTGGTCACCCTCTACCTACCCCCAGCTCCGGCGGCCTGAGGCGGGAGGGCAGGGCCCAGGCCTTCCTTCACAGTAACCATGGCAACTGACACGTTGATCCAGGGCCCCCGGCCTCTCTCGGCTTTCCCCTGGTTCTTCCTGCTCTGCCTTCTCGTTGGACCTCTGTCCGCTGTGAAATGCGCCCCGTGGTGGGGTTTTCTGTCTTTTCTCCTCACAGTTCCTCACTCTGTCTGTCCGAACTGGCTTTTCCTTGCTGTACTTTTGACGTGCTGGGGGAACCATCAGTGGGCAGCGGAGGGGAAGACAAACAATATCCCCTGCACTCATAGAATTTACATTCTGGTAGAAGGATCAGGCCAGTAATAATAAGCCTGAAAATCAAAGGTAATTTCAATGCGTAAGTTAATAAGTAAGCATTTAAGATGTGAGTGAATGCTGGGGAGGAAAACTAGAACAAGGAAGGGAGATAAAGAAAGAACTCCAGGGAAGGGCCATTGTAGATTTTAAATAAGCTGCTTATGGAAGGACTCAGTATGGATCCAAGATTAAGACCAAGATCAAGGCCATGAATTGAACTTGTGTCGTGCGTGTGGAGGCAAGGAAAGTGGGAAGCAGGTGAACGTGTGATTGACCCACAGATTATTCACGCCCAGCTGCCTTCCTTGACGGGGCGGGGTCTTCTCCCCCTTGTCTCCTCCCCCACCCCCAGCCTGTGAGGAAGCTGCATTTACAAAAAGGAGCGTTTGGTAGTATAAACTCAAGGCGGAGGAAGAGAGGCGTGGCAAATCACGCACAGCCCGAGGCTCTCCCTGTTTTGTGGATGCCCACGCTCCGGCAACGGCCTGGTGAGCCGAGTGGCTCCAGATGCACCAGGTGCCGAGTGCAGGCAGTAGAGAGTTTGAGCCCAGAGGAGTGGCGTCACCTTAGAGGGCGCCCCTCACAGGCCACATCAAAGACCCCCACTTCTTGAAGACCTGGGGGCTAACCAGAGGAAGGAGATCCAGGTAGGTTAGAAGACACAGCTGGGTATTCGTGCTGTGTGGCCGGTGGGTAAAGAGCACGTTTGCGAACGATGGGCCGCACTGGCCGTGCCTTCCGGTTTTACGCACTTGTTTTCGGAACCATGTATTTGTAGCACAGGCTTGTCTGGAAAATTCGGGGAAGATCCATCAGTGGCTCCCCAACCTGGCGGCATAGCAGAAGGACTTTGGGTAGTTTGCAGAAATACCACCTCACCCCTGGACATTCTTACTCGGCAGTTCTGAGCCAGGGCCAGGGAATCTGTTTTAAGGTCTTGTGTAAACCACCAAAGCAGATGACTTCTCGGGTCGGCCTTCCATGTATCAGCAAACCCAAACTAGCTGAGCCTTTCCAGACCGTCTCCTGTGCCAGCCTGCCCCACCCCCACCCCCCTTGGGGCTGTGTGACTGACTTTCACAAACACCATGAGACTGAGACACCTGCAGGAGCCCAGCTTTCCTTTCCAGGCTGAGCGCGGTGGATCTTTCCCCGCTTTTCGCAAGAGTGCTTCACTGATGGGGAAACCGGCCGTTTGCCCTAAAGAACTGTCTCCGTGCAGAGCACGATGACCCCAAAATACAGGACTCCGCCCCCCCCCCCGCCCCTCCAATCCCCTTGGCTCCCCTGTGGCAGGATGCAGGAGCTCCACGGTTCTGAGCACCCTTGGGAGCTCGTGAACCAGCATCCACCCTCACTTGCCAGGGAGTCAGGAAGGGCCCTTCGTCCTTGAGTAAGTGCTACTGTGCCAGCAGGCAGGAACACAGACATGAGTAAAACAGAGGTCTCAGGTCTTAAGAATTTACAAGCTACTGGAAGAAATGGATGATTAAAACACAACACAAAATAAGAACCTGAATCCAGCAGGACCCCCAACCCAGTCTAGGTCAGGGAGAGGCTTCCAGAAGGAGGTCTCGGGGAGTTGGCAGATGAAGGGTTGGGTCACAGCTATTGAACGGGGGAGACTTTCAAGGCTGAGAGGTTTGCCCAGGCAAATAATAATAACAGCAACTAACACATATTGTGTGCTTACTAAAGCCAGGCTCTAAGTGTCTTATGTTAAGTATTTATTCCTTGACACTATTGTAGGAAAAATAATGTCCCCCCCACCCCCCCGAAGATGGCCACACCGGAACTTGTGGATATGTTACTTACAGAGCAAAAGAGACTTTGCAGATGTGGTTAAGACTCTTGAGATGCAGGGGCGTCTGGGTGGCTCAGTCGGGTAAGCATCTCACTCTCCTTGGTTTTGGCTTAGGTCCTGATTTCCAAGGTCGGGGTATGGAGCCCCACGTTGGGCTCCCCCAGCCCGCTCGATGTCCTTATGAAAGGACGGGAGTGTCAGAGGGATCGGACCATGCTAGGCTGCTGGCTTTGAAGTTGGAGGAAGAGCTGTGAGCGAGGCGTGCAGGCAGCCACCAGAAGCCGGAAAAGGCAAGGATACAGACTCTCCCTGGAGCTTCCAGGAGCCCTCCTGCCACTGTGCACTTTCAAACACCCGCTGCTCTCAAATAACAAATTGGTGTTGTTTAAACTGTAAGTCTGTTGTAATTTGTTGCAGCAGCAAAAGGAAACTAGTACCAACCGTGGCTCTTCCCACTTTGCAACTGGAGAGAGCAGAGGTTAAGTAATGTGCCCAAAGAGTTACGTAGCCAGCAAGGAGCAGACCCAGGATTCAAAGTTCAGCCTTTTGGCTTCAGGTCCTGCACTTGCGCCGCTCTTGCCTTGTCCGGTCCTGCCTCACGGGTTGTCAGGGGACCGGAAGCATCAGAAGATGGCCCCGACAAGGTGGGCAGACAGGAGCTGGATCTTGGGCCCTTCTTGGCCGAGTGGAGGGTGGCCTCCGTGGCCTCTGCCTCATGTCCGTGCTGACGGCGAGTGCCCACTGGAAGTGAAGCCAGCTCCCTGTCCCTGCTCACCCAGCTCCCCTGGACGCAGGTGCACCTGAGCTGTGTGCTGATGGAAACCCTGCCTTTCTCCCATTATCACATAGTTTTAAAGCTCCTTTATGGCGGGGTAATTAAGGAGAGGACTCTGGTTGAGCACAGCATCCTTATGCGTTTAAGGTCCTCCTCTCTCCAAACATCTCTTTCTATCTCAGACTATTTGATTCATTCTCATTCTTCCATAGAAACAATTCTTTATCTCAAGAGTTCTTTATTATAACACATCCCTATCCCTCGGTCTTTGACTGAAATAAGTGGTCAGAAGAATTTTAAGACAGTGTTCCAAGTTAAAAAAAAAATATTAGGCACATAAACCTTACCTGAAAGCGCTACTCCAGATATGTCTGCTTAATATGTGGTCGAAGTATTTTACAGGCAGTGCTTAGGTTTTCAAAGGAGCAGTGGCTAACAGTTGATTCGCATTTTATAGTTCCCTGAAAGGCCTTCACGTCACCTGTCCACTTGATCTTTTCAGAAACAGCAGGAGGCGTGAAGTTTTCTCCCCATTCTTGAATGAGAAACTGAGTCTTGAGTATAATTTGGCTGTGGAACACGGCAGAGCCAGGATGCAAACTCGGGGCTTCCACGCTTTTTCTATGCATTCTATTGCCTCTTAGGGGGCAAAAATGGCCCCAGATGCCCTTATTGGGAAATAGGGTACCATCCTCTGGATGGTCAGATGTGCCCCTCCCAGTACAGGAACAAGATGCTGGGGCATCCACCCTCTGGAAGGAGTGCACGAGATTCCTGGGTCTTCGACATGAGGATGTCCTACGGGATAGTCTGCCTCGGGGCACCAGGCAGGCAGCCTGCGGAGGACTCACGGCCATATGCAGGTCTGCTGACGAGAGGCCCTCAGAGACTATGGCCTAGCATGCATGACGTGCCCTGAGTGGCCACAAGTTTCTAGCAAGCATGGCTCCCAGTGTGATAAAGACAAAGCAGGTGCAGGCCTGCTTCTTCTCAGTGCTCACTGCTCTCCTTACACATGGGTCCTCCAGTCTCCGGGTTATTCTGTACCCGCTCGCCACGCTCTCCCAACACAGGTGTCTAGGGACAGGTCAATCCTGGCCTTTCTGGGGTTGTTTTTCTCTAGGTAATCTTTGGAGCCCTCCCGTTTCTGCAAGCCTTCCTCTCTTATAATCAATGAGCGTTGGCATCCCAAAACTTGTCTACCCCACCCGAAGCAAGGCCGACCTCTCTCAGAACCTACTTGAAGGAAAAAAGCATACTACTTCTTTGTCTTTCTAGCCCTCTTTAATAATACGAGTTCCCACTGAGGCAACATGGATGTGTCTGGCTGGCTGAGGAAGGGTTAGGTACAAGGAGCGCGGAGAGAAAGCACAGACCTGTCCATCAGAATATTCTGTCACTGCACAGAGAGCTGGTTCTCCCCACCCCTAGTCGGGCTTACTACTCCGTGCAAGGAAAGACCCAGGGTCCCCCAGAGCGAGAGGACCCCTGGCAGTGGGGGGAGATTCTTAACCACTAGCTGGCTGGTTCAAGTGGGGTACATTACCTTCCCTCATCCCAGCCTTCAGCTTCCTCCAAGTGGTAACCAGAACTACTACACGAGGTCCTTGAAGGCAGGTCCAGCCCAGGAACCCTGTGTAGATCAATACAGAATGTCACGTGCTTGTCTACGCTGATTTGCAAGTGTGCCATAGACGTCCTGAGATCAGTAAGATAAAATGAATGTTAGTGTATTACTGAATTCTTTATATCACTGTATGTCTTCTGAGTTCAATAGATATTAAAAGTACTGCCATAGGATACTGCATTTTTTTTTATTTTAGAAGGAACCTTTAGGGGTGCCTGGGTGGCTCAGTCAGTTAAGTAAGTGTCTGTCTTCAGCTCAGTTCATGATATCACAGTTGTGAGTTCAGGCCCACATCTGGAGGGCTCCAAGCTCACGGTGTGGAGCCTGCTTGGAATTCTTGCTCTCTCCATCTCTACCGCCCCTCCCCTGCTCATACTTTTTCTCCTCTCTCCTTTCTCAAATTAAATAACTTTAAAAAAAAAAAAAAAAAGAAGGGACTTTTATGCTTTAAAACCTTTGGAGACCTGGTATGTGGATCCTTTCTCTTTTCAGTACTCTGTGGTTTGTTAACAAATGTTACGGTAATTTTCTAAATATACCATAAATGTATTTCTTCTCTGCTTTGTCCACATTGCCTTCCTTTATCAGTGCTGGGTTCAGAGCAGGAAGAATCACTAAGCAGCCTTGCTCCTGCCACGGGGCACTGGGTGGAGAATTTCCCGAGGATGGGTCCTCCCTGTGTAGGTATAGAGGGCCGTTCTGAGACTGGCTGTTTGTCCCCACCTCCCTGGCAAGTGGCGACCACTTGGTGATTGGTGGGACTGGTAGAGTCTCCCTCCTGCATTTGGACCAGAGACTTCATTTATCCGCGTCTCAGATTTGGATACTTGTCTTGCAGTCTTACAGAGACTTGAGGTGAGCTGGACCACGGTACATTTTTCCCTGCTGGTTATAGCCTTATTATCTTGATTAGACTTTCCCCATCTCAAAGTGCCTCTTTCCCCAACAACTGGCTGACTTCTGTTCAAAGGAGAAATAGCCAGAGCCAGTCCCTGCCTACCCCTCCCCCCCCGGGCCCCCCCCCCCCCCCCTGCCCCTGTAGACTCTCTTGCTCACACGTTGTTCAGGGATTTCCCACCACGGTCCACATTCATTCAGGTGCTTCATGTAGGGGTGGGGCGTGGCTGGCCATAGGTCGGATCGGCTCCACCGATCCGTGGTTCTGGGGGCCTTCCTGGGGCCCTGGAAAAAAGCGGAACTTCTCTCTGCTCACCTCCAGCCTCCACCCTGCCACTCACCACCACCACCTGTACCACCTAGGGGACAGTTCACCATGGACAACGACTCTGCAGAGGTCACCAGCAAGCCGCCAACACGTTAAAGAAAAACTCACGTCGGAACTCTGCATCTTTTTTCCTGGAAAAAATCCAGATCACACTGCGGCTTATTTCATATGTCCTGTTTTGTTTTGTTTTTTTCACTACTGCTAACAGATTCCCCTCCATGCATAGCTCACTTGAGCAACACGAATCGGTCTGTCTGCAAAGTGTGAATATACACCTTGGAGAAATCCTGTTAACAGTTTGTACCAGTGATCAGCAGTGTTCGTGGGTGACAGCCTTTGATGGCAGCCTCCTTTGTCTTTTAGAGACAACTGTCTAAGTATTCATTGGTCATACACTTCTTCTAAACTAGAATGGTTTTCCTTTGTTTGCTCGTTTTTTTCTTCACGATCAAGCCATTAAGATTTTAGCTCAGAAGTCAGGTGACAATGTCCCATATATTTTTTAAAGTTTATTTTGAGGAGCGCCTGGGCGGCTCAGTCGGTTTACGCAATCTGACTTGGCTCAGGTCTTGATCTCACGCCCTGTGAGTCTGAGCCCCACATCAGGCTCTGTGCTGACAGCTCGGAGCCTGGAGCCTGCTTCAGGTTCTGTGTCTCTGTCCTTCTCTGCCCCTCCCCTGCTCATGCTCTGTCTCTTTCTGCCTCAAAAATAAACAAACATTAAAGAAAATTTTTAGTATTTATTTTTGAGAGAGACAGAGAGCGTGCGCACACGTGAGCAGGGGAGGGGCAGAGATGGGGCGGGGACACAGGATCCAAAGCAGGCTCTGTGATGACAGCAGTAAGCCTGACGCGGGGCTTGAACTCATGAACTATGAGATCATGACCTGAGCCAAAGTCGGATGCTCAACCAACTGAGCCATCCAGGCGCTCCACGGTGTCTAATATTTGATGAATTTGTTAAGTTGTCTTACTGGTTTTGTTCCCACCTGAGGCATCATGCTTGGCTCCAATTTTTGGGACAAGAGGACCACATTGTTACAAAGGGAAACGCCCCCCAAATGCAGAGGTAGAAACTTGCTCAAAGTCAGGCAAGTAAATCAAATACAGAAATAGGATGAGAAGCCAGTGTCCTGGCTTCTCATCCACACTTCCTATCTGGAAAAAAAAAAAAAAAAATCTTTTCCCCAGGAGTTCGTCTCCCAAGGAGCCTCGGAACATTCTAGAGTTCATCTCACGAGGAGCATTGGAACATTCTGGCTGCTCCAGCTGGACTTGAAGGAGGATTCTCCAATTCAGCTCTGGCAGGTTCAGTTCGCTCAGTCTTGGCACAAAGATGGAAAGTCCGTCAACGAAGCCCTGCCCTGTGCCGGGCGTCGTCCAGCTAGCTGGGAAACCACACGCCTCACACACGGCTGCTGACCTCTGCTCGTGGTCCTCCGGGTCGTCTCCGGGGTTGTTTTAAACTCTGATGTGATATCGTCCCAGAATGAAGTTTTCCTGTCAGTCTGTGCCATCGTTTGGTTAGCTGAGGATTCATTCCTGTATCACCACTTTTGGAAGAAGTAGAAGCAAGGAGTGATGCTGGACGTGTAAACAGGGTCAGGTCAGAAGTCACTTGAGAGTCCTGATGCTCACACCCCCGGACTGCCTCTTCCAGGATGTCGGTTGACAGAGGCTCCCGTCCACAGAGCGCCAGATGACTGGCCATGACAGCGGTTCAGAGCTCCTCCCCTGTAGGATGTGTCCCTCACGTCTGAGGGCCACGCTCCCTGAGAAGTGCCGAGCTGCGCCCACACCGCTCGGGGGGTGGCCCTTGTTTATGACAGACAGACCCACCGGGGCCTTGAACTGGCATCTCGGGCCACGCCGACCGGCACCTTCCAAACCCTGTCCTCGCACCAGAGTTCCCAGGATGAACCCAACACCTGCCCTGGGCTGCCCCGCCTCGACGGGGCTTCTGTGATGACACAGCCACGGCACCCATCTGCTGGTCGCCACTGACCACGGGCCGCTGTCCCCAACAGCACACTCCAGTGCTTACCCTCTTCTGAAGGGGTGTGTCTGACAGCTTGCAGGTGCCGGTGATTTGAGGATCTTTTCGAAATTTTAAAATTTAAGTTTCTTGAATAAACAGTGGCGACGTCTTCTACGAGCTTGTGCTTGATTTATGTGAAGCTAATGCCAAATGAATGGGGGCCTCAAACATCTTACTCTCGTCCTGTTTAATTGGAAAGGGGAGAGTAAAAGTGAAGAGTGCATGTAAGGTGATACCAATCACTTCTACTCCTAGTGTGCCCCCCCACAGAAATTCTTGCTCGAGAGATCCATTCATCACGTTATCGTACAAGATGACAAACTACGGGAAATAACCAGTTCTGCAACAGGACAAAAGATAAATGGGGGGGGGGATAAATAACAGTGGAACAGTGTGTCAGTGAACTGCTCTGGAAAACAGTTCAGGAGGATAAACATAGTATCCCATCTACAGATACTTTTTTTTTTTTTTTTGGATGTTTATTTTGAGAAAGAGAGCCCATGGGTGGGAGAGGGGAAGAGAGAGAGAGAGAAAGAATCCCAAGCAGGCTCCACACTGTCAGCACAGAGCCCAACTCAGGGCTCAAACACACGAACCAGTAGATCATGACCTAGGCTGAAATCAAGAGTTGGATGCTCAACTGACTGAGCCACCCAGGCGCCCCTACGAAAACTTTTAAATAGGAAATAATTCTCCGTATTGCTTAGAGATACATACATATGTTTTAAAAAGTCTGAAGATGTGTAGGAATAATAAACTGACTTCAGAAGAGAGATTGCTGGGGAGAGGTACCATGGCACCTCACCCACATATTTTGTTTTATTTCATAAGCTGGGTGGTAGAGAGACCAGGGTGTGTCATGTATTTCTCTCAATTGCATTTATATGTCCTGAAATGTTCCATAATACAAGCAATTTGGAATTCCTCCACTGATACTGACTTTTTTAAGGAGTCATTAGTATAGAACTACTTTGGGTTTTGTCATGGAATGAAATTACAGAAATATAAACAAAAATCTTTATTGTCTTACTGAAATAACTTACAGATGATTTTAACTTTATATTTTCCTGTAGAATTTGGATATTTATACTGAGCACATAATTAGGGGAAGGAAGAAAACTAGGTGATTTTCCATTTGGAAATAAACATCCTTCAAAAGAATTACTGAGACCTTGGGGCGCCTGGGTGGCTCAGTTGGTTGAGCATCAGACCTCGGCTCGGGTCAATGATCTCATGGTTCGTGGGTTCAAGCCCTACGTCGGGCTCTGTGCTGACAGTTCAGAGCCTGGAACCTGCTTTCGACCTTGTGTATTCCTCTCTCTCTCTCAAAAGTAAACATTAAAAAATTATACTAAAGAAAGGATCACTGAGACCTGGAGTCCTTGCAGGTGAGGAAATTTGACTCTGGATAGGGCCTCATCATTTCTGTTCCTGAGGTATTGATTCAGAGAAAGCGTGATGCTGAGTTGTTTGTTTGTTTTTTGTTTTTTTCATTCAATTCAATTCATTAAATATTGTACTAAGTGGAAAACTCCCATCTTCCCTGAGGTTATAAAAATGAGCCTAAAAATTCCCTATTCTCAAAAGAGCTGGTAGGCTAGAAAGGAAGAAAATATACAAGCACCGTGTTTGAATACCAGAGTACAAAGTCTAAGATGTTGAGACGATTAAAAGTCTAGAAGCATCACAGTGATGGAGGGTGGGGCTCAGCTCCAGGACCAAGGTGGCAAGCCAGGTCAAGACCCTTTTGTTTGAGAGGGCAGTAGCATCTGAATGAGACCCTGAAAACGTGTCAAGCAGCTTTTATCAGGAAGAGTTGGGGTGGTGATAAATAAAATAATGAAGCAAATGATGAGTGTGGAACATTCCAGGCACCAAAGAGTAAACTCAGGCAGCCAACTCTAGGTTTGGATCGAATTACAATAAACCTTGGTTTGCAAGTATAATTCGTTCCAGAAACATGCTTGTAATCCAAAGCACTTGTATATCAAGGCGAATTTCCCCATAAGAAATGGAACTCAGATGATTCATTCCACAGTCCAAAAATATTCACATAAAAATGATGACATACTGTAACTAATTTAAAATAATAAGAAAATACAACATATATAGAAAAAGAAATTGGGGCGCCTGGGTGGCTCAGTCGGTAAGCGGCCGACTCGGCTCAGGTTACGATCTCGCGGTCCGTGAGTTCGAGCCCCGCGTCAGGCTCTGGGCTGATGGTTCAGAGCCTGGAGCCTGCTTCGATCTGTGGTCTCCCTCTCTCTGACCCTGCCCCGTTCGTGCTCTGTCTCTTTCTGTCTCAAAAATAAATAAACGTTAAAAAAAATTTATAAAAATAAGAAAAAGAAATTAATTAATTCTACTTACCTTTGAAACCTCGTGGCTGGTGTGAGGGAGACAAGACGGAGGAGGGTGATTTGTGTAGGACAAGTTTCACTATCGCTAACGGAATCATTGCTGTGGATTGGCTCAATGGAATCTTTTTCTTTTCTGTGCGACATCTTTAATAAGGAAACCTATCCAATGACACTTGCTTTTGCCTCCTTTTGAGGATTTTGAGGAAATGTGACATTGCATTGTCATTAAACAAGTTCATTGCTTGCACTGCTACGGCCTATTTTGGGTGGTGCTCTTCTATAAAATTTGCACTGTTTCCCACATTTTACACCTCTCCCTAATCTCGTTCAAAGTGAGGGATTCCTCTGCCTCCCCCCCCCCCCCGCCCCTGCAGACGAGATCTCCTCCGTAACCTCTTGAGGTTGCTTGCGATGCAGATCGGCAGTGTGTCGGTGGTCAGCTCCAGGCCATGTGTCTCCACCAGCTCCAAATGTCATCCTCATTCACCTCCAGTCCCCTGGTCTTCCCAAGGACACAATCTCAGCGACACCGGTGGCTTCCCGTTCATGAGCAAGCCCCTCTATGTCATGCCCAAGAGCACAATCAGGCCACAGTTTTCTCCAAGCAGAATTGAGGGTTCTCTTGGGGACCCCATCCCACGCTCTATTGGTGATCTTGAGGCAGTTCACAATGTGGAAATGACTTTTCCAAAACTCTCAGAGGGAAAGGTTTGTTCCTTCGGTCACCTCGAAGCATCGCTGAAATAATGCTCTGGTGTAAAGTACAAAATGACCAGCTGGTCCATGGCCTAGAGGATCGGAGTGGTGTTGGGAGGAAGGAACTTGACCTTAGTGAACTCGAGCTCCTCCAGTAAGTCATCCTCAAAGCCTGGAGGATGAGTAGGAGCATTGTCCATGACCGGCAGGCTTTGAGTGGCAGATTCTTTTCAAAAAGATAGTTCTTCACTGCAGGACCCAAGACCTCGTTGATACACTAAGTCGAACAAGATACAAGTGACCCCAAGCCTGCTGTTGGACCCTCCACATAACGTTTAACTGGCTCTTCTGCACATTGCATTTCTTTTTTTTTTTTTTTAATGTTTATTTATTTTGGGAAGACAGAGCATGAGAGAGAGAGAGCACAAGCAGGGGAGGGGCAGAGAGCGAGGGAGACAGAAGCCTAAGCAGGCTCCATGCTCTGAGCTGTCAGCAGAGCCCGATGTGGGGCTTGAACTCATGAACTGTGAGATCATGACCTGAGCCGAAGTCGGATGCTAAACTGACTGAGCCACCCATGCACTCCATGCACCTTCATTTCTTGAAGGCTCTCTGAATGATACACGACCAGGGGCTTGACTTTGAACTCCTGGCTTGCGTTAGCACGAGAGGGTGAGCAGTCTTCATGGGTTCGTGACTGGACATTTCATTCTCTTCTGTATGTAGGTCCTCTTTGGCATCATTCTCCCCCAAAAAAAACGCCATCTCGTTGCAGTTGAAAACTTGCTCCTTCAGATAATGCTTGGAAACCATGAGCTTCTGGAAACTCGGTGGTGCACACCTCAGCTGCCTTGCATCTGAACTCACAGCCTCACCATGCCTCACAACAGCATGGATGCCACTTCTCCTCTTAGTTATCAAACCATCCTTGCCTTGCAGCCTTTATTTTCCGTTGACGTACCTGGCAGTTTACTGACAAGGTCGGTGTACAAGGCCTTTGCCTTCTCCCAGATAAAGTTCTCGGTCACAGTTTCACCTGCTAGTTGCTTCTCATTTATATAAACCAGAAGCAACTTTTCTACATCTTCCAGAACACGTGGCCGTTGCTTTGATATTCTCGTGATTCCTTTGGCTGCACCTAGCCCCCTTCTTTCTTCTTTCTTCTTTAATATTGTGCAAATGGTCAATCCAGACTTCTTATAAAGTCTTAGCAATGCTGGCCACTTGCATACCTCATTCGTACTTGTCCAATGATTTCCTTCTTAACTTCTCCTGTAATCGTCTTCTTACCTCCTTTCTTTTCAACCTTTATTGCATGGGGGCCATTATATACGCTCACATGGATGTTGACTACAGTGCAGTATTAATAAACTCTTGTCATACACTGTATTTCGTGTAACCGGCAATAGTGTGGCAGGGGAAAGGGTCTATATCTGCAGGCAGCCCGACCTAGAACTGAAGCAAGCATTCGTAAGCTCACTCTGTCTGGAAAAGCAAAGGACTGTCCACAGGTGCTTTGAGGTGACAACAATACGTTAGTGCCAGTCGTGGGCACCTTCCAACGTTCTGAAAAATCACTGATTTCTGCCAAACACCACAGCCTGAGACCGAGCATCCAAGCATGAGAGGTGATTACCCACAATCCCACAGTGAGAGAGAGAGACAGAGAACAACCACTGCCTCAGTTGTGATCACGTGACATTCGGCGTCACGTACTACGCGTATCACAAGACGTCGCTCATTATCAAGTTACAATTTATTAGAAATGTTTGCTCGTCTTGTGGAACGCTTGCAGAACAACTTACTTGCAATCCAAGGTTTTACTGTATTTGATTTGAATATTATAGGGAGGAAGTGTGGTACCAATTCTTTAAAGCCTCTCATATTTGACGTTTCAGAAGAGTTCACGCACCATTACATTAAATATGGTTTCAGAAATAAAATCACAACAGGCTTGATCTGAGCCTCTGCTTTTTCTTGCCTTATACGAACGTCAGCCCTCACCTATTTTACTAATGAACTCCTGTGTGAAAAGTACCCAAGCAGGTGTTATAACTTCTCACTTCCAAGTAGAGCAGCTGCCATTTCAGCTCAGAGAGGGATTTCATGGCTGTTTCTGGTCCTGCTCAGTCTGTGCGGGGGGGGGGGGGGGGGCAGTGGCATAATTAACATGAGGGCACTCTGGCTGCCGCGGGTTCAGTCACAAAGATTCCAAGGAAACAAGCCTTCAAAGACGCAGCTGGTAATCAATGACTAGTGAGCCACAGAGGAGGCCAGATGAGATGGTGAGAGCAGGCGCCCTTGACCAGGGACTGGCATGAAGCCCAGAATCAAAGGAGGCGAGGACTCGGATCACAAAAGTGGAGGGAAGCCGCCTGAATGAAGCACACGGGACAGGAAGCTGGGCCTGCAGCAGGGGAGCCGTCATTAACACGGGCCACCGTCCAGCGCGTGAGTCAGAGTGAATAGGGCTGGCGTGAATCTCAATCCACAACTCTGGTGCGGGGGAGAAAGGTGATTCTTCTGATTTTCCAATAACTTGACTTTGACTGAAGCATGCATCCTTTTGGCTGGCAAGGAACTTTAGTCTCAGTTTTTACCAGGTGTCCCCAGCCTCCTGGGATTGCCTCAGGGTCTCCCCAGGACTTAGGAAAGACCAGGGTGTGGGAGAGGTGCCCCCTTGGTCCTCGAGGCATCTGTCCACCAGGTGACCAATGAGGACACCCACCAATGGGCATCGGCCCATGAGGCGAGTGCCTCTTGGTGGCCTCGGCTCCTGCCTGGGGGCACAACACTGTCCTCTGGGACCCTCTCTGCTTCAGAGCAGTAGGCGGCCAGTTTGTTTTGGGTCTTGCCCACCACCCCCCCCCATTGCCCCACCTAAGACTCCACCCCAGCCCCAGCCACGCTGGCTATTGGTGAGGGTTACCCTCTAGTCCTGGGGCAACTCCACTCTTCGCCCTGCTCTGGTGAAGGCATTGCCCTCCTATCTCCTGAATTCTTTCCCACCTCTGAGGATCAGGCTTTGGAAACAAAAGTCTTAAGACTCTTGGGCGTGTCTGTGTTTAACCTACCACACCGGTCCCTCCATGCGTTGGAGGTGTAGGTCAACATCTGTAAGTGCGGTACGATCCCTGTCTTTGAGGTTACTTGATTCGGGTTTTCTTTCAGGCTTCACCCTACTCCAGGCGGCCTGGCTTTCCTCCCCTGACAGGCTAACACACACAGAAGGCTTGCACTTCTGACAGAGCCCTGGGGAGAGCAGCTGGTCCACATCACAAGCCCCCTGGCCCAGCCTGCTCCCGCGTGCCTCCATCGTACTGATAACTGCCACTTACCGAGGCTCCCCCCCCACCCCCCCCCCACCGTGCCAGGCAGTTTTCTAGACCCCTCACTCACATTATCTCATTTAATCTTCAAAACTGTGCCATGAAGGCAGGTATAATTACACCTCATCCTCAGAGGATTTTTAGGGCAGTGAGACTTCTGTGTGACAGTCTAATGACGGCCATGTGTCATTATACATTTGTGCAAACCCATAGAAGGTATAACGCCAAGAATGAACAACGACAGTGTGAACTGTGGCCTCTGGGTGCTAATCGTGTGTCAGTGCAGGTTCATCAGTTGTAACCGACGCACCAGGCTGGTCAGCGGTGCTGGTGGTGGGGACGCTGTGCAGGTGTCGGGGTGGGGGGGACCAGGAGATCTCTGTACTTTCTGCTCAGTTTTGCTGTGAAACTAAAACTGCTCTGAAAATCGAAGTATTTTTGTTTAAAAGAGGTTGAGAGGGTTGCAAAAGAAGGTTTGGAAGGTGGGAAAGAGAAGTATAGTCCTAAGCAAGAGGAGGAGAGACCAGGAAGGGGCCACATGCCTGGAGCCGTGTGTAGGTCACAGGTTCATCCTGCAAAGATCCTTTCACCAAGATCCTGAATACCTTTGTCATGCGGGGGCCCTCACCTGCCTTCTGGTCGTTCTTTTCTGGTCCTGCTGGGGGCTCCCTTCCGAGTCAGCTCTTCCCCAGGGTGAGAAGGTCAGCAATGGGTTACAGATTTTCCAAGAGCTGCAATTTACTAACAGTCTTCCTCTGAGGGTCAGAGTCTGTTTGCCAACAGCAGTCTTGACCAAGACAAAATCAGGTTTCTAGAGGTGAGAGGGAATCGTGATGGAGACAAGGACGACAGAGAAACCTTATTTGATCTGTCTTCCCACGAAAAATCTTACAGGAAGCCAATGAGGTGGGAAATAAATTTGCAAACACACGCACACACACACACGCGATGTAAAGTTAAATCCTGATACTTTGGAACAAAATCATGTCATTTCTTAAAAAGACGAATTCTCCTGGAATGTGCCAGTTAGTGGCTTGCTGAAGAATGTTTATAGGAAAATTCATTATTCTTGAATAATGCTCAGAGCTGAAATAGGACAGCATTTGTCCTTTCCTCAATTAAAAGTCACATGGACAATTCGAATGTGTCATTTTTCTCTGACAGTCAGACACTTCCCACCTTGTGAAAATAGCTTTTCTGTTGAAATAGTGTCACGAAGATGGGATTTGACATAGTCTGAAGAACCACACTGTCTTTCAGAGGACTCGCTTGGACCCATGACCGCCTTTCTTCTTTCTGCTTTCTCCCTTTCGGCCTGGAAAACTCTCTCCTAGGCCACCGTTGTGTTTTGGAAACAGATAACTTGTCTGATTTCACGGGTTCACAGCTGGAGTGGAGTTTTTGCCTCAGGATGAATCATAACTCACGTCTCCTCCATACTTGATTTAGATGAGATTTTTTTTTTTTAACGTTTTATTTATTTTTGAGACAGAGAGAGACAGAGCATGAACAGGGGAGGGTCAGTGAGAGGGAGACACAGAATCCGAAACAGGCTCCAGGCTCTGAGCTGTCAGCACAGAGCCCGACGCGGGGCTCGAACTCATGGACCGCGAGATCATGACCTGAGCCGAAGTCGGTCGCTCAACCGACTGAGCCACCCAGGCGCCCTTAGATGAGATTTTAGAAGAAGATTAAGACTTTGGGGCTGTTGGGATGGGGTGAATTTACTTTTCATGTAAGAAGGACATCAACTTTGGGGGTCCGGAGGGCGGAGTATTATGGACTGAGTTGCATCCCCCACCAAATTCAGACCATTACAGAATGTGACCCTATTTGGAGAAGGCCTTAAAAGAGGTAATTAATGGGGTCATGTGGATGGGCCCTAATCCAATGTGACTGGTGTCCTTATATGAAGACATTAGGACATGGGGCGCCTGGATGGCTCAGTCACTTAAGCCTCTGACTCTTGATTTCAGCCCAGGTCATGCTCTCACAGTTCGTGAGTTCGAGCCCCACTTCAGGCTCTGTGCTGGACAGTACGGAGCTTGCTTGGGATTCTCTCTCTCTGCCCTTCCCCTGCTCCCACACACTCTCTCTCTCTCTCAAAATAAATTAATAAAACTTTAAAGAAAAAACAAGATTAGGACACAGACACACAAAGACAGAGGCCGTATGAGGACACAGCAGGAAGATGACCGTCTGTAAGCCAAGGAAAGACACCTCAGAAGAAACCAACCTGCCAGCACGTTGACCTTGGACTTGTGACCCCCTGAACTGTAAGAAATCAGTTTCTGTTGCATAAGCCCCTTAGTCTGTGGTACTCTCTTATGGCAGCCGGGCAGACTAATACAGCTGGAGAGCGCCGGAAGTGAGGCTGAAGGAGATAGGGAGGGGCCGGCTGTATATCGGGCGTGGGTGAAAGGGTCACACACCCTCTTCCCCTGCTGCATAAGAACCCAGCCTTGTTAACCACCTAGCTCTCTTACCCTGCCTTGCAGCTGTAACAAACAACCACGAAATGAGTGGCTTAAAGCAATCCATCATCGTACTGCACTTCTAGAAGTCAGAAGTCGGAAAAGGGTCTCGCTGGCTAAAATTAAGGTGTTGGCAGAATCGCATTTGTTTCTGCTCTGAAGGAAAGCCTGTTTTCTTGCCTTTTCCAGCCTCCAGAGGCTCCATACATTCCTTGAGGCGTGCCCTCTTCCATCTTTAGGGCTAGCAGTTAGCATCTTAAAATCTCAGACTTCGACACTGACTCTCCCCCTCCTTCTCTCTCTTATAAGGACCCTTGTGATTGTATTGGGCCCATCCACATAATCCAGGATAACCTCCCTATTTTAAAGTCAACTGATTAGAGGCACCTGGGTGGCTCAGTTGGTTACGTCTCTGACTTCGGCTCAGGTCACGATCTCTCGGTTTGTGGGTTCGAGCCCCGCATCGGGCTCTGTGTTGACAGCTCGGAGCCTGGAGCCTGCTTCGGATTCCGTGTCTCCCTCTCTCTCTGCGCCTCCCCCATTCGCACTCTGTCTCTCAAAAATAAAGAAATGTTAATTTTTTTTTAAGTCAACTGATTAGCAACCTTAATTCCATCTGCTATCTTAATTCCTCCTTGTCATGTTACATAGTGTATACACAGGTTCTGGGAATCAGGACATGAGCCTCTTTGGGAAGCCACTCTTCTGCCTACCTACTATACTCCAGAAACAGATAAGACAGCATATGTCAACTGTATTGTCAGGCAGCATCGTTCGGATTGCATAAGCATTACTTATGGACCGGAAGCAGCCGTGAAGGAGCTTCAAACGCCTCACGTGGACACGATACTTTGGTCTTTCCCAAGTGTTTGGTGACTTCTGTAAGTGGCATGTGTCTGTGGGGACCCGGAAGCTCTTTTGAAGAGATGCTGCTTCTGCGGGCAGGGGTCTGTGGCCCCAAGGTGGACCCTGCCCCTCCACTGTACATCTCATCCCTGAACGCCGTATAAACTGCAGTGAGAACTTCTGAAGGACTCCTCGTGCATGTGCCGATACTGTTGCGCTGGCCAGCTGGGGCTTCTGTCCTAGCTTTCGGAATAGATTGGTCTGTGTTGTGTTACAGTCACGTGAGTCTGAAAGTGTGGTCGGTCGTCAGCATCGTACTGGGCTAAAGTGGTTGGCTTTCCTCTTATGACCAATGAGGAGCTATAGTCGTCTTCCTTGGCCACCAACAGTACCACAGAGCAGGTGGCTCACACAGCAGGAATTTATGTTCTCACGGTTCTAGAGGCTGAAGTCCAAGATCAACGTGCTGGCAGGGTTGGTTTCATTTTGCTGTGAAGAACATTATTGGTATTTTTTGTTTGAACCTTGCATGAAGTCTGAGGCATAGATGAGAGCGATAGAGCAGTGCAAACTTCCTGACTGGGGCGGTCATATTGTGGTTATGGGAGAGAATGTCCTTGTTTTTCGGAAATGCATAATATTTTTTTTTAAGTTTCTTTATAAATTTTGAGAGACCGAGAGCATGAGCGGGGGGGAAGGGCAGACAGAGAGCGAGAGAGAGAATCCCAAGCAGGCTCAAGTCCCAGGTTAGCGGAACTTGAACTGAGGAAGCATGGGATCGTTGATCTGAGTCGAAATCAAGAGTCAGATGCTTAAGCGACTGAGCCCCCCAGGTGCCCCAAGAAACACATAGGATTGAGGAGTAATAGGGAGTCAGCTGGCAACTCACACTCAGGTGGTTCAGAGAAAAAAAATTCTCTGTGCTACACTTGCAACCTTTCTGTGCACTTGAGATTGTTACAAAATGTTTAAAGTTTGACATTAAGGCCACTCTTCAAAAGTAAATGATGCCAACAAGCACATGAAAAGATGCTCGGCATCGTAGCCCGTAGGCAAATGCAAATGCAAACCACAGTGAGGTCCCACCTCACGCCTACTGGGATGATTATAATCCCCCCAAAATGGGAAGTAACAAATGTTGGTGAGGATGTGGAAAAATTGGAACCCTCCTACATTGCCGGTCGGAACGTAAAATGGTCCAACACAGGTACTCCGACAAATATAGGCATATGCCTGTTCAAAGCAGAAGTAGGCACAGTAGTCAAAAGGTAGGGAGAGCTCACCTGTCCATCAAACAAAGTAAGGGCAAAAAATTGTGGTATATCCATACAGTGGAATATTACTCAGCCACAGAAAGGAACAAAGTACTGATACATGCTGCACCCTGGATATAACCTCAAAACGTTACATAGTTCAGACACAGAGGGGCACATCGTGAATTATTCCATTTATACAAAATGTCCAAATAGAAAAATCCATAGAGACAGAGAGCAGGTTGGCTGTTGCCAGGGGCTGTGGGGAGAGCCACTTAATGAGTATGGAGTTTTATTCTGGAGTGATGGAAATGCACCGAAACTAGACGGAGGTGGTGTTGTGCAACATTGTGAATGTACTGAATGTTCACTTTGAAATAGTTGCTTATGCCAGGTGAATTTCACCTCCATAGAAATTCACTTCGAAATCCCAGCATTTCCCTGTAAATGGTGTCTTAAAAAATGGTTAGAGATAAAATGCAGTTGCCAGCAGCTGGAGTCTTTAGAAATAGTGTTTCCTGGAACCAGTCCCAGAGGTTGGAACTGCCTCATCTTCATTGGGTAGCTTGGCCTGTCGCCAAGGCTACTGCTTCCTAACAGGACACAGGCTGTGGCATTTGAAGCCCATGTTAGAGTGAACCACCAGAGTGAGGTGAGAGGGCTGTGCTAGAAACCCTCCCAGAGAGGGAGGCAGTGCATCCAGGCTCACGATAGCCCCTGGTTTTACTCGGATACTGGAAGCTTCGCCTGCACCCTAGAAAGATGGCTCAAATACCAAAGGGCGGAAGGGGTCTGGCTGGGAGAGGCCAACAGACAAATCGTCATGAGCTGCTTCTCTCCCATCAAAGAGCATGACCCACTGAATGTGTGCTGGCGTTTTTGATGGCATCGTGTGGGAGGTACAGCATACAGCTGACCCTTGAACTACACGATTTGAACTGTGAGGGTCCACTTCTATGTGGATTCTTTTCGACAGGTACAGTACAGTACTGTAAATGTATTTTCCTTATGATCTCCTTAATAACATTTCCTCTTCTCTAGCTTACTTTACTGTAAGGATACAGGGCATAATGCATAGAAGATACAAAATAAGGGCTAATCGACTGTTTATGTTACTGTTAAGGCTTCCCGTCAACAGTAGGCTATTAGTGGTGAAGTTTGGGGGGAGTCAGAAGTCGTATGCAGATTTTTGGTTGCAGGGAGGGTTGGTGCCCCTACCTCCCACGTTGTTCAAGGCTCAAATGCATATAGTTCAGATCGTTCCCAGAGCCAGCTGCCTGTACGGCTTACCTCTGTTTCTCCAAGAACAAGCTCCACGTTCTACCCAATGGCCATGGCCAACAGCCTCATTTAAGACTGCACTCTCTGTACCAACTACATAATAGCTGGGGCCCTTCGTGACCCAGAAGCTCTGCTGTCACTTCTCCATTCTGCAAAATTGCACTTTACGGAGGCTCAGACACAGTCCTAGCAATTTTGTGCCCTTTGGTCCACGATGAGTAACTTATTGGGTTTTTTGGTATTTTTCGCTTTTTACATTTTCTTGGCCACAGGGGAGGGGGCCTCCTCCCTGTCCCTTGAGGTATTCACAGTTTCTTCCACCACTGCAGCCTCCCCTGGGGGTCCAGGGGGCCGCTGGGCACAGGGGGTGGGGTGTGTTCCCATGATCACAGACGGGCACTGGGTAGTTCTGGGCATGGCCTTGTTGATGATAGTGGAGTATTTGGTGAAGGGGCTGAGGAGGGGGTAGAATTACAGCGAGCCCCCCGATGGCAAAGGACACAACCAGCACCAGCTCCTTGGCCCAGGCATCCTCGGGGAAGGTGGTGCATCTCCCGGCCATCTTGGCCTGTCAGCCACAGCCAGTCATTTGTGGGTTCTTTTCAGTATTAAATCTTCTACAATTCTGAAAACACAGACTGAAGATCAAAGAAACAGAGCAGAGATGAGCATAGGGGTCTCCTTCCTGTGCCCAGCCCTGCCACGCTGGTTTGAGCCAAGGCTCTCACCTGGCCCTGCCTTCTGACTCCTGCCCCCTCTTCCTCTGAGCCTTTCCATGAGCGGACTTCTGGTGGCCCTACAGGCACGACCGACAACTCTCCGTCCATCTTCAGCTCAAGCTCACTTCTAAGCTGCATCCCCGTCAGTCCACCTGTCTGCCGGGCATGGTCTCTTCGGGGTCCTAAAGTCGCTCCAAGTGCAACCTGCCCCACGTGAGCTCACCGCACACCCCTGAGAACCCCGCTTTCTCTTTTTTGAGCCTGGTGAGTTTCCCCGAAAGTCGGCCAGCCACCTTCCTTCCCCACCTTCCCCAGCGTTCAGATCCCGATGTCGTACTCTCCGCACTTCCATCCCGGTACTAGCTCTCCATCACCCCCCGTCATCTCCCTGCCAGAGCTTCAGGTGCACGCAGCGGGTCTCTCGTCTAGACTCGTGGAGCTTCCGAAGTGGTCTGCTTGTGTGTCTCATTCACCTCTTGCACATTCTCCACACTAGGTTGAGGTGATCTTTCTAAAATGTAAAAGCCGCTCATTACCTCTCTGCTTCAATATCCTTCACTTGATTCTAACTGCCTACTTGATTCAGGTCTCACCTCCTTAGAGTGGCATTTGAGACCCTCCATGATCTGACCCTGGGCTCCAGGAATAAAGAAGCATGCAGCTTGTAGAGCATGACAGCCTTGTTTATACCTTGCCTGCCTGTACACATGCTGTTCCCTCTGCCTAGTGGCCTCCTATTCGCCTTCCCAGGTTCAGAGTAGTATGAAGCCCTCCCACTCTTCTTACCACCCTGTCCACCCCAAGAAGAATCCATCCTCTCCTTTTGGGCCCCACTCCCCTTCACAGATTCTGTGGTGGCTCCTTGGATCTATGATTGCATAGGCTGCTGTTAGTTTGTCTCCCACACTAAATAGAGGGCAACAGCCATGTTTGAATCACCCCCTCATTTCTTGAGTGTTGTGCCTGACATAGTGAAGGCTGAATAAATGAATAATGGGTGATTGATTTGAGGTTCTCATATTTTCTCCACTAATTAGCTGTTTCCTGACTTTGGGGAAATAACTGGCTAGACCTCAGTCGTGTCCTTTGTGAAGTAAGGGAATTGTAGGTTGTTACTTTTGTTCTACAGACTGCTTCTCAGTCCGTGTTCCCGTCACCCCAAGATGAGTTTCTTTCACACATCCATGAAACACCATGCCATTCTCAGAGAAGTGTTTCCTTATGGGTCTTACAAAGAACAAAACATAATGACTCTTTGTAAAAATGATCATAAACCTACGGCCACAGTCTTGGGTTCGTGCTGATACTGGGTTGAGTTCCCCTCCCCATTCCTACCCACCTGGAACGTCACAGTGTGATATTATCCGGAAATAGGAGATGTAATTGGTGAAGATGAGGTCAATACTGTATTAGGGAAGGCCTTTTATCCAGTATATGGTTGGTGCCCTTGTAAGAAAAGCAGGGGACACAGAAACTTGGAGAATTGGGGGCCGTGTAGATGCGAGCAGAGATTGGAGTGATGTGTTTATAAGCAAGGAATGCCAAGGATCACTGGGAGGCCCCAGACCAGGAAAAAGAGAGGAAAGATCCTCCCCTCAAGCCTTCAAAAAGAACGTGGCTCCACGTGGTCTTAATGGTCTTAACATGGGCTTCGTTTCAAACTTCTAGCCTCCAGAACCATGGGAATAAATGACACCAGGTTTCAAGCCACCGAGTTTGTGATTTGTTATGATGGTCCTAGGACACCAGCACACTGGCCCAGCCACATCACCTCTCAACTGCCTCTTCCTCTTTGGTGCAGTGATCTCCCCACCAGTAGAGTCGCCATGAGACAAATGAAGAGTATCTCATTCTATACTGTAAGATACCACACACAGGACATGAGTCTTTGGGCATGGTCAAGGGCATGGTCCAGTTCGAGTAATGAGTTTGTAATCCGGCAGGCAGTAAAAGAATTAACTTCATACTCTATGAAGTCTGGTGGAAAAGCAACCAGACTCTTGGCCCATTTAATGCTTGTTCCTGTCAAATAAGATTTTGGGACTCTATCTGCAAAGCCAAAGAAATGATTGGAGGGTGGCTGGGGTGGCCACGTAGATGAGAGAGCAGGAGGTATTAAGGGTCACACGGAAGACGGCCGTGGTTTCTCTTTCTCTTGTTTATTCTGCACTGACTTGTCAAATGCCCTTAAATATAGCAGCTGGCCTGCCAACCTTTTCTAATTTTCTTGACCTTAATCAGGGCCAGATAAGGAGGGCAGTCACGTGGTGACTGGTGACCAGCAGGTTCCAGCCTCCCTCAGACTCCGAGTGCTCTCCTAAGAATCTCTTGCCCCTTGGGCCCATTACAGTACGTGCCAGGCTAAAGGCTCCTTAACTCTGTGCTTATTTGGCATCGGTGTGATGAGATGTTACCAGATCAGGCAGATGCTGTCAGGGAATCAAGATGTAAATTGAGAAATTGAGACCCAGATTGTAAAATGCCCCAAGCTCCACCATCACCGTATCTACTTTGCAGAGTGGAAGTTCAAGCAGGGGTGGGGCTGGCCATGGCCTTGTTCCCTACCGAGGGGACCGAGGGGACCATGCTCCCACTGAAGACGGGTGTGACAGCACCTGATTCTCTGCTCAGGGCCCAGGATATCCAGCTCTGTCCTGGAACGGCCGTGGGAAGACGCAAAATTTCCCTTGAGAGGCTCAAATACCACTTTATGCTTCTGCGTGGTACATAAAACCTCTGCCCTTTGCTACTACAGTGGTTATGACCTTTCAGGTGAAAGATCTCTCTCCCTTTTACATCCCTTGTTTTGAAGCTGATGTGACCTCCGTTATTGGGGGGACACTCCAACACGTTGACTCAGTATATAAAATGGTTGTGGCAATCCGAAACCGATTTATCTTAAAGCTAGGGAAGAGGGATCTTAACTAAATGATTTTGTGAACGCCGGGAGAACCTCTCCTCAGCTTCTGTGCCCAAAGCAGTGCCACCTGGCATCTAACAGGATTGTAGGGTGAAAACAGCAGCATCCTTACATTTCTATTTGTAGCCCCCCTAACCCGTGGGGACTGGACCCAAGAGCAAATCTGCATGACAGGTGCCACGCAGTACTGGAAAGAGTGACTCAAGGCCAAGGTGTGGCCAGTGATCCAGGGCTGTGTGTTGGGCTCTGTCTCCAGTGAGCTGCTTCCTGGGGACGTGTGGGACCTGGCAGGCCCACGCCACCAGTCTATGCCCGGAAAGTGAACGTGGCTTCCCAAGGTGGAATCTTTGCTGTAATTTATGCCTCGCATTTGGTTTTCCAAGTAGAATTTCTTAAATTACTACTTTCGTGTCAAGATTTGAAAGTATTTTCAAATTTTTCTCATGAACGGGCAGTGAATTTTGTCAAATGCTTTTTCTGCGTCTGTTAAGATCATCCTCTGATTTTTATCCTTCCTTTTGGTAATGTGGTGCATCACGCTGATTTGCAAATATTGAACCATCCTTGCATCCCTGGAATAAATCACACTTGATCATGGTGAATGATCGTTTTAATTTATTGTTGAATTCAGTTTTCCAATATTTTGTCAAGGATATTGGCATCTGTTCATCAGGGATATTGGTTTATAATTCTTTTTTTGTACTGTCTTTGTCTGGCTTTGATATTAGGTTAATGCTAGCCTCATAGAATGAATCTGGAGGTTTTCTTTCCTCTTCTATTTTTTGAAGTTTTTAAAAAAATATTTTGAGGAGGGGCGCCTGGGTGGCTCAGTCGGTTGAGCGGCCGACTTCGGCTCAGGTCATGATCTCACGGTCCGTGAGTTCGAGCCCCGCGTCGGGCTCTGTGCTGACAGCTCAGAGCCCGGAGCCTGTTTCGGATTCTGTGTCTCCCTCTCTCTGACCCTCCCCCATTCATGCTCTGTCTCTCTCTGTCTCAAAAATAAATAAACATTAAATAAATAAATAAATAAATAAATAAATAAATAAATAAAAATATTTTGAGGAGAATAAGTCTTAACTCTTCTTTGAACGTTCAGTAGAATTCATCTGTGAAGCCATCGGGTCCTTCAGTTTTGTTAGGAGTGTTGATTTGATTACCGATTCAATTTCATTACTAGTAATTGGTCTGTTCAGATTTTCTCTTTCTTCCTGATTCGGTCCTGGAAGATTATATGTTTCTAAGAACTTATCCATTTCTTCTAGATTGTCCAGTTTGTTTGGACAACTATGTGTCCAATTATACGGTTGTTTGTATAATTTTTTGTAACAGTCTCTTAAAATCCTCTGTATTTCTGTGATGCTAGTTGTAACTCCTCCTTCTGATTTTATTTATCAGAGTCCTCTCTTTGTTTTCTTGATGAATCTGGCTAAGGTTTTATCAATTGTGTTTATCTTTTCAAATAACCAACTCTTAGTTTCATTGACCTTTTTTATTGGTTTTTATTTGTTTTAAACTTTTTTTTTTTAGAGAGAGAGAGTGCAAGTGGGAGAGAGGGGCAGAGAGAGAGAGATCGAGAGAGAGAGAGAGAGAGAGAGAGAGGGAGAGAGAGAGAGAGAGAGAGAGAATCTCAAGCAGGCTCCATGCTCAGTGAAGGGCCTGACATGGGGCTCGATCCCATGACCCTGGGATTATGACCTGAGCCAAAATGAAGAGTAGGATGCTCAACCAACTGAGCCACCATGGTGCCCCATTTGTTTGTTTGTTTTCGCCTCTTTTTCATCTATTTCTTCTCTGATCTTTATTTCCTTTCTTCCTACTACCTTGAGCTTTGGGGATTTTTTCCCTAGTTCCTTGAGGTATAAGTTAGATTGTTTATTTCAGATTTTTCTTGGCTTTTTTTGAGGAGGGCCTATACCTCTAAAACCTCCTCTTTGGACAGCTTCTCTGCATCCCAAAGGTTGGGGAATGTTGTGTTTTCATTTTCATTTGCCTCAAAGTATCTTTTTAATTTCCTCCTTGATTTCTCCATTGACTCATTGGTTGTTTAGTAGCATATTGTTCAGCCTCCACGTGTTTGTTTCTTCCAGGTTTATTTTCTCATAATGAAACCGGTCATTTCAGTTTCATAGCATTGTGGGCAGAAAAGATGCTTCAGATGATTTCAATCTTCTTAAATTTTTCTTTGAGACTTGTTTTGTGGCCTAACGTAATCTATCCTGGAGAATGGTCTGTGTGCACTGGAAAAGAATGTGTATTCTGCTTTTGGGGAATGGAACATTCCATATGTACCTGTTAAGTTCATATGGTCTAATGTGTCGTTCAATGCCACTGGTCTATATTGATTTGCTGTCTGGATGACCTAGCCATTGATTTAAGTGGATGTTAAAGACCCCTACTTTTATTGTATTACTGTCAGTTTCTCCCTTTATGTCTGTTAATATTTGCTTTATGTACTTAGGTGCTTCCATGTTGGGTGCATAAACATTTACAATTATATCCTCTTGTTGGGTTGATCCCTTTATTGTTACCTAATGTCCTTCTTTGTCTCTTTTTACAGTATTTTTTTTTTAGTTTTAATTTTATTTATTAATTTTGAGAGGAGAGAGAGGAAGAGGAGGAGGGACAAAAAGAGAGGGTGAGAGAATCCCAAGAAGTCCTTATATTGTCAGCACGGAGCCCGGTGTGGGGCTCGAACCCACAAACATGAGATCATGACCGGAGCCGAGATCAAGAATCAGACACTTAGGGGCGCCTGGGTGGCGCAGTCGGTTAAGCGTCCGACTTCAGCCAGGTCACGATCTCGCGGTCCGTGAGTTCGAGCCCCGCGTCGGGCTCTGGGCTGATGGCTCAGAGCCTGGAGCCTGTTTCCGATTCTGTGTCTCCCTCTCTCTCTGCCCCTCCCCCATTCATGCTCTGTCTCTCTCTGTCCCAAAAATAAAAATAAACGTTGAAAAAAAAAAAAAAATTTAAAATAATAAAAAAAAAAAAAAATATAAAAAAAAAAAAAAAAAAAAAAAAAAAAAGAATCAGACACTTAACCACATATGTGCACACCCTTACAGTCTTTGTTTTGAAGTCTATTTTGTTTGCCATAAGTATTGTTACTCCAGCTTTTTTTCATTTCCGATGCATGAAATATCTTTTTATATACCTTCACTTTCAGTCTGCATGTGTCTTTAGATACGAAGTGAGTCTCTTATAGGCAGCATATAGATGAGACTTGGATTTTTTATCATTCAGTCACTCTCTTTCTTTTGATTGGAGCATTTGTTCCGTTTAAAGTAGTTGTTGATTGCTATGTTTTTATTGCCATTTTGTTCATTATTTCGGGTTGCTTTTGTAGTTCTTCTCTGTTCCTTTCTTCTTCTCTTGCTCTCTTCCCTTGTGATGTGATGAGTTTCTTTAGTCTTTGGCTAAGATTCCTTTCTCTTTATTTTTTGTAGATCTATTATAGGTTTGTGGCTTTTGGTTACCATGAGGTTCATATAAAACACCATATGGAGATATAGCAGTCTGTTTTAAGTTGATAGCTGCTTAAGTTTGTACACATTCTAAAAGCACTACATTTTTACTCCCTCTCCATGTTTTATATATTTGATATCATATTTTACATCTTTTTATTTTTTATTTTTTTCTTGATAATTTTTTTTTTACTTCTAGTTATGGCCTTTTCTGCTTAAACAAGTCACTTTAACACTTCTTATAAGACCAATTTAATGGTGATAAACTCTTTTAACTTTTGTTTATATGGGAAACTCTTTATCTCTCCTGCAGTTCTGAATGATAACCTTGCCAGGTAGAATATTTTTGGTTGCACGTTTTTTCCCTTTAGCCCTTTGAAGATATCATGCCTGCAAAGTTCCTGCTGGAAAATCAGCTGATAGCCGTATGAGATTTCCCTCGTATATAACTGTTGTCTTTCCTCTTGCTGTCATTTAGGCTGAAGGAGGGCAAGAAGAATGCCACCTGCCGGCACTTCCATTCCCAGAGAAAGTTCCTACAGAACCCTGGCCCTGTGGCACATGCCCCAAAATTAATTGATAAATCTTCGCAGGGCGCCTGAATGGCTTGGTCAGTTAAGCGTCTGACTCTTGACTTCGGCTTAGGTCATGATCCCAGGGTCGTGGGATCGAGCTCCACATCAGGCTCCATGCTGAGAGTGGAGCCTGCTTGGGATTCTGTCTCTTTCTCCTTCTGTCCCTCTCCCCTGTGCGCGTTCTCTCTTTCTCTCAAATAAACAACAACAACAACAATAATAATAATAATAAATCTCCTTCACACATTACCCAGGTACTTTTCAAAGTTCTGGTTCTCAGAGCGTGAGAGATTTAACAGTAGAGGCTCGGTTTCCTGTAGCATGTCAGCTCCCAGAGTTAAGCCCTGCTGATTTTCAAGGCCAGGTGTACTGGGGGCTTGTCTTCTTGGAGGTGCAGATCCCCAGGGCAGAGGGATGCCTGGTATGGATCTTGAGCTCCTCACCCCCCAGGGAGGACTTCATGCCTTTGATATCCCTCCTGATGTCTTTAGCTGTGGAAGATCTGTTCCATCAGTCTTTAGGTCATCCTCAGAGAGGGTTGTTCTATATTTAGTTACAGCCTTGGTGTGTGCATGGGAGGAGGTAAGCTCAGAATCGCCCTGCTCCCCTCAGAATCAGCCACAATTATATTATTATGAGAAAAGGAGAGAATGGCTTCAGCCCCACATACACCTATCACACTCTGACCATTACTTATTTACTTTCTCCCGCTCAGACACTGAGCTCTGTGGGGCCGGCAAGTCTCATTCCTCCTTATGGCTTCAGAATCTCCCATAGAAACCAACATAGATCTTCAGGTCAGGTCACGTTCTTTGGCTATACACCCCCTAAGAATTGCATGCCTCCGTGTACGAGAATGAATTCACCAGTACAGTTTTTTGAACAACGCATGATACGCCCCACCGGACTGTAAGCCTTGTGAGAACAGAGACTATGATTTTTGCTCCTCAAGACCCAGCACCACGCCATCAGCAAAGACGCGTGACTTTAGGTCATTACACTTCACAACTGGGAGCTGAATTAGCTCCGCTTTAAGAATCGAAACCACAGCAGTCACGGAGAGTCAGCGTCATTGCTGTGAAGCCTGAACCTGTTCTTTCACGTATACACGAGTCACGGTTATATGAACGTGGACAGTGGGCCTGTCCTGGGATGGTGCTGGGCACACAGACATTAGTAAAACCACCCTCTGCCCTTGAGGGCCTCCCAGCCAGCTGATGGCCACGCGGTAGAACTTTCTAGGCCTCCACAATGAGACCACCACAGCATTCTGTCTACAGATAAGTATGTTTTTCCTATTTAAGGGGGGGAAAAAAGCCATGAGAACATCACGGCAGCATATTTAGTGCCATTAAAAAGCAGTGTTTTTCAGTGACAGACCAAGCCGACCTGTAGGAGCCAGTTCCTGTCAGCACCAATAATGTGTCTCGCTTTGAGAAGCAGTAGTGATACTGGGAGGTGTCTACAGCTCCTTCCTGGGGCCCAGGGCAACTTGGTGGGATGACATCTGAAGAAAGCCCCAAGCATTGGATACAAAATGCTATGCAGGTGGCAAGTGGACAAGGAGAAATGGATTGTCCTTCCTCGATACACCGTCTCTCAAAGAACTACCAGAGTCAACAAAATCATCTGGAAGAGTAGCCCAAAAGGCTGGATGGGACCGTGAATAATAACGGGAGGGTCAGGAGAACAGTGACTCTACCATCCCCCACCTACGGACTCCTGTGTCTACAGTCAAGTCTCTTCACCTTGGGCTCAGACTCCCTGCATAGAGTGGCACTGCCCCCCCCCCCCCGCCACCCCAGCCCTGGCACAGAACGTCTCCAACTCTATTTTGCACCTGAATCGCTCCGGTGAAAATGCGGCTGTAATTCCAAAGGTCCGGGTGGGCCATGAGATTGTGTGTCTGTCCCCTTCCTGGACCCACCTGGCTCTGTCCATGAGAGTCTGAGATCTGCGTGCATCACATGACAGGAGTAGGACAAGCACCAGCTTAGAGGCAGACTAGCGCTGTGTCTTTTCGGATGCGGCTTGCGCCCCGGAATTACCTCGAAAGTCAGTGTGGCTTAGTGGTCTGGGGTGTGACCGCGGCATCTCATCTTTTAAGGCGCCAGGTGATTCACATGCACAGCAGAGCCTCGGAACCAATGGACTTGGACAGTGGTTTGGGGACTTGAGGTGTCAGAATCCCCTGGAGAGCCCAGAAAGAGCACCGGGGCCCAGCGTCACGGGAGTGGAACAGAGCCGGGCCTCGGCGGTACTGAGTTCCCGGGTGCTTCTGATTCTGCCAGTGTAGGGACCGCCGAGAGAGGCAGACCTACCCACGGTGGGCTGGAGAACAGCAGGTGCACGGAGAATGGCGCGCAGGTGCGCTGCCGTCATCTGTCCCCTCAGCCCCCTGGGCAGCCAGTGCCAGTGCAGCCAGCTGGCTCACTGGGTCCCTTCACCCCCCGTGTGTGATGACAAAGTGTGAGATGCATTGTTCATTCCAAACAAAAACAAAACCCGGGTGTTCCTGAATCAGTCCTTTGGGGAATGGCGGGTTTCGGGCAACAGGTTTCTTCACCGCAGGACTCCTCAGTCTTTACGTGCCAGTGTGCAGCACGGCCCTCCAAAGGCACGAGTGACATAATGGCCATTTCTCAAACGTCTATGACCAGGGAACCCTTTTTCATGGAGCCAGTCCAGAGAATTTGCTGCACAGGGGAGCCTGGGTGGCTCAGTCTGTTAAGCGTCCGACGTTGGCTCTGGTCATGATCTTTGGATCCTCTGTCCCCATCTCTCCCTCCCCCCAGTCTCTCTCTTGCTCTCTCTCTTTCTCAAAACTAAACACTAAAAAAAATTGAGGGGTTGGGGCGCCTGGGTGGCTCAGTCGGTTGGGCATCTGACTTCCGCTCAGGTCATGATCTCGTGGTTTATGGGTTCGAGCCCCGCGTCAGGCTCTGTGCTGACAGCTCGGAGCCTGGAGCCTGCTTTGGATTCTGTGTCCCCCTCTCTCTCTGCCCCTCCCCTGCTCATGCTCTGTCTCAAAAATAAATAAAACATTAAAAAAAATTGAGGGGCGCCTGGGTGGCTCAGTCAGTTAAGTATCCAACTCTTGGTTTCAGCTTAGGTCATGATCTCACGATTTCGGGGGTTCGAGCCCCACATCAGGCTCTGTGCCAGCAGCATGGATTCTCTCTCTCCCTCTCTCTCTGCCCCTCCTCCACTTGCACTGTCTCTCTCTCTCTCTCAAATAAACTTAAAAAAAATTGAGAAGAGAATTTGCTGCACAAAGCCTTTGACCCCTTTGACAGGATGTGTCCAGGTACAAAATATCTAATCTACTCAATAAAGCAAATATCAGCATCATCTCCGTATTTTTTCTGGTTCTGTCCTAGCTTTCCTCATTCCATTTGTAGCATTTATCGCAAAACGTTTGTGGGGACCCGTGATGTGGACCCACTCAGAGGACTCTGCCTTTTCTTTTAAGGATGAAGACACTGAGAGTAGAGCGCATCGTCCTGGGCACATCTGATTTTAGGACAAAGATCACATAACTGGAGCAGAGGTCAGGACCTGGAGGGGGACCTGGGTTGGTCTGGTGGCTTGTTCCCCAGCCCCCCACGCCCATCCCAGGGGTTTCCTGTCTGTCCAGAGGGTGGGCAGGGAGGACCCCTGGAGCCCAGCTTTAAAGTCGCTTGCCTAGGGGCGCATGGATGGCTCAGTCAGTTCGGCGCCCAACTCTTGATTTCAGCTCAGTCATGATCTCACGGTTCGGTTCGTGAGTTCAAGCCCCACGTGGGGCTCTGTGCCGATGATGCAGAGCCCGTTTGGGATTCCCTCTCTCTCTCTCTCTCTGCCCCTTCCCGGCTCGCTCCCCCCCTTTCAAAATAAATAGACTTAAAAAAAAATTGTAAAGCCACTTACCTAGGGGGCAGGCTTGACGCTCTGACCCTGCAGGACGGCAGGCCTCCTCCCTAGGGCTTTGTCTGTCTGTCTGTCTCCCTTTGGAAGATGGTGGGGGTGAGGGGAACACCGTGGGAACTGATCCACTGGACCGGGGAAAATGCAGCGGGCACGACTTCACCCATTCTTCCCCCAGGTCCCGCCCATTCCTGGCCAGCCTTTATTTTGCTGCAGGTTCATGGGGATCCCCGGGACGTGGGTGCTGTAGAGTGGGGTGGTCAAAAAACCCCTGGGGGACAAGCCCGCTGTCCCAGAGAAGGGAGGCAACAAGCCAGGCGCCTCTCCACAGAGCCCCTGGCATTGAAGACACCTTTAAAGCCACCCGACTGAGTCATCTCTCCTGTGCTAGATGTCTTCTGGTTGGAGCCAGGTTATTCTAATATGCTTAGGGATAATGTTAATGGGAAGAGGCACTATAATTGGGTTTTTTCTTTGCTGTAATCTTCTCTGTCTTCACATTTTCCTCCAACTGGCCTAGCTCTTTATAATAGGAAAAGGCATCTAAACTGTTTCCGTTGGGCAGAGGTTGGCTAGAAGCGGGTCGGCGCGTGGGGCTGGGGGTGACCAGCAGGCCGGGAAGGGAGAGCCGGGCCAGCCCGTGGCCCCGAGGTGTTCCCGCTCCGCTGTGTGCGATCGGGGCTTCCCTTCCCGCCCGGAGCTCACCGTCTCCCGTGTGATCCGATAAGGAGACTCCGCGGGCTGCAGAGACAGCGGCAAAGCAGGAGCAGAGGGCCCTGGGGGCCGGGCGGTTGGGGGACAGCCGGCTTCTGCCACACCTGTCGACCCATCTCTGGTTGTGTCCCCAGGTGAGCCTCAAAGCCGGAGCCGCGCATCAGCCTCTCCTCTGACAACTGTCAGCCTCTGCTGCCACCTGCCCAGGCCTGCCGCCGCACCTCTCAGCAGGTAAGGAAATGGTGTGTTGTGTCCGGGAGCGGGTTCCCTCTGGAGAGCGGGTGTCTTTGCCTGCAGTGTGCGTGTGGGCCCGGGTGAGGCTGGGCTGTCAGGATCTCCGTGTGTGGCCTGGTCCTCACACATCACTTTCTCCCAGCAGCTGTCACCATCCTGTCCCCCTGCCCCCTTCTGTAGCAGATGTAGGGCCCTCATGAAGCCACCCCCTCACGTCCTCCCCCATGTGAGTGGATGGGCCCCCTGTTGGGGGAGAAGGGAGGAGAACTGGATGACTGGATGACCACGGAAGAGGCCCCACGGCCTTCTCAGTCCTAAGTTAGGCAAAGTTCAGGATCACTCGAGGGGTGAGTCTGTGCTGGGAGAGTAGGAGAGACCAGGTGGCAAGAGGGAAACCCTGTTCCTGCCCCAGATGCCACACTAGGCCCCGGAGAGGGGACAAGCTGGGAGCCACACTAGGGAGATGCTTCCTCCCACTTCCACTAGGAGTTCCACACAATTAGGTTATCGAACCTTCCTGAATAGGTTTCCTCATTTGAGAAGTTAGGGGATCGGACCTGGACCTCTGCGTTCCAATGTTAACATTGAGCAATTTAAATGTTACTTGCTACTCAAGATGTGGTCCGCGGATCAGCCGCAGCTGAAAGCTTGTTAGAGATGCAGATTCTTGGGGGCGCCTGGGCGGCCCAGTCTGTTGAGCATCTGACTCTTGATTTGGGCTCAGGTCATGATCCCATTGAGCAGGAAGCCTGCCTGGGATTCTCTCTCTCTCTCCCTCTGGCCCTCCCCCACTCACACTTTCTTTCTCTCTCTCTAAAAAAAAAAAAGAAATGCAGACTATTGGACCATACCCCAACTCACTCCGTCAAAATCTGTGTTTTATCAAGCTCCCCAGGGATTCATACATCCATTAAATTTTTTTATAAGATTATTTATTTCGAGTGAGAATGTGTGTGCCCATGAGCCTAGGAGAGGCAGAGAGAGAGAGAGAGAGAGAGAGAGAGAGAGAGAGAGGGAGAATCCCAAGCAGACTCCACGCTGTCAGCACAGAACCCGACGCAGGGCTCAAACTCACAAACTGTGAGATCATGACCTGATGCTAAATCAAGAGTCAGATGCTTAACTGGCTGAGCCACCCAGGCCCCTCTTAAATTTGTTAAAGTGCTGATTCAGAGAGTCCCGAAGGTGCATGGAACACCTCACAAGGTGATTTGGTGGACGCCAAGGAGTGATAGAGCAGCTTTAAAGCCAGCCATGGTTCTCCCCCTGTGGCCCATGCCCAGAATCCCCTCGGGAGGTTGTGAAGTACAGCTGTCTAGATCGGGGGTCGGTCACAGTCCAGGTCCTGGGTACGTGTGCTGGGAGAAAGCTTACCGGCCACTCGGAGAGAGAGCATGAACAGACATGAAACAGTACGGGTCACTGATGGCAGTAAGAGCGACGTCCTATAAGGGGGTCCGACAGGGCCAGGGGGCAGCAGGGCAGAGGAGGTGAAGTGTCCCAGGAAGAGTGCCTTCTGCCCTTGTCTTCTGCATCTCCACTCTTAGTTGTGGAGGGGGGCCCTGTTACGGGCAGCTGTGGTTATTTCTCCTCTTCTTTCTTGAGCGGGAGCGGAAATTGGGGAGAGCAAGGGATTTCCATTTTGTTGTCGGCTATTTGTTTTCATGTGTTGAAAAGGACTGTTTGTATATGCTGAGGAGAGGGCACCCAGAGACACCAACGTTACAGGAGAAAGAGGGCGAGTGACAGGGCAGAGCCTGAGGAGAGACGGGCCCACCGCACGTGCAGTGTCAGCCTTGGATGAGGCCGGGCTTCCAGCCACAAGTGCCAGATGACCCAGGGGACTCCTGCGAGTCTCCTGACTTTGCCCTGGGTCCGTCCCCGGTGGCCAGTGTGGCAAGACCCAGTCAAGGCCGCCAGAGAGGGGGTATCTCCTCTCATGCCTCAACAAGGGAAGTAAACACGGGGTAACCGGGAATGGGAGTGAGATGGCGGGCAGCTTTGAGGACCCACTAAGGCTGACTGTGTGTGATGGCACCAGTCCAGCACATGTTGGGCTTCCACGGAAGCACCTTGCAGCCCCTTAGTGTGAGTGGAGTGGGGAGGGTGTTGGATTGATATGATGGGAAAGACAAAGGAAAGACGACAAGTCTTGGGAGAGAGGGACCGTGAGTTGGGTTGTCCACTAGGCTGACTGTGGCTCTGGGTGACACTAGGGAAGGCTGTCACCGAGGAGACAGCCATGGAAGGACATAGCCCTTTGAGGCTGAGAGGGAGGAAAAGGGTGAGCAAGGAAGGCTCAGAGGTTGTGGTGAGAAGGTGACAATGGGGCTGTGGACAGACATGGTCTGGAGGGGACACAGGAGGGGCCACCAAGGAGGTGGAGGGGCTGACAGGACGAGGCAGGGTTAAGAGTCCATGCATCTCAGGTTCTGGAGCCCCCACCCCACCAGCCTATTTTATCTCCAGGACACAAGAAGCCAACACAGCTCATTGGGATCTTTCTGAATATTAAGCATTCAGCCAGAGTTCTCCTCTGTGTTGCAGAGTGGAGTAGTTGAAAATGTGCCCCTCTTTGTTAACAGAGGAAGAGTGAGAAAATAGTGGGGTGGGATTCGGGTGTTCTAAATGCAGCCAGTCAGGGGCCAGAGGGAGGGAGATGGCCGCTCTGGGGTCTGACGAGGCTCTGATTCTGCTAGTAACAGTTCCTATACAGGGACACCTGCTCTCACTTAAACACACTCACACCCACCCACACACACCCAGTGCAGAGCCCCTCTCCTCCTCCTTGGTTGGCCCTTCCCCCGTGTCTTCTGTCTTCACTCCTGCTGACCCTGGCCTCGGCTTCCTTCTACTCAGCCATCCCTGTGCCCTACTTCGGTGCCTTCCCCAACTTCTAAAATCCCAAGATCAAATATGAGGAAAGAGAAGGATGAATTCTGGAATGGGAAGAGAGGATCAGGATCTGAGAGCAATGATTTGTGGGTCCTTTTTTCCTTGCATCAGGCCGGGGAAGGTTGAGAACCAGACTGTTCTTCCTTTTGTGTGGATACACAGGAACGCAGATACACATCAACACCCACACCCACAGAGGAACAGCTACACACACATGGACTGGCACACGGCACGTACCACAGGCCTGTGGGCACACACAGGGACACACACAGATCTGAACACATGCAGAACACATAAGCGCATCTCTACATAGCAGGGTTTAGGTGGCTGTCCCCCTGGGTTTCCAAGCCCCAACTATTCATTATTCTCCTTCTCTTCTTGTTGAGTAGAAGTTCCCAACCAAGACAGGAACACCTACCTGTTAAACTCTAATTTAGGTGACTGATCTCTATCTTAGAACAAGAAACTTTCAGGGGTACCTGAGTGGCTCAGTCAGCTAAGCATCTGACTCTTGATTCCAGCTCAGGTCATAATCTCACAGTTCATGAGATCGAGCCCCGAGCTGGGCTCTGTGCTTACATCATGGAGCCTGCTTGGAATTCTCTGTCTCCCTCTCTCCATCCCTCCCCCACTCATTCTCTCTCTCTCTCTGTCTCTCTGTCTCTGTCTCTGTCTCTGTCTCTCTCAAAATAAACATAAAAAAACCAAGAAACCTTTATTTTTCAAAACACTGCCTATGGACAAATGAAGCTGCCGCCATGCCTCGCCTGAACCACAGAGTTAGCACATATGTGGAAAACCCACAGAGCGTGGCCTATACACCAAGATACTGGCCGGGTCTCCTCAACCCTCACTATGTGCCTTTGGAAGCCACTGTCACCTGTGCGACCCACCTGCAGCTCTGAGGTTGAATGATTAGGCCCCTTCCAAGTGGTCTCTCATTAGATGGGGCGACTGGAACCGTAGGCACCTGTGTAGAAGTCTGTGCTTTCTTGTGGAACAGTTCGCATTCCAGTGTTTTCTTAGTCATGTGGCATCCTTACATGTCAGATCAGGCAGAATTTCTTTCTTCTTCTACAAATACAGATCTCTGCTTGGGATACGGTGTGTGTGTGTGTGTGTGTGTGTGTGTGTGTCTGTGATTGTTTAAAAACAAACTCGGGCACCTGGGTGGCTCAGTCAGTTGAGCGTCCGACTTTGGCTCAGGTCATGATCTCCTGGTTCACGAGTCTGAGCCCCCCATCGGGCTCTTAGCTCTCAGGGTGGAGCCTGCTTCCCATCCTCTGTCCCCCTCTCTCACTGCCCCTCCTCCATCCCTCGCTTGCATGTGTGTGCTCTCTCTCTCTCAAAAATAAACATTTTTAAAAATTAAAATAAATAAATAAAAACTCCCAGCATAAAGTCTGTAAAATTTTTCGAATGAGGGCAAATTAACATTAATAATAAAGCGATTGTATTCAGGGGAAACTTGTACTCAGAGCTGTAGAATGCCAGGAGGACCGTTATGAAGCTATAGAAAGACCCCTTACCTAGGCTTCAAAGCTTTGAGTTTGGGTTCTGGATCCACAAAGTTTGGCTGTGAGACCTCTAGCTATTGGCTTAATTTCTCTGAGTTTTGCACTTTCCCTACTCAACAAAACCAAACTTAATATGTTTTGCCAGCCTTCGGGGCTGCTAGGGGAATGAACGGACAAATGTGTAGGGAAACGATTTACTGCTAACAAAGTACCACACAAAAGTCAGGGGATTAACGCTGGGACCATCTAGTATCTTCCACTCCCTCTACTCACGGCTGAGAAAGTCTCCCTAGGCAAAAAGCATAAGGTCTTGCTCCCATCCCCCTCGTGAAGCATTTCTTCCGCTCGTCCCCGGGAGGGTTTACTCACAGATGCCCCCTGCCGTGGACAGAGACGCTGTGGGTGGTGGGAGCGGGGAGAAGAGCGAGGGCTCCGCCCGACCTTGGGGAAAAGCCGCACTTCCAACCCTCTGACTTTGCTCGTTTCAGGGGCAGAGAATGAAAGAAGGCATGTCGAATAACAGCACCACTAGCATCTCCCAAGCGCGGAAGGCCGTCGAGCAGCTTAAGATGGAAGCCTGTATGGACAGGGTGAAGGTGAGCACGCCCGAGCCGGCCTCACCCCCTGCCCCAAACCCAGCTCGGAACGGTCCTCCCATTTCCTTGCGAGAGTTAACACGCTACCCGGCAGAGCGGCCAGCCGGCCTTGGCAGCTGTAACATTTACAAATGAGTGTTTGCCTCAGAGTTCCAAGTGTGCTCAAGGATCCAAATGATGCAGAATACACAGTGTGCATGAATTCCGTAAGGAATGGCCAAAAATAGACTCATATTCGTCTCAGCTCTATTTAGCCCTGTTGTCATGCCAATAAGCGAGAGAGTTTGACGGTGAGATCAATCAGAGTTCTCCTGCCTGATCCAGTGACTTCGAGGTTAGGCAGTGTCGGGTGTTTTGACAGGGGCGCTGTTGAGAGTGGAGCATTGAACCGTGCATCGTGTTTGTCAAATGTTCCTTTGGGGAAAGTGAGGGAAGGTGCCAGTCGCCTCCTACCATGTTCATTTCGCTGCTCAGCGTAGGTCTGTTCGTGCTGGGAGAGCTGGAGCAGGATGAAGCCACCTATTCTCCAGATGTCACTTAGATTTGCAGGAGGCCGGGCAGAGCACGTCGCTCTGAAATAGCATTCGGGTCCATTGACTGTGATAGAGCTGGAACCCCGCCAGGAGTCTGACACTAGGAGGCTCAAGTCCAGCGGCCTTTGGGCACCTGGAATCAGGGGTCTCGCCCAGGCATCTGGGATTCAAAGAAGACAGGTTGCAAGGGGGCAACGGGTGACTCCTAAAGCCTTCCGCTGGCAGAGCAGACAGTCCGTCCCCAAGGTTCCCATCACCAAGACCCCCTCCCCCCCACCTCACGCTGCAGTTATGGCCAGCTAGCACCAGCTCCTGCCTCCATCGCGACAATTATTCCCTCCCCTGGGGCCTTGGGGTTCGAGCTATCCAAGGAGGCAGCGGCTTGCACAGAAAGTGACGTAATGATAGAAGACAAGGGGAGGGGGTCCAGCGTGATGCAAGTTGGCATAAGTGGACCAGTATTATGGGCCACCTTGCACATTCTTTTTTTTTTTAAACGTTTATTTATTTTTGAAAGACAGAGTGCGAGTGGGGGAGAGGTGAGGGAGGGGCAGAGAGAGAGGGAGACACAGAATCGGAAGCAGGCTCCAGGCTCTGGGCTGTCAGCACAGAGCCCGACGCGGGGCTCGAGCTCGTGAAGCGTGAGATCGTGACCTGAGCCGAAGTCGGACGCTCAACCTACTGAGCCACCCAGGCGCCCCGCCGTGCACATTCTCGTACCAGCTACAGATGAGGCATCGCCCCTTAAAGTCTAGGCTAGAGGAGGGAGCGAGAAAACAAACCACCGGAAAGGAGGGAGAGCCCCGCCAGTGTAGAGATGGATGTGACAATGAGCGCCGCAGACAGTGAGTGCTCCGCAGGGACAGACATTTGCTGAGAGGAGGGGGGGGGGGGTGTTGGTGAGCCTCGCTCTTCTGATGAACGTGCCTGAATACCTGCTCTGCACGAGGCGTGGTGCGGGGATACGAACACGAGCGGAATGATGCCCCCGTCCTATCGCTCAGAGAGGCTTTTGCGGGGCTGGGAGCTGGTTCTGAGGGGGTACCCGAGAAGGGAGCTCACCGGCGCTCATTTCCAGCAGCCGCACTTGGCAGAGAGCTGCGGGTCGTGCCGGGGAAGGCCGCTTTGGGCAGCTCGGGGGTGCCGGGTCCGCAGGCGCGGGTCACACAGCCGAGTGAGTGGGAAGCCTGGGCCGGGAGGTGAACTGACCTGTCAGCAGCAGAGGCGGTCGTCAGAGGCCAGGGGGCAGCCGGAGCTGCAGAAGCAGGTGCAGCGTGGAGCAAAGAGCAAAGGTGGAGGCCGAGAAGCAGACACCCAAGAATTGGGTGCGGAAGTCAGGCAGTCGAAATAGGAGACGCCAGGGAGCAAGACGTTATAACCCACCTGCAGAGCTCCGTGGCCAGAGACCGGAAAGACCACGGGCACCGGTTTGGGCAAAGGGACGGTGGCCACGCCAGGGAGTCCGACCCTGGCAAGGAAGACAAATTCTGTAATAACAGATCCTCACTTGCGACAGTCACCAGATGTCCCCGCCATGAAGGGTCTCACTGGAGACCCATGTGCAGTCTCTGAAAGAATGAAGAGAAACCATAAGCCAACTCAAAGTCAAGTCTGTTAGATGGTGTTCAGGGGGGCAGGTCGTCCGGCTCCTGGGGTGACGACGCTGTGGAAATGTGGTCCCGGATCCCAGGAGGGGGCTTCCTGGAGGGCATCTTCAGACTCTGTGGTAACTCCAGGCGGGGGGCCACCGACAGCCACGTCAGATTTGCTTCAGAGGTGGCAGAGTTGTGTCATTGAGATGATGCAGGGCTTCCTGAGGGGAGAGGTGGCCCCGAAGAACCACATCCCTGCTGTGCAACCACGTGTGTTTTCTTGCTCATAAAACCTTCAACATTTATTATTTTTTTAACGTTTATTTATTTTTGAGACAGAGAGAGAGACAGAGCATGAACGGGGGAAGGGCAGAGAGAGAGGGAGACACAGAATCCGAAGCAGGCTCCAGGCTCTGAGCTGTCAGCACAGAGCCCGATGCGGGGCTTGAACCCATGGACCGTGAGATCATGACCTGAGCCGAAGTCGGATGCTCAACCGACTGAGCCACCCAGGTGCCCCAACATTTATTTTTTTAATGTAGTAAGATACACATAACATGTACCCTTTTAACTGTTTTTTTTTTAAGTTTATTTTTTTGACAAAGAACAAGCAGGGGAGGGGCAGAGAGAGGGGGGGACAAAGGATCTAAAGTGGGCTCTGAGCTGTCAGCATAGAGCCCGATGCAGGGCTCAAACTCACAAACCAAGATCATGACCTGAGCTGAAGCTGTTCGCCTAACCGACTGAGCCACCCAGGCGCCCCTTCACACCTGGTTTTAAGCACTAGACCCCCCCCCTTGCTTCTGAACACAGCTATGGCTTTGGGGAAAAATCTAGTTAATGCAAGTCCTGGCAAAATGAGGTGCATATTGTTATCAATTAGCCAGACAATAAAGACGGAATCTGGAGAGAAAGAGAAGCCATCAAGGACACTCCGAACTGACCTCGATAAGGGCTTTGAGGAGGGAGGAAAGAGGAAGAGAGTCACCAGGGAGAAGAAGTGGCCTTTCTAGAATGGACGAGAGGTCACTGCAGGAGGGGGGAAGGAAAAGGGGAGCCTGGATGGTAAATGACAGAGGGAAGCCCCAGGGAAGCAGATGAGCAGGTCATAGAATTCGCTGAACTCATACAGAAAGGGACGGGAATTCCAGGTCCACGTGAAGGAGGAAAGGACAGGCTGAGTGTGTGGGGAGAACGCGGAAGAGGTGACTGGGCAGTGCCTTTCACGGGGCCCTGGAGAGAGGAAAGAATACGCTGGAGGGAAACCGCTGAAGGCTTCATGCAACTGCCATGCGACTGGGAAATCATTGCGACTGCCATCCCACAGAGCTGGCCCCCAGGTGGAATCCTCCGATGACGACCGGAGGACAGCGCGAGCTCGGGCAGGTGTCGGGCACGAAGCAGGAAAGGACACGGCTGCCAAGGCACATAGGCAACTGTGGAGCCCACCTCTGGGCCGTGTGGTTTTACCGTGTTTGGGGGAGTGTCTTATGTGGAAGGAGAGGAAGGCGCGCTCGCGGTTCATGAGAATAAAGGAGAGGAGAGAAGAGAAAGTAACTGCATTAAGCAGCTGTTTGGCTTGCAAAGGTAAGAAAATGTAATAGCGTGAACTCAGGTCTGGGCAGTTCACGGCGGAAAAATGCAGCCAAAATACCCACTATGGTCTCGAAGCCCTGTTTGTCCCCTAAAAACATCACCTGCATACGAGCACTTGTGCGGGTGTCGGCTTTGTCCTAAATGATGCAGGGGACATAGGAGGGACACTTTATAAAGGCCACAGCCGGACCTCAGGCCCTCACACAGTTGGGTTCAGAGACCCCCTCCCCACCACGTCAGCGCCCTGTCTACCTTCATTTAATGTTTATTGAGTTCCTCCCCCCACTCAGCCCTGCTTCCCAGCATCTGTGGGATTCTTCTCTGTCCGACCTAGGAGCTCATCAGGGCATTTCTCAACAAACATGGGTGCTGTCTTTGAGAACCTGTATCAGCTACTAAGATTCCCCATGTATCACAAGAGCAAAGAAGATTCACCGTAGAAGATCCAGCATAGCTTTTTGCCTCCCAAAAAGCAAAAGTCTTGGAAAATAATACTCGGGATCCTACAAAAGAAGTAAAGAACACATACAGATGACATCCTGGAGACTATTTTGGTCCTAAGGAAAAGAATACCCCATAGCCTTATTCTTTCGCTCACCCGTTAGAGGCTTACGCTATACAAAATTCTACCAGGAAGGTACATAAATGACATTGGTCACCAAACAGTGAGAATTTGTCGAACAGTTGTGGCAGATACAAGCTGAGCAAAGCATAAAAGGTTTAAGTGGAGAAAGTGGTCTCTGGAGCTGGCCGGTCAGCCCGAGAGGAGAGCAGCTGGGGAGAAGGTGTTGTCCCATGGGGAAAATACAGAGGTCCTGAGCAGGCTGGGTCACAGGCTCCCAGGAAGGCTTGTGGAAGCTGTCTCTCCACTGGGCACTGCTGAGGGTGCTTTGATTTCCCTGGTCCCGGGGGGAAAAGGAATTGCCAGGGGTTGTGACTTGGTGGGATCTGGAGGTAGACGACACCCTTTAGCAAACCTAACTCTCCAACGGGACCAGGAGGAAACAGCTGACCGACTTGCCGAGTGACGATATGCTCAATTGTCTGTCTGTCTGTCTCTCCCTTATTTGCCCTAAGGCCTGTGGCAGATGATTTTAAGAGCGATGGGATGTACTCACCATCCCTAAGGGGGCTGTCATTAGACTGAGATTAATTTTGTCAACACAAGCTTGATGTGCAGATTGCTGACAGATCAACGGGTTTTATGTCAACTTGCGTTCCATAGATGACTAAAAACAGGGCAGCGAGAACGTTGTCGGTTGATGAACGGTCCAAAAGACGACAGCAGGAGTAGATTAGTGTGGGAGGTTATTGACATGGAAGAAGAGAGAGTATATCATGACAGGTGATGACAGTCCTTCTCCATATCAGCGAGACTGTGAGGAAGTAGATGTAAGTGGCCTGTGCGGGAGGCCGTAGTTCCTATTTCGAAAAGAACAGCATTTTACTGTTCATGAAAATGGTATTCATTTACTTGCGAGAGTTTTGGAAGATAAAAGTATAAGGAAGAAAATGTGAATAATTTATAACCACTACATTTCCATATTCTTCCATCTACCTGTTGGCCTAGTTTTCTTTTTATAAAATTGCGGTTGTCTGGGGCGCCTGGGTGGCTCAGTCGGTTGAGCGTCCGACTTCGGCTCAGGTCATGATCTCACTGTCTGTGGGTTTGAGCCCTGCATCGGGCTCTGTGCTGACAGCTCAGAGCCTGGAGCCTGTTTCAGATTCTGTGTCTCCCTCTTTCTCTGACCCTCCCTGTTCATGCTCTCTCTCTCTCTCTCTCTGTCTCAAAAATAAATAAATGTTAAAAAAAAATTTTTTTTAAATAAATAAATAAAATTGCGGCTGTTACCTTTTGCAACCTGGTTTATCACCAAACAGTATATTGTGATGATACATCCAGGTCAGTAAATACTCTCCTAAAATGTCATTTTTTACTGTCTCTTCTCTTCCTCACCTGATGTACAATCATTTATTTAACTGGTCTCCTATCCTTGGACATTTCCCTTATTTCCAATTTTGCAGTATTTCTTTTTAAACAACACTGCAGCAACCACACTGGTAGATAAAATTTGCACGTTTCATTGTCTCTTTAGGATAAACTCCTATGGGCTGAAATTGCTCAGTCAAAGGATATGTTCTATTCTAAAGTGTTTGAATCCATATCAGATTTCCCCATGAAAAGTGGTACCAGTTTAGGAGCCCCTGAGTGGCTCCAGTGGGTTGAGTTTCCAACCCTTGATTTCAGCTCAGGTCATGATCTCGTGGTTCATGGGATCGAGCCCCATACCAGGCTCCAAGCTGACAGCTCAGAGCCTGCTTGGGTGGGATTCTCTCTCTCTCTCTCTCTCTCTCTCTCTCTCTCTCTCTCTCTCTCTCTCTCCCCTCTCCCTGCCCCTCCCCTGCTCCTTCTTTCTCTCTCTCTGCCCCACCCTGCATTCAAGTTCTCTCTCTGTCTCTCAAAATAAATAAATAAATAAATAAACATTAAAAAATAAAAAGAAAAGTGGTACCAGTTTAAAATCTTACCAGCAATGAAGTCTGTTCCCCAGACTCTCCTAGCACCAGACCATTTTGATTATGGCTACATATTCCCTTCATCTGCATTCCCCCCCCTGCCCCCGCCACATTCAGAGAGCTAGGGAGTCAGTGGAGGAGGGGAGGGAAGCCTCCAAGTAGCCTCAGTTTATGCTTTTGCACACTACTCTGGGAATACATTTCTGTTTCAAACAAAATTTTTTGAAGATTTTATTTCCATTTTTTTAAGTTATTTATTTTGAGAGAAGGAGAGAGTGAATGAGAGAGGAAGGGACAGAGATAGAGGGAGAGAGAGAATCCCAAGCAGGCTCTGCACCCACGCGGGGTTCAATCTCACAAACTGCGAGATCTAAGTATTTCATTTCTAAGTAATCTCTACACCCAATGTGGGGTCGAATTTACAACCCCGAGATTAAGAGTCACACGCTCTACAGACTG
Source organism: Lynx canadensis (assembly GCF_007474595.2). NCBI lineage: Eukaryota > Metazoa > Chordata > Mammalia > Carnivora > Felidae > Lynx > Lynx canadensis. Next base: position 74,021,455 of record NC_044313.2, on the reverse strand, counting down.
AGCCATCCAGGCGCCCCCAAAGAATTTTCTTTAAATCTCATATTCAAATCTTTACTCCATTTTGAGTTAATTTTTATGGATGTTATGAAATAACTGTCCAGTTTCATTTTTTTACATGTGGCTGTCTGCTCCACTTTAAGAGCACATTTTCTGTTGTGGTGCTTACTTTCTTATTGATTATACCATCAAGGTCTTATTGATTACACCATCAATAAGGTCCATTGATGTTGTTGCAAATGGCAAAATTTCATTGTGTGTGGGGGGGGGGCGGGCTGGGTAATATTCCATTGTACATAAATACCGTATCTTCTTCATCCACTTATCAGTGGAAACTTGGCTGCTTCCCTATCTTGACTATTATAAATAATGCTGCTGTAAGTATAAGGGTGCATATATCTTTTCAAATTAGTGTTTTGTTTTCTTGGGGTAAATACCCAGTGATGAAATTGCTGGATCATATGGTGTTTCTATTTTTAACTTTTTGAGGAGCCTCCGTACCGTTTTCCACAGTGGCTACGGCAATTTGCAGTCCCACCAACAGTGCGTGAGGGTTCTTTTTTCTCCACATCCTCACCAACACTTTGATTCTAGCCACTCTCACAGGTGTGAAGTGTGACATCTCACTGTGGTTTTAATTCCCATTTCCCTGATGATGAGTGATGTTAAGCATCTTTTCATGTGTCGGTTGGCATCTGGATGTCTTCTTTGGAGAAATGTCTAGTTGGGTCCTCTGCCCATTTTTTAATTGGATTATTTGTTTTTTGGTGTTGAGTTGTACAAGCTCTTTATGTATTTTGGATACTAATCCCTTATCAGATAAATCATTTGCAAATATCTTCTCCCATTTAGTAGAGTGCCTTTTAGTTTAATTTTGCTTTTTGTTTCTCTTGCCTTAGAAGACCTATCTCGAACAATGTTTCTATGGCTGATGCCAAAGAAATTACTGCCAATGTTTTCTTCCAGGAGTTTTATGGTTTCGTTTTCACATTTAGGGCTTTAATCCATTTTGAGTTTATTTTTATGTATGCTGTAACAAAGTGACCTGTTTCATTCTTTTGCGTGTAGCTGTCCAGATTTCCTGGCACCATTTGTTGAAGAAACTGTGTTTTCTCCATTGTATGTTCTTGCCTCCTTTGTCATAGATTAGCTGACTATATAAGCATGGGTTTGTGTTTTTAATTTTTTTAAGTTTATTTATTTATTATGAGAGAGAGAGAGTGAGAGCAGGCGGGGGACGGAGAGAGAGAGAGAATCCCCAGCAGGTTCTGCACTGTGAGTGTGGAGGCCAATGTGGGGCTCGGTCCCACAAACCATGATATCACCACGTGAGCCGAAATCAGGAGTCGGATGTTTAATTGACTGAGTCCCCCAGGTGCCCCAAGTGTGGGTTTATGTCTGGGCTCTTTATTCTGTTCTACTGATCTATGTGTCTATCTTTGTGCCAGTACCATACTGTTTTAAATTACTACAGCTTTACAGTATATCCTGAACTCTGGCATTGTGATTCCTCCCTGTATCAAAAAACCTCCAGCTTTGTTCTTCTTCTTCAAGATTGCCTTGGCTATTCGGGGTCTTTCAGGGACCTATATTTACATAGCTCCATACAAATTTTATGGACCTATGTAAATATACTGCCAGAAAACCTCAGACTAGGCTATGGCATATAAAGGACCAATAAAGTATTCACGTAAGAAAAAGTTTTCTTCCAGAAAACCAAAGAAAACTTTAGGTAACTGTGTTATAGTCAAAAAATGTAAAACAAATAAAGAATCTATGAAACCCTAGCTCAAAGAAGAGAAAAAAGAATGAGTTGGAAAAGGAGGAGGTGGAAAAACTAAGGAAAAAGTTGACAGGGGAGAGGGAACACCATTAAACGCAGCAAAGAGTGTAACACACACTATAGAAAACCAAATTATTGACACAGAGCACAGGCTTAGGAAATGCCTACATAATGCAAAAGAAAAAGATGAACAGTCAGATAAAAGCAGTTAGAGAGAGAGTGATACAAATAAAGACTGACAGGAACGTTCCAAGATTTGAATGCTGGTGTTCCCGGCAGAGAGAACAAATGGCATAGAAAATACTCTTAAGGGTAGAATATAAAAAGGTTTCATTAGGGGCGCCTGGGTGGCTCAGTCAGTTGAGCGTCCAACTTCGGCTCAGGTCATGATCTCGCGGTTCATAAGTTCAAGCCCCCCATCGGGCTCTGTGCTGTCAGCTCGGAGCCTGGAGCTGCTTCGGATTCTGTGTGTGTGTGTGTGTGTGTGTGTGTGTGTGTGTGTGTGTCTTTCTCTGCCCCTCCCTGCTCACACTCTGCCTCTCTCTCTCAAAATTAAACAATAAAACATTTAAAAAATATATAAATAAATAAAAAGCTTTCATTAAATAAAGGAAGGCTTGAATCTGCAGATGCAAACAGCTCATCGTGTTCCGGGAAAGACGAAAATAGGAGATAATAAGCCCATAAACACATATACTGCTGAGGTTACTTAATCTCAACAGTAAAGAAAAAGCCCATTAAGTGTACAGGCAGAGTAAGCGATCATTTAGGACAAGTACCCCTAATTTCATATGTATTAAGTGCTTGAATCCTCACCCCACCCCTGAGATATTGGTGCTACTCCACCCTACTTCACAGACAAGAAAACTTTGGCTCACAGTTATATGATGAAGTGGGGATACCAACGCAGAACCTCAAGTCTTATTATTAAACTATAGGGCCCTACCTACCAAGGGCAGAAATATCGGTCTGAACAGCATTGCATCTCCGTTCATTGCAGCCTAAGATTATGTAAAAATTCTCAAATTCTGCAAAGAATTCTCCACGTAGCCAAGCGGTCACTGATGTCCTAGGCAACAGAAAATGATACTCTCAATTAGGCAGAAAGTTAAATATAATGCAAAGTTGTGCTTCTTTTCTTTAGCAGAATTATTTCATTGTATCCAATTGGGCTTCACTAAAGGAGATACAGATGTGCACAGTTTCTGTTAATTTATGCATAATAACATATATTAAGCCTATAAGACATTTTCTAGGGAAATTCTCACCGGGTCAGAAATTTCATCCAAGCCGGGGCTGAGTATCTTGTCCTTGCAATCCACACACTACGTGGGTCATAGCAGGCATTGGTCACGCTGAAGGATGGGTTTAATCTATTTAGAACAGCTGTCAGTGCAGAGCCTGCTTCAGATCCTCTGTCCCTTTCTCCCTCTGTCCCTCCCTGGCTCGCTCTCTCTCTCTCTCTCTCTGTCAAAGATAAATAAACATTAAAAAAGAAAAGAATCCATCACTGGTATACAAAGTCTTTACCAGGTTATGGTTTCTAGGTAAATATTCAGTCTTGGAATTCTGCTGGATATTAATGTGATAGGGTCACTCTTTTCAATTTTTACCCTTTATAGACTTCAGATTTGGGCATCAGAAAACATTTTTACTCCATTCAGTACCAAATGATTAAAGAGATCTCTGCCCATCTATGTCAGTTCATAGACTATATAAACATCAACAGCAGCAGCCAAAAGAATACTAGATGTCTTATGGTGTGAACGTCACCAGTGAGGCAGAGGGTGAACTTCTTCCATAGGAATGACCTGAGAGTCTACTTACTTCAACACTACCTTTCATTCCAAAAGTTAGACCCTAACATAGGTTGATCATAAGCAAACATAATCTGATGAAGAACTTACACCCACCCATTGTGGTTGTTCTTTTCTCTACTCCCAACCTTCGAGGTTATTCTAGTCATGTTGTGTATTTTTCATTAGATGGTGCTTTGGGCATTCTAACGTTTAACAGAATCTTGCTGTTAGTTTGACCACACAGTTCTACCTAGAAAACAAACCATCTTCTCAAGCCCAGGTTACCAATGGGCTTTGGTTTACTAGATTGTATTACATTAATATCACTTGAGTTGAGTGTTATTGGAGACTAAGTTGCTTCAGCTGAATAGTCCACTTTCTCCAAATTTCTCCAGAGCTATTATGCTGTGCATTACTTGAAACTGTCACAACTCCAACTCTAACAGGAATAGGACCCACCCTCTTTCCTATATCAGCAGCCACGTCGCTCACAACTTTTCTCCCAATCGACTTTGACGCAATTGATTTCAGGGTCTAGGGGCGCCTGGGTGGCGCAGTCGGTTGAGCGTCCGACTTCAGCCAGGTCACGATCTCGCGGTCCGTGAGTTCGAGCCCCGCGTCAGGCTCTGGGCTGATGGCTCGGAGCCTGGAGCCTGTTTCCGATTCTGTGTCTCCCTCTCTCTCTGCCCCTCCCCCGTTCATGCTCTGTCTCTCTCTGTCCCAAAAATAAATAAACGTTGAAAAAAAAAAAAAAAGATTTCAGGGTCTACCGCTATCACTTCAGGTTTAATCCACTCATCTTCACCATTTCAGGTCAATCATTTGTAACCACTGGTTACAATATGTACAAGATATACATGAGGAAAAACTGTAAAACCTATGAAAGAGATCAAAGAAAATCTAAATAAATGAAGATATTCCATGTTCATAGATAGGAGGATCAATATTGTTAAGATGTTGGTTCTTCCCAACTTAATCTGTAGATTCAAGACAATCCCAGTCAAAATCCCAGCAAGTTGGCTTTTTGATACTGATAAGCTGATTCTAAAGTTTATATGGACGGGCATCTGAGTGGCTCAGTTGGTTGAGCATCCGACTCTTGATTTTGGCTCAGGTCACGATCTCAAGGTTCAGGAGTTCAAGCCCCATGTTGGGCTCTGCACTGACAGCATGGAGCCTACTTGGGATTATCTCTCTCCGTCTCTCTCTCTCTGTCCCTCCCCTGCTCCCATGCTCGCTCGCTCTCTCTCTCTCTCTCTCTCAAAAATAAGTAAATAAACTTTAAATTAAAAAAAAATAATAATAAAACAGAATAGCCAACACGATATTGAAAGAGAAGAGGGGCACCTGGGTGGCTCAGTTGGCTGAGCATCTTACTCTTAATTACGGCTCAGGTCATGATCTCATGGTTTGTGGGTGCAAGCCCCGCTGTCAGCACAGAGCCTGCTTGGGATTCTCTGTTTTCCCTTTTTCTCTACCCCTCCCCCACTCATGCTCTATCTGTCTTGCTCAAAATAAATAAATAAATAAACATTAAAAAGAGACAGAGAGAAGAGAAAGATGGAAGGCTGACACTACCCAATTTCAAGACCTACTATAAAGCTGCAATGATCAAGACAATGTGATATCAACAAAAGAATAGACAAATAGATCAGTGAAACTGAATAGACAGGCCAGAAACAGGCTCACATAAATATAGTCAACTGATCTCTAAAAAGGCAAAAGCAATACAATGGAGAAAGGATAGTTTCTTCAACAAATGCTGCTGGAATAACTAAACAACCCCATGGAAAATACTAAATCAAGACACAGACCTTACACCTTTCACAAAAATGAGCTCAAAATCAATCATAGACCCAAACTGAAAGGCAGAACTAGAAAACTTCTAAAGGACAGCACAGGAGAAAATCTAGATAACCTTGGGTCTGGCAATTCGTTTCTAGCTATAACACCAAAAGCAAAATCCACAAAAGAAAGAATTGCTGAGATGGACATCATTCAAATTAAGAGCTTCTCTGTCAAAGACTCTGTGGAAAGGATGAGAAGACAAGCCACAGACTGGGAGAAAATCTTTGAAGAGCACATATCTGATAAAGGACCGGTATTCAAAATATACAAAGACCTCTTAAAACTCAACAGTGAGAAAACAAACCACCCCGTTGAAAAAAAGAAAAAAGACCAAAGATCTGAACACACACCTCACCAAAGAAGATATACAGATGGCAAAGGCGCATCTGAAAAAATGCTCCATATCATGTGTCACTAGAGAACGACAAATTAAAATAACATTGGTATACCATGACACAACTATTAGAATGACTAAAATTTAGAAAAATGACAGTAACAAATGCTGACAAGGATATGGATGGTAATGCAAAAGAGGACAGCCACTTTAGAAGGCAGTTGCTTACAAAGCTAAACATAGTCTTACCATACGATCCAATTATATCAAAAATATACGAAGCAAAATTTGAAGAAATGTCAAGAAAGATGAACAAGTTGTGTAAGAGTATAGTGTGTCTTTCCTAGTCCATGGCGGATCAATTAGACAAAAGAGATGTAATCATATATTAATAATAAAATTAATTAGGTTGATCTGATAGGTAGACAGATAGATGATAGGGTATAGGTCTTTATCCAGAAAACATTAAGAACACTTTTCTCTAAGCACCACTACATTCTAAAAAGTAAAAATGGTTATACCACATTCTTTGACCATAGGGCCATAAAGTGGTGGCCATAGTATGAAATAAATGTCAGCCTCAGGAACCTTTTCAGACTGTCTCTTGGGGCATCTGGGTGGCTCCGTAGGTTAAGTGTCCAATTTAAGCTCAGGTTGTGATCTTGCGGTTCATGAGTTTGAGCCCCACGTCAGGCTCTCTGTGGTCAGCATAGAGCCCTCTTCAGATCCTCTGTCCCTCTCTCCTCTGCCCCTCTCCTGCTTGTTCTCTCTCTCAAAATAAATAAACTTTAAAAAATAAATAAATAAAAATAAACCATCTCTTAGCGAAATTGATTTTGAGAATGCCATATGTAAATCCGTAAGACATATATATTTTTTTTTAATTTTTTTTTTCAACGTTTATTTATTTTTGGGACAGAGAGAGACAGAGCATGAACGGGGGAGGGGCAGAGAGAGAGGGAGACACAGAATCGGAAACAGGCTCCAGGCTCTGAGCCATCAGCCCAGAGCCTGACGCGGGGCTCGAACTCCCGGACCGCGAGATCGTGACCTGGCTGAAGTCGGACACTCAACCGACTGCGCCACCCAGGCGCCCCAAGACATATATATTTTTAACAAACGCTCAAAACATAAAAGGGCATAAGACTTGAAAACAGGAAGGTAAGACAATTTGATTAAAGGGAAGTGTTCTTGTTCTTGAACAGGCAGAGTCTATATTGTAGAAATGTCTGTTCTCTGTAAATTAACATAAATTCAACATAAATCTAATCAAAATTCTATTTCTGTTTTTGGAGGAAGCAAACTGAAAACTATTCTAAAGTTCAATTAGATGAATAAATGGTGAGAGCATCCAGGAATATTTTTTAAGTGTGTATGTGCAAGGAGGAACATACGTAGAATTTTCCTGCCAGGTATTAGAATTTATTTTAAAATCAGAGCACTTAAAGATTTATGATTAGATAGATCAACAGAACATAATAGGAAGTCCTAAATAGATCCAAGTGTACTGAGAATTTGGAAAATGATCCAGATGGTATCTCAAATCAATACCACAGACTGTGTGGCTTAAACAACAGAAATTTATTTTCTCACAGTTCTGAAGGTTCAGAGTCCAAGATCAAGGTGCCAGTAGGGTTGATGTCTGGTAAGGCCTCCGACCTTGACTTGCAGACAGCTGCCTTCGCATTGTGTCTTCACATGGCCTTCCCTCTGTGCTCAGGGGAAGAGAGAACTTTCTGGTGTCTGATATTCTTTTAAACAGACCCAGTCCTATCAGATTAGGGACCCCCCCCCTTATGACCTCATATAACCTTAATTAGGTCCCTGAAGAACTTATCTCCAAATAGTCGTATTAGGGTTGATGGCTTCAAAATATGAATTTCACTAGACACAATTCATTCCTTAACTTTGATCAAACATTTAAATATAACAAATATAGGGGTGCCTGGCTGGCTCTGTTGGTTGAGCGTCCGACTTTGGCTCAGGTCATGATCTTGTAGTTCATGAGGTCGAGCCCCGCGTCCAGCTCTGTGCTGACAGCTCAGAGCCTGGAGCCTGCTTCAGATTCTGTGTCTTCCTCTCTCTGCCCCTCCCCTATTCATGCTCTGTCTCTGTCTCTTCCTCTCTCAAAAGTAAAAAAACATTTAAAAAAATTAAAAAAAAATAAATATAACAAAGCACTAGGAAAATAGGAGCAAATGCTTTTATAAACATCTGAGAAGGCCAAACATACCACAAAAGTGGTTCCTAAAGTAAAAGTGGTTTCTTTTAAGTTTATTTATTTATTTTTGAGAGAGCGAACGTGAGTGGGTGAAGGGCAGAGAGAGGGAGAGGGAGAATTCCAAGCAGGCTCTGTGCTATCGACACAGAGCCCAACGTGGGATGCGAACCCGTGAAGCCATGAGATCATGACCATAGCCGAAACCAAGAGTTGGATGTTTAACCAACTGAGCCACCCAGGCACCCCATAAATTAGAAACTTTGACCTTATTTTTTAAAATTTGAGATGGTAAAAACCCCCCAATTCACAAAATAAGAAAAACATCTGCTACCTGAGTAATAAAGGGTTAATTTCTCTAAACCTCTCTGAAATTTCTCTGGAAAGTCAGTAAGAAAATAAAATATCCTCTGTTTCTTTAATTGTACAAACAACACCAATGGGTAGTTTAAAATAGAGAAATATAAACATGGTCAAATACAGGAAGAGACATTTACCTCCTTAAATAATACAAGAATTACGCTCCAAACAACACTGAGATCTACTCAAAAACAAACAAGCAACGCTGAGACCCAGACTGGTTTTGTTTTGTTTTGTTTTGTTTTTAGTATAGTTAATACACAATACTACATTACTTTCAGGTGTACAAAACAGTGACTCAGTTTCTCTATATGTGATGTCATTTCATACAAATGTAGCTACCATCTGTCACCACATAGTACTGTTACAGTATCATTAACTATGTTCCCTCCCCATGCCTTTTATTCCCTGGACTTATTCATTCCATAACCGGAAGACTGTATTTCCCACTCCCCTTCACCCATTTTGCCCCCCTTCCCCTCTGGTAACCCATCAGTTCTTTATATTTATAGGTGTGATTGTTTTTGTTTGTTTATTTTTTTGTGTACTTAGGTTCCACATAGGAGTGAAATCTTGTGGTGTTCATCTTTTTTTAGACTGACTTAGTTCTCTTAGCATAATGCCCGCTAAGTCCATCCATGTTGTCACAAATGGCACGATCTCATCCTTTTATCTGGCTGAGCAATATGCCATTTGTATGTATCTATACTTATCTATACCACATCTTCCTTATCCCCTTGTCTATCGATGGACACTTGGGTTGCTTCCATATCTTGATTATTGTAAGACTGTCGATGTTTTTAATCTTTGATGAAATCCATTGTCATCCATCAGCTGTGAAGCAAAGAAGTCAGAGGCTTTCGATGGTCGAGGGGGAAGTGATAACACTCTTCCAGAAGGATAGTTTGGAATATGTATCAAAATGTTCGTTGTGTCTATCTTGACCCAGTATTCTCCCTTCTAGGAATTTACCCAGAGACAATCTCGCAAATAATGATGGGAAGTAAGAATTTCATCGGAGCACTATTTACAGTGTCAACAAATTATAATTTTTGACTGTCCATCAGTAGGGACTGGTTAAGTAAGTTACATAGAGACAAGGCTACACTATAATTATAAACAACGACAGACATCTGTGTGTACTGAGTGACAAATAGCATGTTACAGAACAGCATCTGAAATTGCATGTGAAGGCTGAATAGTAAGATACCTAAAAAGATGTTCACCAGAGCGCTGTCACCAAGTGGCGGTTGACTTTTGCTCCCAGCTTTGAACTTTTGGGGGTTATTTTACAAGCAAATAAGGATTATTATTGTAAAGATAATAAAGCGGTTTCAAAATTAAACTTCTTGGTAGGAATCACCCCTTCCCCAGAGATGCTACCACACCCCCAGGACCCAGTTACACACTCCCTCCTCTGAATTTATTACCATTGGTTTGGTATGATGCTATGTGAAGGGGGCAGAGGGTGCCATGGGAGGTGGCCACATAGTGACCGTAAATGGAAAGGGAGACCCTTTCTGTTCTTTCCGCGTAGGTCCTCTCCACCACACCATCAACGTAAGCAACTTATGTGTTGACCCAGGAGGTTGCTTTTTACTCCTGTAAATTAAATTAAACAAATGTGATTGCATGCATGCTGTTCATTTTGTATACAATCTGTATCTTCCTCCTTATTCCCTTAGGCACCGATAGCCAAATGCAAAATAGGGCCATATTTTCATGTAAACACACTGCATAAAAATTATAAATGATATTCCAAATTGAAGTGTAAATTAGGCTGTGGTTATCTTTTCTACTGGTTTCTCCCATCAGCGTGGATAACCCAGAGCTATTTAGTAGAACCGAATAGTAAGTAAGTGTCCAGGCTTGCTGAGACATTTCCGTTGGGCAATCAGCCTTTTTGGCTCTTGCTCCTCATTTGTATTTGAGCCAGAGTTTTTCCTCATAGTCCTTCTAACAGGTAAGTATTTCACATGTCTTTTTTTTTTTTTTAAGTTTCTTTATTTTTGAGAGAGAGCGTGAGCTGGGGAGGGGCAGAAAGAGAGGGTGACACAGAATCCGAAGCAGGCTCCAGGCTCTGAGCTGTCAGCCCAGAGCCTGATGTGGGGCTCGAACTCACTGACTGCGGGATCGTGATGAGTTGAAGCCAGACTCTTAACCGACTGAGCCACCCAGGCGCCCCTAGTCTTTCACATGTCTTACCCTTATTTTTTTTTTTTCTAGAACTTCCTAGGAGTCATGACAGTGCTGCTGGTTTGTGAGTTCTTTTAAAAGAACAAAATGTGTTCTTTATGGTTCCATTTTTTCCCCAAGATAAAACACATACGGCTGAGTTATCCACAGCCAAAAGAGAAAATTCTAAAGCAAAAGCCATTGTTAAATCAGAAGATGAGCGGGGCTCAAATATCACAGTGTTCCCTGTGGAAAATGGAAAAAGAGCAAAATCAGGGAGCCCATCGTGTTCTGATAGGTCACTGACAGCTGATTCACAGGGTCCAGAGAAAGTCCAGGGAAGGGATATGATTAAGATGATAAATGATGTGAAGGTTGAAAGAATGACATTTCTAAAAGAAAATAAATACAAATGATGCCCTATGACCCAGCCAGAAGTCAAGGCAGTGCTTACCAATTTTGCCTTTCCCGTGTGCCTCGTCTGAACCCTGGTGGTGCCCCTCCATTGCCCCACTTTCTGCTAGTTTAACAATTCAGCTGTGAGCCTTTCCTTTGCTGTCTCCTCCTCTCCCAGACACGTCCACGGATCTCCCCCAGACCGCCTTACACGGTAACTTTCTACCATCAGATTTAGAAATCAATTCAAAGAGAGGGGGGTGGGAATGAGCAACTCTAGAACAGCCATCAGATCAAGGGAGGAAAATCTTTGACTTAAAACCAAGAGAAGAACATTAAATAGTAGAACAAGAAGGCAAAAGGTGTCTTTTGAGAAAGACAAAAGACGCTTCCTGTTGGAGAGGACTCAGGGTCGGGGCACTGTGGGTATCAAATCGCCCCAATAATTTCGGAGAAACCTCCTCATGTCTGCTTCTCAGTGCCCTCCCAGAAAGTAGCCAGATGACCAATGAAGTAAGAGCCCACTGTGCGTATAACAGCATCCATTCTGTCACTGAGTCACAAGCCAGCAGGTAATGCTATCCCCATTTACAGGAGTGAAAACTGAGTGCCAGGGTGTTTGTCTTGCCCAGAATGACACAGCTCATTAGTGCGGAGCGCAGCTCCGTCAGAGAGGTCGTTTCTTGACTCACAACCCAGTCCTTTTTCTAGAAGAGATGCCGCTGGCTTTCTAGAATCCCTAGAGCCTAGAATCTACTTGTTACATTCATCTTTCACCTCTGAGTAAGTCACAGAAACCTCTTCAGTGACTCACTGGTTCCCATCACCAAATAAATCACTCTTGTGGTGAACTCACAAAATGGTTGAATTATGGTTTCCTTTCTGGAAAATCGGGATATGTCAAAACTGAGAGGTAGTCGGAGTCATATAGGACGTGTACCAACCTCTTTCAAGGGGCGCCCGGGTGGCTCAGTCAGTTAGGCATCCAACTTTGGCTCAGGTCATGATCTCACGGCTCGGGAGTTCGAGCCCCGCATCTGGCTCTGTGCTGACAGCTCAGAGCCTAGAGCCTGGAGCCTTCTTCGGATTCTGTGTCTTCCTTTCTCTCTGCCCTTCCCCTGCTCATGCTCTGTCTCTCTCTCTCCCTCTCAAAACTGAATAAACATTAAAGATTTTTAAAAATAAAATAAAATAAAACTCTCGTTCAAGCATCTTGGATTTACCTCTCAATGTACAGTCAACTTTTCATGTGGAGGAAAAAAAAACCAGCTTTATGCTGATAATAGTAAACAGCAGCTAATCCAATATTATGAACATTGGACTTCAGAATTCAGAGAGGGCCTCTCTGTTATATTATTCATGTGTTCACACATACATCTTCTACTCCCTCTGGTATCCTCCAGGTATACCCTTACCCATCCCCAACTAGCTGCTATATCTGTGGCCTAGGACCCAGCGATAGTGTTGCCTATAATGAAATGGATCAACACAAGCCACTGGAAGCCAAATACCTTAGTCAGCTCATGCTGCTATAACAAAGCACCATAGACCCAGTGGCTTAAACAAAGAAATTCATTTCTCACTGCTCTGCAAGCTGGGAAGTCCGAGATCAGGCTGCCTGCAGGGTCAGGTTCTGGTGGGAGTTCTCTCCCTGGTTTATAGATGGCCACCTCCATGCTGTGACTTTACATGGCAGGTAGAGAGAGATCTCTCTCATGTCTCTTCTTATAAGGGTGCTAATCCCCTTCACAAGGGTTCAACCCTCATGACCTAATTACCTCCCAGAGGCCCCACCTCTAAATACAATTACATTGAGATTGAGGCTTCCACGTTTGGACTGGGGTGGGGGTGGGGGGGACACAGACATTCCATTCACAGCATCATAATATGGAAATTTCTTGAGTGTGTGCTTGGGAACCGGTGTGTTGATCCCAAATACTTCCCAACATTAGAAGAAAGACGAGATTCACAAGGATTCACCCTGCGGTGTTTGTTCAGACTTTAGAGGTGAGGTATAGAACGTCCCAAGGGTTCCACTAGGGAAAACAGGCACATGATTTCTTCTATTGGGAGTGTGCACCAAGTTTGACCTTGTCAAAGATACTGTTGCTCCATGGGGGCTGCAACCTGGCTGTGCCCTCGACAATTAATCCTGCTTTGTTTGCTTGGGGTGGAGGGAGGAACAGGCAGAGCCAGTCAAAGAGGCTTGAAATTGATTCCAAGTAGTATTGTTAAATAGACCAGGACTGCTGAGAACTAGGTGTGAGTGCTCCGCTTTGGATGCAAAGGATAAATGCAGTGGGTGTCACAGGCAGAATAGTAATTATGTCATCTGTCTTGTCGAAGAATTTGACTATAGTAATTGCAACATTTTCTCCCATCATTGAAGCTTGTAATTATAGTGCAACTAACAGGATTATGTGCTAACTTGGGCTGTTTTAATCACCTCTTTTACTCTGAAATGCAATGGTAAAATTCCACAGTTGTTCCCAGGCTGCCGATTCTTTTCAACATCTGTTGTCTTATAACAGTTCGGTACGAAGGAGGCAGAGATGCTCTGGGCATTTCATAATAGAGGACTTTAGGTAAAGCAGACGTGAGGCTTGACGAGAAAGCATAAACAGCAAGGGAGTTTTCAATTTCCAACCCAAATAAAATTTTCTCTTTGAAAGCAAATCATTTGGTTTTTTTTGTTTCAAAGATGGCAGATGTTTTATGCAATTTGGCAATGGCTGCAGCCCATACTTGATATGCGTTGAAGGAAACTTTCAGCTATAAAAATCAACCTAGGACTGATTAAGAAAACCCTCCCGCTCAACCTAATGAGCAGGTTGGGGTTAATTAATGCCTAGATATTAAGCTGTGTGTCAGGATGTCACCTTTCACGTGTAAGGCTCATTAAGATGCTCGTTACGTATGTTTATCTTTCCAGAGATCCCATAACAAACTCAAGGGTTATCCAAATACTTTGTTTATACAGGAATAAAGGAACATTGGACACTGTGTGAAATACAGGGGCTGATGGCTGAGGTAGAAACCTCCCTTGATTCTTCCCTTGTAACATTCTTTTAGAGTGTTGTTTCAATAAAACGAGGGCTTCTAGGATATTAATATTACATGGAACCGACCCAGATCCACACATCTGGTCTGAAAGTGGGCGCTTACTACTTAGCTCCAATACAGGCCACATTCCATATTCATTCCTGTTGTACAGATGCCCAGAGAGGACTCTGCCGTCCGGAGGAGTGTAGTTATAACTCAGCAAGTGCATTTGTGATCCTAAAACAACAGCAGCAAAAGGAGGCAATCGAAGAACAGCCTGTTTTCCTGAAAGGAACATTGTGGAATAAGTGCAATATCACCTTTAGAGGTGATAGAAAAATCCCTAGATTAGATCTGCTTAAAACTAGCAAGGCCAGACATAAACAACTTAGTTGTCAGGGTGGTGTAGACAAGGAGCTGTGTGGCAGCAGATAAAATGATAGGAGACGGGAACACGGCCCAGCCCCATCTCTCCCTCACCCAGCTGTCCTACAAAGCCTCATTTTTTTAACTGAACTATAGCTGACGTACAATGTTAGATCAGTTTCAGGTATGGAACGGATTCGACGATTCTATACATTACAAAATACCACAAGTGTTATTATCATCTGTCACCATACAGTGTTATTAAAATATTATTTGTATTCTCTGTGCTGTACTTTTCATCCCTGTGACTAGTTTATAACTGGAAGCTGGTACCTCCAAAGTTACATGTGTGGGGCCCCTTCCCCCAATGCCTTGGACAGATAGACTGGTTAACTATGCAGCAGCCCCCAGCGAGGCGCCCCCTTGCGGTCGCTTTCTGGAAATTCGACTATTCACATTTGCCCAGGAAGGATGTTGACAAACATCTGAACAAGTATGATCCAGGGGAAGGAAGCTGTGATTATAATTTAGCAGGCTAGCTTCAGGCCAGCTGGATCGTGTCGTTAAAAGGTAAATGGAGGCACGGTCAAGGTTTTCAAGCGTTTGTTTGAACATACATCGATTCAAATGAGGCAGGACAAACCAAAGTGAGTAGGAGTGCTCAACCCACAGGAGCTGGGGCAAGGATTCATAGAGAAGATGCTGAAGCAAAGCAAATAAATTGGTCATGTGGGTTCCCAGATAGCTGGTCTCCAAGGAGAGTGTGCTGGCCCAGTGGAACATTCCAGTCCACTTGGCAGTTACAGTTTGATTATCAATCAGGGGGCTACTGTGGCATAAAAATTCTGTGGCCAGACAGCTTAGCTTCAAATCCTGGCTTTCTCGGGGCACCTGGCTGGCTCAGTCAGTTTAGTGTCCGACTTCGGCTCAGGTCGTGATCTCAAGGTTTGGGAGTTCAAGCCCTGCGTCAGAGTCTGGAGCCTGCTTCCAATTCTGTGTCTTCCTCGCTCTCTGCCCCTCCCCCACTCATGATCTGTGTGTGTGTGTCTCTCTCTCTCAAAAAATGAATAAATATTAAAAAAAATTCTGGCTTTCTCTCCAAGGGACCTTGGGCAAGTTTTTTAACTCTTGTGCCTCAGTTTTCTCATCTGTGAAGTGGCTTTAAGAATATTACTTAAGGGACACCAGGTTGGCTCTGTCGGTTAAGCATCTTACTCCTGATCTCAGCTCAGGTCGTGATCTCACGTTCCATGAGTTCAAGCCCCGCGCTGGGCTCTGTGCTGACATCGTGGAGCCTGCTTGGGATCCTCTCCCTCTCTCTCTGCCCCTCCCCTGCTCGCGCTGTCTCTCTCAAAATAGATAAACAGTTTTTTAAAAAGAAGAAGAATTTCTGGAAAAATTTGGAAGCTAGGTCAGTTTTAAAAATCCGTAGGGGGGCGCCTGGGTGGCGCAGTCGGTTAAGCGTCCGACTTCAGCCAGGTCACGATCTCGCGGTCCGTGGGTTCGTGCCCCGCGTCGGGCTCTGGGCTGATGATGGCCCAGAGCCTGGAGCCTGCTTCCGATTCTGTGTCTCCCTCTCTCTCTGCCCCTCCCCCGTTCATGCTCTGTCTCTCTCTGTCCCAAAAATAAATAAACGTTGAAAAAAAAAAATTTAAAAATCCGTAGGGAATGTATGTGGCTTGTATATGCTGGAGGCTCTAAAACATTTTTTTCACTCATTTGTGGAATGTTTTTAACATTCTATGGAAGATTAAGACCTTGAATGTATGGAAAGGACCTCATCTGCCTGCTGTATACTTACCCCGCCTATAGCCCATAATAAGCACTTGCGGGCAGAACCACGTAATTGGCAGGAGGCATTAATGCACAGGCCGTTCATCTGCCCGGCACGTGACCCAGACCTTGGGTGAAATGAGCTGGGAACTTCATCTTCCTGTTAGCCAGTGTATCTCAGCCCTCTGCCGCCTCCCACTTGTCTCGTCCTCGAAAACCCCTGGGCTTGAACGAGAGGGATAGTTCAGTGCGCAACTGCCTCGTGGTCAGCAGGGCTTCACGTAAGAGTGGAAGGAACGGAGGAGAGGGAGCATTCTGGTCAACAGCAACTCCCTGCACAGGGGAGTGGCCGCTGTGAGTTAAAATGTGTGCTTAGAACTGCTAGGAATTTACCCAAGGGACACAGGAGTGCTGATGCATAGGGGCATTTGTACCCCAATGTTTATAGCAGCACTTTCAACAATAGCCAAATGATGGAAAGAGCCTAAATGTCCATCAACTGACGAACGGATAAAGAAGATGTGGTTTATATACACAATGGAATACTACGTGGCAATGAGAAAGAATGAAATCTGGCCATTTGCAGCAATGTGGATGGAACTGGAGGGTATTATGCTAAGTGAAATAAGTCAGGCAGAGAAAGACAGATATTATATGTTTTCACTCATATGTGGATCTTGAGAAACTTAACAGAAACTTAACAGAAACTGATCTAACATGTGGGGGGGTAGGGGGGGAAAAGTTACAGAGAGGGAAGGAGGCAAACCATAACAGACTCTTAAATACTGAGAACAAACTGGGGGTTGATGGGGGGTGGGGTGGGGGAGAGGGGAAAGTGGGTGATGGGCATTGAGGAGGGCACCTGTGGGGATGAGCACTGGGTGTTGTATGGACACCAATTTGACAACAAATTATATATAAAAAGATAATAAAATAAAATAAAATGTGTGCTTAGAGGGGCACCTGGGTGGCTCAGTCAGTTAAGCATCCTGCGTCTTGATTTTGGCTCAGGTCGTGATCTCACGGTTCATAAGTTCGAGCCCCGTGTCTGGCTCTGCACTGAATGCATGGGGCCTGCTTGGGATGCTCTCGCTCTCTGTCTCTCTGTCTCTCTCTCTCTACCTACCCCTCCCCCACTCGTGCTCTCCCTCTCTCTCTCTCAAAAATAAATAAATAAACAAGAAAAGTGCACTTAGAGTACATAACTTACGTGTGTGATACAAAATGTGCTAATAACATGTGTTCTGTTGAGGAGTATGAACTGACTCACTATGTGGTCATGAGAGGGGAATTGCAATCAAACAATTCACAATAATAATACTGAATACAATCCCACTGGCCTGCCCAGGGCCAGCACTCGGCTTTACCCGCCTAGAAATGGATTAGCAGAGTAATGAGAAGCTAGCGGCCTGGGGTCTCCACTCATCACGCAGTGGAGAACAGAACAGGGATGTCTGGACCTTCCCTGCTGGCTCCTCCTTCCTCTCTGGAGGTTGATCCGCCATCCCTGGGCCACATCCCTTTCCCCAAAGGCACATTTGAAACCCGGTCTCCTCTGGGTTTGCACAGACCCCGTCTCTCCGGGTCGGGAACGGCCTGTCCTTGGGCTGGTCCACCCGGCCGCCTCTGCACCGGACCCGCGGGAGCTGGCCCCTAACCGACACCTGTGCTGTGTCCCCCGCAGGTCTCCCAGGCAGCTGCGGACCTCCTGGCCTACTGCGAAGCCCACGTACGCGAAGACCCTCTCATCATACCAGTGCCTGCGTCAGAAAACCCCTTCCGAGAGAAGAAGTTCTTTTGTACCATTCTCTGACTCCGTTCGTTATGAAGTGTCTCCTTGTGCATCAGGAAACTCCCCGGTAGAGCCCGCATGTTCTTAGCGTTGGGGGTTCCAGTCACCCCCGTCCCCGGCCTCTCTTCATCGGTTTTCTTCTCTGCGTTCGATTTCACTACTTCTTGCCCTTCTCGTGTTATTTGCGTCACCGGCAAAGAAAATCGACGTTTTTGTAACAAATAACAAATAAGTATGGGTTTAAGGCTTGCATTTCTTTCTAAACAGCAACTCCCGTATTTAAATACATCGAGCTAATGCACTGTACATTCAATACTACAGTATTTATTGAATAAGATAATTTATTGAAAAGAAAAACCGTACTTGGCAATCCCCCCTTCACAAATAATTCACTATCGAATGAGAGCAGTTTGACCAACTAGAACACATGGGTAAATGTTCCTCTCTTTTCATCCACCAGCTCTATGTTCCCTGCTTTTCCGTCCTCCTGTTAGGAAGGAAATGACCCACAGCGTCAAAGGGTTTCCCTAATATGTGTCTCACTGGGACCGTGTGGCCCGAACCCCGATGGGGACGCAGGTCCCCATTTCCCCCTGATTATCACAGGCCACTTGGGAGGTGGGCCTCCTACGGATGTGGACACCGGCTGAACATTGCAGCAAGCTTAACTGTCAATGTGCCCCAGCTGGGGCTCCCCTCTCCATGGGCCACCACTTCCTGCTCCCCTTTTCTGGCTCCTCCTCAGTCGTCCTCACGTGGGCTGCACGGGGCCCCGCGGGGTTTCACCAGGGCGGCCCAGCACAGTGATCCGCAGGGACAGCAGCTCACTAACGCGCTGTCCGCTGATCTGAGCGTTGACCCGTGTTCACTTATTCCGTCCTCCGGCAATCCGTAAAACGCCACGAGGGCATGTCTGTTTTACAGAGAGGAGGACGGAGGCGCGGACAGATTCTGTGCTTTCCCCAAGGCGATCGTTAGTAAGCAGGAACACCGGGGCTTGAGCCTGGCCCCAGTGCTCCCTGAACCCCCGAGCCACGCTGCCTTTCGGCTCCACCCGTCTGCGGGTAAACAGGCCTGCAGAGCGCCGTACCACAGGCTGTGCGGCACCTTCGCCGGGCCCGCTCTGCAGCAACACCTGTCCCCCCACCTTTGCCAGGAGGAGGCATGTGGGTGCACGTAGCTTACGGACGATGATAGATATGCGATGCTCCAGCGGCAGGCCGGACGGCTCTTGGTTTTTCTGAGTCAAACTTGCAGACCCCGCCTGAAACAAAAATGACAGAGGAGAATAAGCCATGGGGACAGAGAGCTCCTTGTCCAAGTTTGTGAGGTTCCTCTTGTGTAGAAACTGCCTCGCTCCCTGGTGCTGACAGCAGCTGGCTGTGTGATGCGGGGCAAGCCGCCGTGTGCCTGGAAGGTTCTGAGCTGCTAATCGGGGATAACGGTCATTGCTCCTCCTGCCTTTCTATCTGGGAGGGCACGGAGAGGTGCTCCACGGATGGACGCTCTGATGTATCATTTAAATAAATTACTAAATGCCGCAATGTAATAGTGGCAGGAAAGCAGGACTTCAACGAGGCCCCGGTTCGGCCGGAGGAATACTGTCAAATTGCCCACAAAAAGCCAAATATAATTTCAGATCAGTGAATAACTTGCCACCTTGCAAATGGCTTTAGTGCATTTTTATTCTTCGCCTCTTTTCCTGAAAGCTGCTCTTTATTTCACTAAAGCTCACTCACACAACTAGTGAGGTCAGAAGCTGTGTGCTCAGACTGTGCGGAGTTGTATGCCGTGTGTGATAATAAGACTTCAAACCCTTCTGTATCTCGGTTTACGACCAGGATCTCTTTATTCCGTGGTCCATGTCAACATCATTGACCTGATAAAGCAAAGCACAATTCATAAAAGCGCATCAGAGAAACCGAGAAAGTGGGGCAGCACGGAGGCTGGCTAAATCGGGTCAGGAAGAAAACTGTGCTTCTAGGCTTCCTCTGAACTTTCTCTCCTTTGTGTCTAACTTTCACTGTCTCTCCTTTCTCCCTCTTTGTCCTTTTCCTCCTCTCTTCCTTACCTTCCTCCGCGAGATGCTTTTTTGTCTTTGTACTCACACCTTTTCCTCCCAAACTTGCGGCAGTGTGGGTGGTTTGTCCCTTGTCCCTTCTAAAGTGTCCCTGAACTCAGTGCCATCTTCCTAAAGACAAGGTCATGCACGTCAAGGTCAGGTCAGGCTTTGAGGCAAGGTCAGGCTATGAGATACACAAACATGTGAATGAGCCCTTCGCCCCGCTAGCAGTCACCGGGGAGTGAACAAAAGGGGGTGCCTCTGCAGTGGACAGTTGTCACTTTGTGATCGCAGTCCGGCCAGCATCTGACCTCCTTTCCTATAGGGGGAGATCACCCCCTACACAAAAACTTAGTGGGGTGCAGTAGAACTCCCGTTCATTGTGGATGCTGGAGGGGGGACGTCTTCCCTGTCTCTCAGGGGCACCCCCTTTCCAGCACCAGACTGGCCAGGGAGGGGCCAGTGACCTGACGCGAACTGCTAGGACTCCTTTGCCTGGGCCTATAAGCTCAGAGCAAATGGCACAGCAGTGAAAAGATGCTGAGATTCGTTTTATGGGATCTGCGGTGGTCCAGCAGGGAGGCATCTAAGACGGGCAGGGATTCTGTGCCCACTGCTAACAGTGTCCAGGGATGGCAGAGTCCTGAGTAGACCATTCCTGCTCCATTGCTTGGTCCCACAATCCCCCACAATCCCCCACAATCGCGCCCCTCCCCCCACATCCTTCTAGGTCCCCTTTCTAGCTCCTTTCTAGCCTCCAAGCTCCATCCACTAAATTTCTTATTCCTCCATGAAATAGCCTGGGTTGGATGTACCTATCCTATGATCTAAAAACCCCGTATGTCAAGGGCAAAACCCAGCAAGCTGATCTATGCTGTTGCAAGTAGGGGACTATTAATTACTCTTTAGGGGATGGGAACCAGAAGGAGCACAAGGGGAGCTTCTTGGGATGTTCTGTTCCTTGACCTGGTTGCTGGTGACCTGGGTGTGTCCGGTGTGTGAAAATTCTTCGAGCTGTACCCTTCTGATTGTGCGCTTTTCTGTATGTATGTTACACTTCAATAAAAACTTAGTTTTTGTGGCTAGCAATCAATCCTACTGGGTTCTTTTGTTTCGTTTTTTGACACTTCACTCAACTTTTTACTCCTCTTTAGGTAGAACATCATTAATGGAGCATTTACGAGTGTATTTGACAACATTTTGAAATTTGAAATACGTCTAATCCGCAGCTATCTGGCCAGAGAACCGGCTTTCAGCAGAAGGCAGATGGTTCCTTGGCAGTAAGATGTTCGAGTGCCATGCTGTGCCAGCCGTGTCTTTTGGGAAAACAGTGAGGAATCCCGCTGAGAATTCCCACTTGGATCAGCCTCTCTGTAAATGAGGCCGGTGACATCCCTCCCGGCCCCTCCTGCCTCCTGACCATCAGGAGTGAATGCAGGGGGTGGCCGGCCACAAAACCCTATTCTCAAACACCACCTCTGAAGGAAGGAACGGCAGCAAAGGCACCAGCTGGCCCCACGACAATGGTGCATCTTCCAAACGCAGCCCCTGGCCGCCCACCCCGTAGACACACGGAGACAAACATGGACTTTTCAACTGGGCTCCCGCTTCAAGGTCCCCTTCCCAGCCTCTGATTGCTTCTGAGGGTCCCTCAGCGCTGTCTCCTTTGCTCCCAGCTACCACGTGTCCAGTGTCCTTGCAGAGAGTGAACGTTGAGTCCCAGGGTGATCACAGACTAGCTTCGCGCTGGGACTCCCGCTACACGAGTCAAGACATCTTCCCGATGGGGCGCCTGGGTGGCGCAGTCGGTTAAGCGTCCGACTTCAGCCAGGTCACGATCTCGCGGTCCGTGAGTTCGAGCCCCGCGTCGGGCTCTGGGCTGATGGCTCGGAGCCTGGAGCCTGTTTCCGATTCTGTGTCTCCCTCTCTCTCTGCCCCTCCCCCGTTCATGCTCTGTCTCTCTCTGTCCCAAAAATAAATAAACGTTGAAAAAAAAAATTTAAAAAAAAAATTATTAAAATTTTCAAGCCCGTGTATGGTAATTAACCACACACTGATGTTACTCTAACCGCTTACCTTCAAGGATTCTCATTTGAAGGAGTGGCCTCTATCAGCCCAGCCTGCCCTGGCCTCCAGTAATTCCCCAGAGTGGCTTTCACACCTCACTCCCCCTCCAAACCCTGTGCTCATCCACACTGGCCATTATTCAAGCCTACCTCACAACCCTGATCCCTGCTGCCACAGGGCCTTTGCACCTGCTGCTAACTCTGCCTAGTACACCCTTCACTCCTCCCTTTGCCAGGTCTACTTACTTTTTAGATCTCAGCTTGAACATCAGTGAGGGTTCAAGCTTTCCTGACCCCTCCGACCAAGTCAACGGTGTTTATAGGTTCTTACTGTGCTGTGGAGCTCTCCATACAGAGCTTTTTTTTTTTTTTTTTTTTTACGTTTGTATATGTGATCACTCTGCCCATCTGCTTCCCCAGCTACACTGTAAACTCCATGAGGGCAGGGCGTTTATTCACAGGTAGCCCCAGCACCTACCATATCCGCTGACACATGAGAGGCACTCCATAAGCATTATCTACATAAATGCATGCAAGTCCCTGCTAGTCGTTTCTCGACACCAAGTGCTTCTCTCTCAGGGTTCTCCAGAAGCTGCTAACTCCTGAAAGAACCCTCCGAAGACCCCGTGAAACAGAACCCAAGGGAGGGAGGGAGGAAAGCCGTTATTTGTTGAGTGTTTACATCTGCCAGGCACCAAGCCAAGGAGTTCACTTTTTAATCCTCTTAACCACGGTGTTGTGAGATTTACTGCCCTTATTCTGTACATGTCTATTCCTCATATGTATTTGAGGAAGCTTAGTTCAAATGAAGGAACTTGCCCAAAGTCAGACAAGTTCTAAGGGGCTGAATTTGATCCCAGTCAGTGCCCCTGACTTAACGCCTGCATACTGCTGCCTGGAGTCAAACCAAAAGCCTCAGAGACAAGTCTCCAGCTCCTCCATCCCACATTAGAAAAGATACATAAAAGTTTGGGACACTTGGGTGGTTTAGTCGGTTAAGCATCCGACTCTCGGTTGCGGCTCAGGTCACGATCTCACAGTTTCATGAGTTTGAGCCCCCCATCGGGCTCCATGCTGACAATGCAGAGCCTGCTTGGGATTCTCTCTCTCTCTCTCTCTCTCTCTCTCTCTCTGCCTCTCCCGCACTTGTGCTGTCTGTGTCTCTCTCAAAATAAAAAATAAAATAAAAGCTACTAGGAAACCATGAAGCATACTCTTGACTTTATAGAATGGTCACGCTTTCTGGCTGTTTAAAAACCGTACAGCACCTGCATGCTGAAAAGGCACCCTCACCCTGCACAGCTAAAGCGGGTTCCATTGCGGTAATTAAGGTCAGGGTAGGGCTGCTGCTGGATAGCAAAGAAAGAAGGTTTGAGGAGGAAGGAAACATTGTTTCGTGAACCATGAAGGTTCGTGAAGGTCACGTTGGTCAATTTAGTTCACTCCTAATACCCATTGTTTGGAGTAGGGGGTATTTAAGTGTTTCGGTGAGAAAAGCAACCTATTATTAACCATGGCCAGGTGCGTGTACAAGTATTCATTGTCTGACTTTTCTTTCCAAGTTATTTGGTAAAATTCTTATCATTTACTTGGAGCTTTTACATTTTTTATTATACTTTCTTTTTCGCTTTGAAGTTAGACTTCATTCAACTCAAGAATAAGCCAATCCTTAGGGCAGAATAAAAGAAACCATTGTCCCTGATGACGTCAGTGCTTTGCAGCTGACGCTGCTCTTACACTACCTGTTTTCTGATCAAGTAACTTGTTTCATCTGAGCCCTTTCTGGTCTCTGACACTGGAAGTACGGATCCACAACGGTACATCTTGCTTTGGTGAAAATGACATAGGAACGAGACAATGCAAGAAGAAACGAGGGGCCCGCTTGGTAGACAAGTAATGATCAAGCCAGGAGTTATTTTAGGAGATTAAAAAAAAAGAAAGCAAAACAAAACAAAAACAGAGTACTGAGGAACCTGACTCTGGAGTCAGAGGGACTCGGGTTCAAATCCTGGCTCTGTCACTTACTAGCCCTGCCGTTGCTCTGAGCTCTCATTCCCTCTAGTGAACTGAAGATAACACCACTCGTGAGCGTTCAGTGAGATAGCATGACTAGTTAGCATTGTCTGGAATGCAATACATGCTCAACAAATAGGGGACTAAACAATATTTACCCTGTTCACAATTATTGTGGAAACAAGACCAGACAGAGACTCGGAATTTACAATAAGACTGTCATTTACAATAATGCTTTGAAAGAAAGAGAAGGTAAAAACTTATCACCCTGTAACTGGGCATCCATTACATTCCAAAACCTTAACACATCAAAATTACAAGTTTTTTTTTTTAAGTTTATTTATTTATTTTGAGAGAGAGAGAGCATGAGACAGGAAGGGGCAGAGAGAGAATTCCAAGCAGGCTCCATGCTGTCAGCACAGAGCCCGATGTGGGGCTCAATCCCATGAATGGTGAGATCATGACCTGGGCCAAAAAATCAAGAGTCAGACGCTTCACCAACTGAGCCACACAGGCACCCTGGCTAGTATGTATGTGTGTATTTATTTATTTATAGAAAGAGAGAAAGAGAGCATGAGTGACCAGGGGAGGGTCAGAGAGAGAGGGAGAGACAGAATCCCAAGCAGGCTCCATTCTGTCAGCACAGAGCCTGAGGTGGGGCTCGAACTCACGAACCATGAGGTCATGACCTGAGCCAAGATTAAGAGTGAGACACTTAACCAACTGAGCCACCTGAGTGCCCCTGTAGCCTGCTTAATACACGAAAACAACCAAGGACTTGCACATTCCAGAAACTGCTGTATGGGGCAGAGACCTCGTGATACGCAGGGAAGGCAGGCCCTCAGCGTAACCGGCAGTGCGGAGGGTGGTCAGGTCTGTTGGTGTAAGTTTACAAACTTTCAGATTGCTGTTTGAAAGGGTGATGGTAATATTCATTTGAAGGAGGTCAAAGTATTTGTCTGGTAAAACACTCAGACTTGCCAAAGTCACCTGACAGGAACAGGCAAGGCTGGGACCCGGGCAGTCTAATGCCAGAGTGCCTGCTCTTAACCACTCTGCCCTGCCGCCCCTTGGGGCAGGGGGGAAGTAGTCGATACTCAGGGATCCGGTGAAAATAGTGGCAGCTGAACAGGGAACGAGAGGCGTGGGGCGGGGGGGGGGGGGCGCTTGGCAGGTGATGCCGAAGAATCCCAGTGGGTGGTCAGTCATCATGGGGGACAGGAGACATGGGGATGGGGGACCCGCAAAACTTCGTAGCTGGAACAAAGCCACAGGACAGGGTCGCAGGGCCAAGCCCCAGTCGTGACGGGCCTGGCTAGAGCAAGATCCGAAACCACGGGATGTCTGGAGAACTAGAATGTGCCATAAAGAATTGGGGTGGAGACAATCGTAGACCCCTAATCCTGCAAAGTGGGACATACAATAGGGACACACTCAAGCCTGGAGACTCTGGGGCAGAAGCGTCGTGAGCAGAGCAGGTAGTGGGCAGTGTCCGGAACATCACCGTCTCAGCCAGGTTATGGGTACCACTTTCCGAGTCAGCCTTATCGGGAAGAGTGGGGACAAAACTCCTCAGGTGTGGCCAAGGGTACGTGAGCACGGATTGCAACTGACCGTATGGGACTCAGGAAACCCACTCAGGAGGCTGGAAGAAGCAGGAGCAGGGAAGAGTGGGGGAAAATTCCATGGGGCAGCCCCAGTATCCTCTGGGGATGTCCCTTCCTGCCTGAGAAGGAGGCAGTATCCGTTTTCCTGACACTTGTCGCTGACACTGAGCGCAACCCCACTGATGGAGAAAGGCTTGCAAAAGGTTCTCAGCTGCAAGGGGCGGATTTCCCAGGAGCGAAGTATTCGTTGATATCGGAGCATCTTGAAAGAGAAGGAGCTTCAATGGCCCGGGGTTCCAACTCAATGTTCCTTGGAACAGCGTTGTCTTCCTACATGTTGGCATCAGCCATTTTTTAAAATACTTTTTTAATGTTTGTTTTTGAAAGAGAGAGAGAGAGAGAGTGAGCAGAGGAGGGGCAGAGAGAGAAAGAGAGAGAGAAGCCCAAGCAGCCTCCCTACTTCAAACACAGAGCCCGACGCGGGGCTCGAACCCACGAACCATGAGATCCTGACCTGAGCCCAAGTCAAGAGTTGGATGCTTAACCGACTGAGTCACCCAGGTGCCCCATCATCTGCCATTTTTTAAACATCATACAAGCAGACTATTTTTGTTTTGTTGTGTTTTCTGAAGAGGACAGTCATTTGAAGGGATGAACTTCTAAATATCTTGGTTGAAGCGTTCTCCTGTACAATGTGTCCTGGGTGCAGAATCTGTCCTGATTTTGTTATGAACAACTATGCATTAATAACACTTTTCTTAGTGGGGAAAATGGGTGATGGGCATTGAGGAGGGCACTTGTTGGGATGAGTACTGCGTGTTGTACGTAAACCAATTTGACTATAAATTATATTCACAAAGAAATCATGACAGAAAGAAAGAGAAAGAAAAAAGCATTAAAACATTTTTCTAAAATAACACTTTCCTTCCTACGACTGTTAATGCTGATAAAGCTAGATTGAGATATATATACATGTTCCATTAATCATGAAGACTAGTAGAAAATAAGGCCCCCAAACCTACTGGGGATAAATGAGGCACTCATTTAAGAAAACATTGAGTTTAGGATGTGAATCATGCATCGGTTTCAAGCTGTCAGCACAGAGCCTGGAGCCTGCTTTGGATTCTGTGTTTCCCTTTTTCCCTGTCCCTCCCCTGCTCGTGCTCTTTCTCTCTGTCTCTCAAAAATAAATAAACATTAAAAAGGGTTTATTTTAATTTAAAGTCAGGCACTTAATTAAAAAAAAGAAAAAAAAACATTAAAAAAATTAAAAATTAAAAATTAAAAAAAAGAAAGAAAACATTGAGTTTAAGCTTTACCAGCATAATATTTATATTTAAATACACACAAAGAATAAATTCACAGATGATCAAGATAAATTCATTAACAATCAGATATATATATATATACATATTTTTTAAACTATCCAGCAAGTTTTTTGACAATTGATATAGTATATTTTTAAATGAAAAATAAAACCTCGCCATTGAATATTATTATTTGTGTCTGCAATGTCTAATTTCTCACATTGTTCCACTTACTCATACTATATAGCTAAAATACAATATAGGTTTTTTAAAGTAATTAATTAAAGTAATTAATATAAAAAGTGTGAACGATTTTTCAATATGGCATTTATATCTTAGCTGGTGAGTGTTTGAATATACTTTTCTACTTAAATAATATTTTTAAATTCCATTGTAGTTAACATACAGGTGAACAATATGGTGATTCAGCGCGATGAATGTGCTCCGTAATCTCCTCACCTATTTCACCCATCCCCCCCACCCCACCTCCCCTCCGGTGACCATCTGTTTGTTTTCCATAGTTAAGAGTGTTTTTTTTTGGTTTGTCTCTTCTTGTCTTTGTTTTGTTTCTTAAATTCCTCGTATGAGTGAAGTCATATGGTATTTGTCTTTCTCCGGCTGACTTGTTTCACTTACATTATACTCTCTAGATCCATTCATGTTGTTATAAATGGCAAGATTTCATTATTTTTATGCCTAACATTCTATATATATATTTATATCACATCTTCCTTATCCATTCATCTATCAATGGACCCATGGGCTCTTCCATAATTCGGCTATTGTAAATAATGCTGCAATAAACATAGGGGTGCATATATCTTCTCAAATTAGAGTTTTGTGTTCTTTGGGTAAATATCCAGTAGTGGGGCCTAATATGTGATCTATTCTGGAGATTGTTCTGTGGGCACTTGAAAAGAATGTATTCTGCTGTTTTAGGATGGAATGTTCTGAATATATCTGTCAGATCCATCTGGTCTAATGTGTCATTCAAAGCTACTGTTTCCTTGTTGATTTTCTGTTTAGATCATTGTTACAGTCCCCTATTGTTATTGTATTATGATCGATTAGTTTCTTTATGTTTGTTATTAACTGTTTTGTGTATGTTGCGTGCATATACTTACAATTATTATATCTGCTTGTTGGATTGTTCCCTTTATGATTATGTGCTGTCTTTCTTTGTCTCTTGTTATGGTCTTTTATTTTGAAAGTATATTTTGTCCTATATGAGTATGCTACCCTGGCTTTCATTTCACTTCCATTTGCATGATAGACGCTTTTCCATCCTTTCACTTCCAATCTGCATGTCTTTAGGTCTGAAATGTGTCTCTTAGAGGCAGCATGTAGGTGGGTGTTGCCTTTTTAAAAAAAATGTTTATTTATTTCGAGAGAGCGCAAGAGCGCACACACATGTGGGGGGGGGATGCAAGCGGGGGATGGGCAGAGGAAGAGAGAGAGAGAATCCCAAGGAGGCTCCACTCGCAGCACAGAGCGTGATGTGGGGCTCGATCTCGCGAACTGTGAGATCATGACCTGAGCGGAAATCAAGCGTCCAATGCTCAACTGGCTGAGCCACCCAAGTGCCCCTGGGTCTTGCTTTTTTATCCATTTCATCACTGCCATGTCTTTTGATGGGGGTGCTTAGTCTACTTACATTCAAAGTAATTATTAAGAGGTATGTGTTTATGGCCATTTTGGTTGCTTTCTGGTTGTTTTGGAATTCTTTTCTGTTCCTTTCTTCTTTTGCTTTCTTCTCTCATGATTTGCAAGTTTTCTTTAGTGATAGACTTGGGTTCCTTTCTCTTTATTTGTCATATATCTGTGACTGGTTTTTGATTTGTGCTTACCATTAGGTCTGTATATAACATCTTACACCTGAAGCAGTCCGTATGAAGTTGATCGTGGCTCAAGTTTGAACCCATTCTTTACTTCTCTCCCCCCACATTTTAGTTATATGGTGTCATAGTGTACATAGACTGATGTGGATGTTATCTAGTTGTATCTGTGAGATGACGTAAGCTTAGGGTCTTCCTTCTCCCCAGAATCTCTATATGTTATATTTTTAGCACTCAGGTAACAGCAATATGTTACCAATTTATTCGCTCACCAAAGCCTTTATTTTTTTAAGAATTATCTAGGAGGGCGGAGCACCTGGGTGGCTCAGTCGGTTGAGTGTACAACTTCAACTCAGGTCATGATCTCACGGTTCATGGGTTCAAGCCCCACGCTGGGCTCTGTGCTGACAGCTCAGAGCCTGGAGCTGCTTCAGATTCTGTGTCTCCCTCTCTCTCTGTCCCTCCCCCATTCGTGCTCTCTGTCTCTCTCTCTCAAATAAATAAAACATTTTTAAAAAAGAATTATCTAGGAGGGCATGAGTTTTTTTTTTTTAATGTTTATTTATTTCAAGAGAGAGAGAGAGCCAGAGAGGGGCAGACACAGAGGGAGAGAGAGCATCCCAAGCAGGCTCTGTGCTGTCAGCATAGAGCCCGGTGAGAGGCTCAGTCCCACAAACCATGAGATCATGACCTGAAATCAAGAGTTGGACACTTCCCCAGCTGAGCCACCCAGGCACCCCTCACCAAAGTCTTTAAACTGCACATCATTTGTGTGAATTTTCAGCACATTTTACTTCAACATAGCTATTTAATTTTTTAGGACATGTTTGTTTACTGAATTACCAAATGCTATAATAAACTATCTTTACAGTCTTTGCCTTAATTGGGAGACAAAGAATAGCTATTCCAGAAAAGAAACTCTTTCTAACATCTAGCCAAATGAAATGTGTATAGCAAAAGTAATCAGGGCTAAATTTAGAAGCATTCTAATTTTGTAATATATGCGTCATCACTGTCTGCCTCATAAACAACATCAGATCACACATTTCCTATCAATTATGAGCTAGTTGTTTTAAGGCCTTAATTAGTCTAAGTGATTTTTAAAAATGGCATTACCAATGTATCTGTTGGATCTGGCTGATCTGGTGTTTGAAGTCATGGCAGAAAGGGGCACACGAAGCAGAAAGACTTTGGACCATAAAAATGGGAGAAGCACCAAAAGCAGGTCACAATTACTGAGCATTCAGCATGCACAAGTAAGCATATTTAACTTAACTCCCCCAGAATTTTCCATGAGGTATGCACTATTATGACTCCTATTTTATAGATAGGGAAACAACTGGGTTAGGGAAGGGGGCAGATACCAATCTGCAGCATTTGCCAATTTCCATGTTGTAGCTATTCCTCTCAAGGCCAATTTCAAGTTCATCAATAGGCTTGCAAAATTCCTGAAAGTTTAAGGCCAATCAAGTCACTGACTCAAGTTCACAGAACACAATCGGTAAATACGAGAGCTGTGATTTGAACCCAGGAGGTCTGACTTTAGAGCCCATGTTCCCAACTGCTATGTCATCCAAGAATCCAAGAGGGTAGAAAGTACACAGAGAGGGGACCCACCCTCCCAGGGCTGCACCTGGGCAAGGGTCATGGTCAGGAGCAGACAAGTGTCCAAGTGCTCTAACATGAGACCTCAGTAAGAAAAGGGAAGAAAAAGCAACTTGCAGAATATAATGAACTCTCAGAGGAAGAAAAATTGACAAAATTTGACAGCTCTTAAGTTTGAGGGGATGCTCTCTCTCTCTCTTTTTTGATAAAAATGTCCTGTTTCAGAGAGATCCTCAGGTGGTAGAGCAGATAATAAAGCTGCATTTATTTAGTGAAGTCACCACAAATTCCTTCAAGCTCCAAGAAACAGGACAGAATATGCAACAGCAGCACTCTGCAGACACATGCCCGGGCAGCGCTTTGGAAATTCCTTCTTTTAAAAATTTTTTTAACGTTTATTTATTTTTGAGAGACGGAGCACAAGGTGGGGGGGGGGAGGGAGGGGCAGAGAGAGAAACACACACACACAGAGTCCGAAGCAGGCTCCAGACTCTGAACTGTCAGCACAGAGCCTGATGTGAGGCTCGAACCCACAAATCGTGAGATCATGACCTGAGCCGAAGTCGGCCGCTTAACCGACTGAGCCACCCAGGCGCCCCTTGAAATTCCTTCTTGGGCAGTGCCCACTCCTCTTCATTCCTGTCAGAGGTTTATGCATAGAATATCTTGAGAAACCTAAAAAACAGCGTTTCCCCAAATCAATTTATGCAGTGCATCATATATTCACATTTTTATTTACTACCTACTATGCATTTTGCACCTTGGCACTTGAAGGACAAAAATCAAATTCCTTTTCTCTATGAGTTTCAGGGCAAAGACTGTTGAGTCCATAGGTGCACAGGGGAGCATAGTCAGGGCTGTCCCAGGGGGTGTGGAATAAGTGGGCAACACATACAAGAGATCAAGATCCCTGTCTTAAGGAGTTAGGAAGACAAGATTGTCTACACTGAGACTCAGAAGTAGATTCAGATTTTGTGAGGCCCAAGACTTACACAACTTGGGGACCCTGCTTAAAAAAAGGAATACCAGGTTACAAAATTAGGTATGAAGGCTTAGCACAGACCCTGAAGCTTAAGCTTTGTTAGTTTCGTGGTAAATGCTCCATTTCTGCTAAGACTTGAAAAGTACGTGGAATTGGCCATCTGAAAGAACTATAGGGACAGAGAGCAGGACTTGACACAAGGCAGGGGGAAAAAAAGCTTGGGAGAGAAGGTCTGGGAGCTGTAGGCAGCTCTGGAGTCCTGGACAAGGAGTTAGAAGTGGAGAGAAGTAGCAAAGGGCAGGCTGGAGAGGGTGATGATGATGAGGGTCCTGCTAAACTGACCTAGGGAGTTTGAACTTTTTGGAAGGGCAATAGGGAGGCATAGAAGGTTTGGGGAAGGAGTGTGACATCATCTGATTTGCATTCAGTCCAGAGCGGTCCTGCTGTCTGCCTCCTCCCTCCTGTGTGTATAAAAAACTGCCCCCCCCCAAACATTGAGGAGGTTGATTGCAGAGTCTGTGACCTGTTGAGCTTTGAAACCCACCAAGTGAGTACTGTTAAGGAAAGAAAATAGTCATGATACTTGTTGAAGAGGTAAGGCAGATTTTATTCAAGGTAGAGGGAGGGGGGATAGGACCCAGGGCAATGGGATCTTGCAGTGGCTTAGACACATCGGGCTCTACTCCCTACAGCACGCGCAAGTGGGGATGCACAGCCGAGGAGCAGGTTGGGGGACAGTGGATGGAAATTACTGAGAGGAAACAACAGGGGTAAGCAGATTCTTGCTGAGGGCCAGCGGGGGTGAAGAGCCCTCATCTGGGGGTGGGGAGGAGGATCAGTTATGGAAGGCGATCAGATAACGAGGGTGGGGTGTCCTGGATAAACTGATTTAGTTGGATTCTTGCTGAAATGGGACAACGCAGACACAACGGGAGGTCCAAAAATCAGGCGTCGTCGAAAACCTGTCCAGGGGAGCCGGAGCAGAGTGGGATCACTGAGAGCATCTTTGTCAGGGCAAAAAAGGGAGCAACCTCCGAGCAAGGAAGGACCCTGGCTGGCACACGTGGCCGTGCAGGTGACCCGAGGAGCCTCTTCCCAGGAGGCAATGGGCGGGTGGCAAGCGGAGAGAGAAAAAAAATCAAAGCACCCACCACCTTCTTCCAGGGTTTCCACCTGTTGCGCAGGCGCGGCCGGGTGGGGCAGGCGGCGTGAGGCTGGTGGCATTGGCGCATGCGCGGGGCTCCCTGATGCCCCTCCCACCTGCCTCGGCGAGGGGCAGCCTGCCCCGTGGTCTTGTGGTCTTGCGGTCCCCGGGGCTCCAGGTGGAGCCCAGTGCGAGCAAGTCAGAGGCGGCCCCCTGAGCAAGGTGGGCTCAGCCAAAGAGGGTTGTTTAAGGGGGCTCAGCGGAGATTCCAAAACAAGATCTGCAAGGCCTTGAAAGCAGCAGAGAAGCGGAAAGAACGGGAGGTAGGAGCGAGTACCCAACCTGGGGAACACTGAGCCGTGACTTCTTTGTGTGTGTGTGTGTGCGTGCGTGTTAGAAAACATAACATAAATCGACCCTCTTAACAATTTTTAAGTATACAATACAGTTTTGTTGATGACATGCAGTATTGTACAAAACCTCTCTAGAACTTTCTCATCCCACATG
This sequence comes from Lynx canadensis, assembly GCF_007474595.2. Lineage (NCBI taxonomy): Eukaryota > Metazoa > Chordata > Mammalia > Carnivora > Felidae > Lynx > Lynx canadensis. The sequence continues at coordinate 73,988,444 of NC_044313.2, read as the reverse complement.
ACTACAGTTCTATACTCCCATCTCCCCCACCCCAGCCCCTCGACCATCATTTTACTTTCTTTTTTTTTTTTAATTGTTTTTAATGCTTGTGGTTTTTTTTTTTTTTTTTTTTTTTTTTATTTTATTTTTTTTTTTAACGTTTATTTATTTTTGGGACAGAGAGAGACAGAGCATGAACGGGGGAGGGGCAGAGAGAGAGGGAGACACAGAATCGGAAACAGGCTCCAGGCTCCGAGCCGTCAGCCCAGAGCCTGACGCGGGGCTCGAACTCCCGGACCGCGAGATCGTGACCTGGCTGAAGTCGGACGCTTAACCGACTGCGCCACCCAGGCGCCCCATGCTTGTGGTTTTTTTGAGAAAGAGAAAGAGACTGTGAGCAGGGAAGGGGCAGAGAGAGAGGGAGACACGGAATCTGAAGCAGGCTCCAGGCTCTGAGCTGTCAGCACAAAGGCTGATGCAGGGCTGGAACTCAGAGACCATGAGATCATGACCTGAGCCGAAGTCAGACGCTCAACTGGCTGAGCCACCCAGGCGCCCCACCGTTTTACTTTTTGTTTACAGGGCTCTGCTTACCTTATGTACCTCATCTAAATGGAATCATACACTATCTGTCCTTCTGTGACTGTCTGATGTTACTCGTATCAATGTTCTCCGGGTTCATCTAGGTTGTGGCACATGATAGGATCCTTCTTTTTTAAGGTTGAATGATGTTCCATGTATGTATATACCAGAGATATATCCTGTGTGTATCCTGTGTATATCCATTCATCCCCGACGGACATTAGGTTGTTTCTACCTCTGGGCAGCTGTGAACAGTGCAGCAGGGAGCAGGCATCAAGATTCTTTTATGAGGACTCTAGGCACGTGTCAGAGCTGAGCGAGCTGTCAAGAGGTGTCATAAGTGTCAATGTCACTGTAATTGACGCATTACACTGTAGTGTGGAGTTCCTCGCTTTCTCTACCATGATCCACAAGGAGAAAAGCCTTTTATATCACAACTCAGGACCTATATAATGTGGCGGTCTAAAATTTTTGTATTCATAGTCATAATTAAAATGCTGAAATTATAACCCCCCCAAAGATGATTATTAGGAGGTGGGGCCTTTGGGTGGTGCTTAAATCACGTGGAGCCATCATGAACGGGTTAGTGCCCTTATAAAAGAGGCTCCAGAGGGATCCCTAGCCCCTTCCGCCGCAGGAGGGCACAACAGAAGTCACCGGCTATGAAGCAGGAAGAGGGCCCTCATCCAGCCGTGCCATGCCGGCACCCTCATCCTGGACTTCCCAGCCTCCAGAACTGTGAGAACATTTCTCTAGATTATCAGCTACCCAATCAATCTGTGGTATTTTGTTATAGCAGTCCACAGGTGCTAACAAACGTACAAGATTTTCCAAAAACCACCTTACCTTTATTCTGTGCAAGTTGCCCTGATCTTTTCGATTCTGTCGTAGTTCATTTGTTAAATGCTGGGCATGAAACACTACATTGCTTTCACACACGCACCAGCGGACCCTGGTCTACAGTTTGGAAACCACTTTTGTATTTATTATGTGTAATTGTGATGACTGGCTGCCTTTGAATGCTTCAAAAAGAACTCCATTCACACTAAGAGCGCCAGTGGGCGAGGTCAGTTTTGCTGGAGACTTCATAGGGGTGATGGAGGAGGGTTTTACATCCCCCCACGATTTTACAAGTCCCCTTGGATATATCTCTACCGTCAACCGAGGGTGCTTCTCCCCCACTCCTGCCGTGTGCCGGGCAGTGTCCCTTCCGTCCACCCTTCTCCCTCCCAGAACAGACGCATTCTTCCTCATGTTTCACTCAGGGTAGTGTTCTTGGCTTCTTTCCACCCAGTGCGCCAATTCACTTACAAGTCTCAGTCCTCCCTTCGGAAAGGGAATATCGAAGTATTCACGCAATAAAACTGTACGTCTTGCAATAATGTGGCCCAGAGATGGACCAGAGAGGGAGAAAGAGCAAGCATGGGCCTCACCATTTCCGAGGTGCACGTTGTGGTTTGTGTGTTTGCTATTTCAGACTCAGCCAGGGCAAAAAGGCCTTCAGAGAAGGCTGGCAGGAGCCCCCGATTCTGTCTCCACTTTGATGGTTAAAGTCACTGGGGACATCTCATCTGTAAGGTAACTGTATTTGTTGAATTTAACGAGCGCCCTGGATATTACGGCAACACATACACTGGTCCTTCTCAGATGAGGGTGCTGTAGTTTGGACCCATATCAGAACGAGACAGTGGCAAGATAGAACTCACACAAACGTTCTCAGACTTAGACCGATCACACCAGAAGTTAACAAAACCAAAAGCTATTCTATTCTTCCTATAATAATATTACAAAAATGCGTTCAAAATTATTGGCTTAGGCCAACATACAGAATCCCCTAAGTGGTTTAGCAGTCGAATTAATGAGTTAAATTTATGGGCTGAAATCATACAGAGGAAATGTCCAGTTCCTGGGTAGATGGCTCAGCATCGTACAGCTGTGTTAAAGTGCACTTGTGATGAACGAGATAAGTGATTCAGAAAAGTCACTTATTTGACATGGGCCATTCTGTCTCCTGTCTTCTCTCAAAGTACTTTTATATTCTATTAACCTCCTCTCGGAGGATCTCAGTGACAGAAAGAAAGGCTGTAGTTAAGAGCCGGATAAAACATCGAAGTAACAATACATTTAACTGCTCTGAATTCCTTCAAAGCCTCAGGATTGTTCCTATGACATTTTAGTCCCCAGTCTAGTTAACACTGTAAAAACTCATCACAGTGAGAGAGCCCATCTGGATCCAACGATCCCAGTTCTCAGTAAAAACCAGAAAGAAATTCCACTTGTGTGCAGATGGCAGTAGGCATTAAGAGTGAGTGTTGCAGGGGCGCCTGGGTGGCGCAGTCGATTGAGCGTCCGACTTCAGCCAGGTCACGATCTTGCGGTCCGTGAGTTTGAGCCCCGCGTCGGGCTCTGGGCTGATGGCTCAGAGCCTGGAGCCTGTTTCTGATTCTGTGTCTCCCTCTCTCTCTGCCCCTCCCCCGTTCATGCTCTGTCTCTCTCTCTCCCCAAAAAAATAAATAAACATTGAAAAAAAAAAAAAAGAATGAGTGTTGCAAGGGGCTCCTGGGTGGCTCGGTCGGTTGAGCGTCCGACTTCAGCTCAGGTCATGGTCTCACGGTTTGTGAGTTCGAGCCCCACATCAGGCTCACTGCTGTCAGCACAGAGCCCGCTTTAGATCCTGTCTCCCTCTCTCTCTGCTCATCCCCTGCCTCTCTCAAAAATAAATAAAAATTAAAAAAAAAAGAACGGATTATGTTAGTAAAATGTTTAAATAGTTTGTACGTTAAAATGTTTATCATCTTGTAATACGATGAAGTGGGAAGATGTGACCGCCCACACTACCGTGTGGGGACAGCTATAAGTTAGCTGTGTGTCGTGGGTTAGCCACCCTGGGGTGGGTGAAATCGAAAGGTGTACTGAGTGCTAAGTACTGAGGTACAAAGTCAAGGGAGGTGCAGTGAAGTCAATTCTGAACCCAGATGTACAGTCACGTCAAGGTCATATGACAAAGTTGATGCATAGGTGACCCGGATCCCTTCTGAAGTCACACATTCAAATATCTCCCTCCTGCCACAGCCCCCCATCCTTCTAGCTTGTGGCTCATGCCAGCCAGACTCATCCTTCTTCTTGGTCCTCCTTCCTCGTCCTCCTGTCCCCCCTCCCCCACCCTGCACAAATCCCCGACTTCCTTTCTTGCCCCCACTTTGCTCCCTAATCAGGTTAAAGTCCATGGTCCGTCACGTCAGCCTCCTCTCGCTAATGCCCTCCATCCCCTACCCTGCTTTGTGTGAGCCCTTCAGTGGAACCCCAGCCCCACACAAACACAACTCTCAGCCTCCTTGGTGCCCTTGATCCTGTGGCTGCTGAGCTCCGCGGAAGAAACTCACGAAGCGTGACCTGTAGGCAATCACTGATGCAGTGGCAGCCTCCAGCTCACCACCCGGCAGCCTGTCCCAGAGGTCACAGAACGGAAGGTCACATAGACCAAGTTAAGAAGCTTGGACCACGTGGGGTATCAGAGCAATCTGAAGGACACAAGAAGAAGCAGGGGGAGACGTGAGGTAGGGTAGCACACCTTGAGTGGGATACAGGGCAGCATCGCAGCACCTGAACCGTGCCTTCTACCGTGTTGGGTGGTCTTTCCTCTCTTGTCCCACCAGCCTTCTTAGGATGTGGTTATGAGGAGCAGGTTTGGGGTCGGTGGCGGGGGGCGGGGGTCAACAGAAGAAAGGTGCCCGGATCCAGTACACTTCCCGTTCCAAAAGACTCGGGCAGCACATCCAGCCAGCTTAGCTCGCCAATGACCTGCTCAGCTTTCACCCGGATGTTGGGTGCAGAGCACACCCAGGGCGGAAGAGGTGACACCAAATACAGCCGGCGTAGGAATGGCATTGCCATCAGCCTGGCAGTGGCAGCCTGTGCCTTACTAATGTCTACGGTCGATCTTGGAGCTTCTGTCTCTTTCTGGGCATAACTGACGCTGTCCTTTGCTCCGTGCTTTTTACCCGCGTGAGCCCGCACGTGCTTCATTCATTCTGTTCAACATACCTCCCACGTTATTGACGTAAGCCATCTTATGATCTCTGCCTCGGCCTCACAGGCTGAGTGCCTACTGTCTCTCCCATTTGCTTTTCTTGTTTTCTGTATGGCAGAATTGCACTTTCGTGTGTAATGCTTCACCCACACGCATGGGCCGTTCCGCCCTCGCCTCACCTAGCCGGTGCCTGCTTCCTCGGCCAGCCTTCCCCTGTGCTCCGGACAGGGTCACCCCCTTGCTAGAGGCTCACGTGGTGGAGGCCTCCGCCGTGGTAGCGTGTCAGACTCTCTTGTAATGACAGAGCTCTGGGAGGGCAGCAGCCACGTCCGTCCCCTGCAGTCCCATGGCACGTGATGTTTGTTGAATGATTGAAAGGAGTTAAATCGGGGCGCCTGGGTGGCTCAGTCGGTTAAGCATCCGGCTTTAGCTCCGGTCCTGATCTATCTCACAGTCGTGAGTTCCAGCCCCGCATCGGGCTTTGTGCTGCTCTGCTTTGGATTTTGTGTCTCCCCGTCTCTCTGCCCCTCCCCTGCTTGTGTGCGCACTCTCTCTCACTCTCAAAAATAAACATTAAAAAAAAAAGATTTAAGGGGTGCCTGGGTGGCTCAGTCTGACTTTGGCTCAGGTCATGATCTCGCGGTTCGTGGGTTCAAGCCCCGCGTCGGGCTCTGTGCTGACAGCTTGGAGCTGGAGGCTGTTTCGGATTCTGTGTCTCCCTCTCTCTCTCTCTCTCTCTGCCCCTTCCCCGCTCACACTCTATCTGTCTCTCTCAAAAATAAACATTTTAAGCAAATTTTTTTAAAAAAAGAAAAAAAGATTTAAAAAATAATAAATACATTAAATAAATAAATAAATAAATAAATGGAGTTAAATCTGTGAGAAGTGGCCAGGAAACAGAGACCCTTTCCCGTGTCTACCACTGATGAGTTTCTTCCCAAGAGGCATATAAACAGGGAGTATTACGAGTGAGTCCCTCTCCTTTTTTTTGTTTTTTTTTTTTTTTTTTTTTTTTTTAACGTTTATTTATTTTTGAGACAGAGAGAGACAGAGCATGAACGGGGGAGGGTCAGAGAGAGGGAGACACAGAATCCGAAACAGGCTCCAGGCTCTGAGCTGTCAGCACAGAGCCCGACGCGGGGCTCGAACCCACGGACCGCGAGATCATGACCAGAGCCGAAGTCGGTCGCTCAACCGACTGAGCCACCCAGGCGCCCAGAGTCCCTCTCCTTTTTTGCCAGCCAGACCACTATAAAACATTTCACCTTTTTCTCTTATGATCTAGAACTCGTGTTTAACTCTCATTCCTACCTTAGGGGGTCACACCTCCTCTCCGAAGCCTTCCTTCCCCTTCCCAAGGCTTCCCAAAGGTTCCTAACCCCTCCTGTGTGTTCCAGCCACACCCGGTTTCCTTTTCCCATAGCGCTGATCACGCCGTTTGGTGATGGCTTATTAGTCCATCTCTCCACTAGTCTTTGCCTCACTAATTTTCTACCCAGTGCCTGCGACACAGCAGATGTTCCGGTCGACATTTGTGGATGACAAAATGAGCAGAGGCAGGATCTGTGTGTCGGTTAATTTGTAGTTCACAGGAAACAGATATTCACCACCCGTCTCCCCATAAGTGTCACTTGATAAATGCGTGTTAGAGCAGAGAAGTTATTTTCATCATCCTCACTTGTGTTTGGGGGTTTGGGTTTTTTTTTTAGATCAGACTCATCTGACATTGCAGGGGATCCTGTGCTGTGTCAGCCTCACTGTCCCTCTGCTCCTAGGCTGCAGGGCGTTTTATTAGCCTGGCTTGGACTGTCCAGTCCCCATGCTAGGAGGTCTTGGGGCTGTTTCTGCTTCTCTGAGAGACTGTGTGTCTTCCCTCACTCTTATCCTTCCTGTGTCCATGCCGTCTGCATATGGCTTTGCAGTTCCTTCCACTGGACGTGGTAAATATTTCACCGCACCTTGGACGTCAGGCTTGGCCAGTGGGTAAAAGTGACATCACAACAGGTCTGAGCCTCAATCAGAAGAGGCCGCGCGTGGGCTTGGTCAGCCCTCCTGCACTTCTGTCTCGACCATAACAAGAACACGTAGCAGTTAGTGACTGTCCCATCGGCGTGGGCTCCGGGACAACACAACCAAGGTAGAGCCACCCTCGCGACTCCCAGTCAACAGCCATGCCCCCAGCCAACTTGCGGCTGCGTGAGCCAGAATGAACCCTGAGTTTTGGTGTGGTTTCTTACACGGCGGCAGCTGACCAATACAGCTCTGTGCCTCTTCCTTCCTCTGGCTTGTAGAACGAAGGAAACTGACATTTTCTGAGCACCTGCTACCGCCAAGTACTTTCACCTTAGTATTACATTCCGTGAGACAGTCGTTATTTTTCACATTCTACGAGACAAGGAACCTGAGGCCCAGAGAAATGGAGTAGCTTACCAAAGTTATAATTTTAGCAAGGGACAGAGTTAAGACCCCAAACCGGGTCCTCTGACTTTGTGAGGAGCACGACTTCTGCTGCCGAATGCTTTCCGGAGATCAGATGTGGTTGCTGGAATCTCCATCTGCCGTCTCCGTGGAGGGTAATTATAGGTTTTGTACCCCAACACCGGTTCATCAGGGGAAAGAGATATTCACCTCATATATAAGCCAGAAGGAAAAACTGTCCAATAGTGGGTGTGAGTGGGATAGGATCTGAGACTAATCTCATAGAGGAAACTCACTTGAATGCTTCTACCAATATGGATGATGAACCCTGTGCATAATTCGCTGTTTGGAGTTCCCATTCTGTCTTTTAAGATCAAAATACAATCCTGTCCTCTGACTCAGAATGGCTCTAAGATACTCTTGCTGGGGCGCTTGGGTGGCTCAGTCGGTTAAGTGTCCGACTTCAGCTCAGGTCATGATCTCGCTGTGAGTTCGAGCCCCTTGTTGGGTTCTGTGCTGACAGCTGAGAGTCTGGAGCCTGCTTCAGATTCTGTGTCTCCCTTTCTCTCTGCCCCTCCCCTGCTCATGCTCTGTCTCTCTCTCAAAAATAAATAAAAACATTAAAAAAATTTTAAGGGGCGCCTGGGTGGCTCAGTCGGTTCAGCGTCCGACTTCGGCTCAGGTCACGATCTCGCGGTCCGTGGGTTCGAGCCCCACATCGGGCTCTCTGCTGACAGCTCAGAGCCTGGAGCCTGTTTCAGATTCTGTGTCTCCCTCTCTCTGACCCTCCCCCGTTCATGCTCTGTCTCTGTCTCAAAAATAAATAAACGTTAAAAAAAAATTAAAAAAAAATTTTAAGATACTCTTGCTGAATTAATGTAACATCACTTTGGAAGCCTAATGCCACAATCTGCTGGCATTTCAAATTAATATCTTATAAAATAGTTCTGTAGTTTGCCACAAGGCTTCTCTGTACACATTCTGGTTAAAAAGCTTTGAAATGATTTTAATAGTGTGTCTTGGGCAAATATAAAAACAATGTTGATTTTTAACCTATAGAAAAGACAACAGTATGAGGAAGCATGTTATTTTTTTTTTCTTTTTCTTTTATCTCCAAAAAGCAAGAGTCCTAACGGAATGAGCAAGGAGCAACAAGATGAAAACATCAGTGGAGACAAGGGTAGAAATGAATCCCTTTCTATGTGTATAAAGCCAGATCACTCTCAGAGTGTTAATTTATGGAATTTTGCTAATTGGAAAATGTGTGGTTGTGAGGAGTGTTTAAGAGAAATTCATCATATTTAACATGATATAGTTAAAAGGAATATTAAGAACAGATCTTAATATAAGCTTTAAGATGAGCAAAGGTGGAAAGGCCCAGAAATTTTCATTAAAAGGGATTTAGTATGTAAAATCAATTAATGTGTCAATTAAAGACAATTAATTAATTAATCAATCAATTAATTAATGTGTCAATTAAAGACAACTGAGCACTAATGAGAAAGAGACCAAATTTTATTTAGATTTTTTAAACTTGCTCCTTAGGACAATCGATTTCACTTTTTAAAAGTTTTTTAGGGGCGCCTGGGTGCCTTAGTCAGTTGAGTGTCCAACTTCAGCTCAGGTCTTGATGTCCTGGTTGGTGCCCCGCGTTGGGCTCTGTGCTGACAGCATGGAACCTGCTTCGGATCCTCTGTACCCCTCTCTCTCTCCCCCTTCCCCGCTCACACTCTCTCAAAAATAAACAAACATTTTAAAAAGTAAAACATAGGGGCGCCTGGGTGGCTCAGTCGGTTGAGCGTCCGACTTCGGCTCAGGTCATGATCTCGCGGTTCGTGAGTTCAAGCCCCGCGTCGGGCTTTGTGCTGACAGCTCAGAGCCTGGAGCCTCTTTCAGATTCTGTGTCTCCCTCTCTCTCTCTCTGACCCTCCCCCGTTCATGCTCTGTCTCTCTGTGTCTCAAAAATAAATAAATGTTAAAAAAAATTAAAAAAAAAAAAGTAAAACATAATAATTTTTTTTTTCTAATTTGCTTTAGAACCCTACTGCTAGTTACAACATGGAAAGCCTCTTCCGTGTCACAGAGCAAATGATCTTGGATGTTCCACGTTGCTGGGCATCCCAGTGTGGTTTGCTTCCCAATGTCATGGCTACATTCTTCCTCGCTTACTGTCCATGTTATTCCTGTTCCTTCTAATCAACCTCGTGGCTTTCAGCTAACTTCACCTTAGTTCGTTTTACTCCCAGCCGCTGGTCTTCCTTGGTTTCTGCAGTCGTTCACCTCTGTCGTTAGCTGTTTCAGGGCTCTGTGTGGCCGCCTTTACTCTAATCAGCCTCTGGGGTACAACTCCGAGAAGCAGGCATTCATGCCACCTGACGACTGAAACTGAGCCCGCGGAAGAGGCTGGGCTGCCAGTCGGATGCACTGAGACACCATGTGCAGGACAAGCTCATGGAAAGGCAGCGATAGCAGGTGTTTACTTAGCCACAGGTATGAGGGCTTCTGAGCAACAGTGGGAGGCTAGCTCATTATTAAAATTTTGTTTAGGGGGCGCCTGGGTGGCTCCGTCGGTTGAGCGTCCGACTTCAGCTCAGGTCACGATCTCGCGGTCTGTAAGTTCGAACCCTGCGTCGGGCTCTGTGCTAACTGCTCAGAGCCTGGAGCCTGTTTCAGATTCTGTGTCTCCCTCTCTCTCTGCCCCTCCCCCACTCATGCTCTGTCTCTCTCTGTCTCAGAAATAAATAAACATTGAAAAAAATTTTTTTAAATAAATAAATAAATAAAATTTTATTTAGGTACAATTATAAAGGTTTATTTTTAAAATTTTTATTTTAGGGGCGCCTGGGTGGCGCAGTCGGTTAAGCGTCTGACTTCAGCCAGGTCACGATCTCGCGGTCTGGGAGTTCGAGCCCCGCGTCAGGCTCTGGGCTGACGGCTCGGAGCCTGGAGCCTGTTTCCGATTCTGTGTCTCCCTCTCTCTCTGCCCCTCCCCCGTTCATGCTCTGTCTCTCTCTGTCCCAAAAATAAATAAACGTTGAAAAAAAAATTTTTTTAAATTTTTATTTTAAATTTATTTTATTTTTAAAAAATTTTATTTTAAATTTTAAAAATTTTTTAAATGTTTATTCATCTTTGAGAAAGACAGGGTGTGAGTAGGTGAGGGGCAGAGAGAGAGGGAGATAGAGAATCTGAAGCAGGCTCCAGGCTCTGGGCTGTCCGCATAGAGCCCAACGGGTGGCTTGCACTCACGAACTGTTAAGATCGTGACCTGAGCCAAAGTCAGACACTCAACCAACTGAGCCACCCAGGTGCCCCTATTTTAAAAAGTTTTAAGTTAATTTAATTTTTTTAATGTTTATTTATTTTTGAGAGAGAGAGAGAGACAGACAGAGAGAGAATGTGAGTAGTGGAGGGGCAGAGAGAAAGGGGGACAGAGGATCTGAAGCAGGCTCCATGCAGAGAGCCCAATGTGGGGCTCGAACTCATGAACCATGAGATCATGACGTGAACCGAAATCATGAGTCGGACCCTTAACTGACCAAGGCACCCAGGTGCCCCTAAAGGTTTATCTTTTTTTTTTTTTCAACGTTTTTATTTATTTTTGGGACAGAGAGAGACAGAGAATGAACGGGGGAGGGGCAGAGAGAGAGGGAGACACAGAATCGGAAACAGGCTCCAGGCTCTGAGCCATCAGCCCAGAGCCTGACGCGGGGCTCGAACTCACGGACCGCGAGATCGTGACCTGGCTGAAGTCGGACGCTTAACCGACTGCGCCACCCAGGCGCCCCAAGGTTTATCTTTTTAAAGACATTAGGTGGCAGTGCTGCCATTTATTCGTTTCAGTGGGAGACCTAGCTGTGCAGACCACAAAGGCAGGAAGCTAGAAAGGGTAGCTGTCCACATGGTGGCAACAGCATATCCTGAGTTTGAGCAAGTCTGGGGAAAATTCACAGCCTTTTTCTGTGTTGACTTTGTTTGTTCTTTGTGTGTCTCCCTCACTAGAGTGGAAGTTCCCTGAAGACAAGAATCAGCTTGTTTCATTCTCATTTGTAACTTTAGTGGTACTATGCATACATAAACACCTAATAAATATTTGTCGGAAGAGAAAAAAAGGAGGGAGGCAAACAGGGATGAAGGGAAGGAGTAAGAAAGACAGATGTTTGTGACAGATGAGCTTTGCTTCCATGGTGCAGTCGGTGGCCCATGTTTTTTCATGTCCAGTGGTTTCTCAGTCATTTCCAGCACCCACCTCCCACCAGCCTTGATCCCCATACTTCTCTGTTTATCATATTCCTCAAACTCATTATAAATTCTAGCCATTGGATGTGCAAGGACTAAAGGGTTGACCAACTGATCAACAAATTAGTCTAGGACATCCCATGCTTATGGATAGAGAGAACCAATATTGTTCAAGTGTACTACCCAAAGCAATCTACAGATTTAATGCAATCCCTATCGAAATACCACCAGCATTTTTCACAGATCTAGAACAAACAATCCTAAAATTGGTATGGAACCATAAAGGACCCCGAATACCCAAAGCAGTCCTGAAAAAGCAAAGCAAAGCTGGAGGCATCATGATTTCAGACCTCAAGCTATATTACAAAGCTGTAGCCATCAGGACAAGTGTGGTACTGGCACAAACACAGACACACAATCAATGGAACAGAAAAGAAAACCCAGAAATGGATCCACAACTATATGGTCATCTAATCTTTGACAAAGCAGGAAAGACTATTGAATGGAAAAAAGACGGTCTCTTCCACATATGATGTTGGGAAAACTGGACGGCAACATGCAGAAGAATGCAACCAGACCACTTTCTTAACACCATACAAAAAAATAAATTCAAAATGGATGGATGATCTAAACGTAAGACCTGAAACCATCAAAATCCTAGAAGAGAACATAGGCAGTAACCTCCTTGACATCAGCCATAGCAACTTTTTTCTAGATATGTCTCATGAGGTAAGGGAAACAAAAGGAAAAATAAACTATTGGGACAGCATCAAAATGAAAAGCTTCTGCACAGTAAAGGAAACAACCAACAAAACTAAAAGGCAACCTATGGAATGGGAGAAGAGATTTGCAAATGACATACCTGATAAAGGGTGTGTGTCCAAAATATATAAAGAACTTATAAAACTCAATACCCCAAAAACAAATAATCCAGTTAAAAAATGGACAGAAGATGTGAACAGATATTTCTCCAAAGACATCCAGATAGCCAATAGATGTATGAAAAGATGTTCATTGTCACTTACCGTCAGGAAGATGCAAATCAAAGCTACAATGAGTTATCACCTCACGCCTGTCAGAAGGGCTAAAATCAACAACACAAGAAACAACAGGTGTTGGCGAGCATGTGGAGAAAAAAATACTCGTGCACTGTTGATAGGAATGCAAACTGGTGCAGCCACTGTGGGAAACAGTATGGAAGTTCCCTCAAAAAATCAAAATAGAACTAGTCAAAAATAGAACTAGTCAAAAGTAGAAACTAGTCTAGGATCCAGCAATGACACTACTGGGTATATACCCAAACGATACGAAAACACTAATTTGAAGGGATACATGCACCCCTGTTTATAGCAGCGTTATTTACAACAGCCAAGATATAGAAGCAGCCCAAGTGTTCCTCAATTGATGAATGGATAAAGAAGATAGGAATATTATTCAGCCATAAAAGAGAATAAAATCTTGCCATTTTCAACGTTTATTTATTTTATTTTTTTGGGGGGGGGGCAGAGAGAGACAGAGCATGAACGGGGGAGGGGCAGAGAGAGAGGGAGACACAGAATCGGAAACAGGCTCCAGGCTCTGAGCCATCAGCCCAGAGCCCGACACGGGGCTCGAACTCATGAGTCCGCGAGATCGTGACCTGGCTGAAGTCAGATGCTTAACCGACTGCGCCACCCAGGCATCCGAAATCTTGCCATTTTCAATGACATGGATGGAGCTAAAGGGTATAATGCTAAGTGAAAGACAAGTGCCGTATGATTTCATTCCTATGTGAAATTTAACAAAACAGACGAGCAAGTGAAAAAGGGACAAAATAACACTCTTTTAAAAAATGTTTTCTTTATTTATTTTTTTTTTTAAATTTTTTTTTTTTCAACGTTTATTTATTTTTTTTGGGACAGAGAGAGACAGAGCATGAACGGGGGAGGGGCAGAGAGAGAGGGAGACACAGAATCGGAAACAGGCTCCAGGCTCCGAGCCATCAGCCCAGAGCCTGACGCGGGGCTGGAACTCACGGACCGTGAGATCGTGACCTGGCTGAAGTCGGACGCTCAACCGACTGCGCCACCCAGGCGCCCCATGTTTTCTTTATTTTTGAGACAGAGAGACAGAGCATGAGTAGGGAAGGGGCAGAGAGAGAGGGAGACCCAGAACCCGAAGCCAGCTCCAGGCTCTGAGCTGTCAGCACGGAGCCCGACGCGGGGCTCGAACCCACGAACTGTGAGATCATGACCTGAGCCGAAGTTGGACGCTTAACCGAATGAGCCACCCAGCCGCCCCAAAACAGACTCAATTATAGAGAGCAAACTGATGGTTACCAGAGGGGAGGTGGGGGGCGTGGGTGAAATAGGTGATGCGGATTAAGGAGTGCACTTGCTATGATGAGCACCAGGTGTTGAATCACTATAATGTATACCTGAAACTAATATTACACTGTATGCTAACTAGCCGGAATTAAAATAAAAACTTAAAAAGCCAGCCACCACCACCCCCAACAATTCAGTCCATGATATCAGCAGAAAGCCACAACTACCTAGTATTAAGGGCATCTTAAGGAGTCTTACAGAGTCATCGGACACTTCCTGTTTGTCGTCAGTGCCATTAGTGACTCTAGCTTTGCCAACTCCCTTGGCCAAAGGGTGTGTCTGCAACCATGACCTCTGTAATGTAGCAAGGCCCCCACAGCAGGTAGGTAGACTCATCTAGGACTGAGACTACCACCCAGGCTATTTGATATGTCGATATTGGGGATTGCTTTTAGCATTTCCATTAAGCTAAGAGGGAATGGAGGAAGTTACACAGTAATAGACTTCATTAAATGAAAAAAAGGCAGAAGACTCAGCAGAAGGAGTTGGAATGCTGGCCCTAATCCAAACAATGCCAACTTTTGTCCCCACGTTCCCTTGTAGGGAAATTTCTCCGCGTGTCCAGATGTACTTGAACAATTGGAATCTGGGATGTGAAGTTGAAAAACTACCAAATTAAGGTATGCCTGATCCTTTTGCTGCTTGTTTGTTCGTTTTAAAGCTATTGGTAGAATTAATTTCATTTTTGTGATGTATTTTCCAAAGGTTAAGTTTGCATATGCCTACTTTCATTTATTAATTTTTAAATTTTGTAATGTTTATTTATTTTTGTGAGAGAGAGAGAGAGCATGAGAGGCAGGGGGGCAGAGAGAGAAGGAGACATAGAATCTGAAGCAGGCTCCAGGCTCTGAGCTGTCAGCACAGAGCCTGACGTGGGGCTCGAACTCAGTGCAAGATCATGACCTGAGCTGAAGTCAGAGGCTTAACTGACTGAGCACCCAGGCGCCCCTACATATGCCTAATTTTAATTTAGATGCTTTCATTTTCATGTCTAGAGGAGAACAAGAAACTAACATTTATAGACTTTACCCGTATGTTTTCTCATTTAAGATTCAAAACAACTCACTGAAGTATGCCCTGTGAGTCTCATTTCATAGATCAGGAATCTGAAACCTAAAGATGTTAAGTACTTTCTTTGCTGAAGGTCATATAGCTAATCATATAGCAGATCTGGGTTTTGAATTCAGATTTATCTGATGGACTTGCGGAGAATATTCTCCTTTTTTCTCTTACAGAGTTTTCTGACTTTTAAATTTTATGACATTAGATTCTGCCAAGATTGCCTGAATAATGTGTGCTCTTTCACTGTGCCATTCTGAACTTACAAAATTTTTTATCTTTGGACATCTCTGGTCTTATCTTTGATAACAAGAAATCTGGCATCAGTTGTAATAGTTTTTAAATATTTACAGTGTTCAATAGCAAGGTTCCCCAAGATGTATCGAAATTGGACTTGACTAAAAGTTTGTATTTACAAATAAGGAATGTGTGTGTGTGGCAATGCATGGGCTGATCCTGAAGTGGTAAAATTAATAGAAATTATTCTGTATTAGGAGAAAGACAGAATTTCATCTGTTTTTTAAAGTTTATTTTGAGAAAGAGAGAGAGAGCGCATGTGAGCAGGGGAGGGGCAGAAAGAGAGGGAGAGGGAGAATCCTAAGCACAGGGCTGGAATTCACCAACTGTGAGATCATGACCTGAGCCAAAAACAGGAGTTGAACACTTAACCAACTAAGCCACCCAGGCAACCCAAGAATTTCATCCTTTTTTTTTTAATTTTTTAATGTTTATTTATTTTTGAGAGACAGAGAGAGCATGAGCATCAGAGGGGCAGAGAGAGAGAGACACAGAATCCGAAGCAGGCTCCAGGCTCTGAGCTGTCAGCACAGAGCCCGATGGGGGCTCGAACTCACAAACCGCGAGATCATGACCTGAGCTGAAGTCAGATGCTTAATGACTGAGCCACCCAGGCACCGGCGAATTTTATCTTTTAATGGTAAAAGGAAAGGTGCCGTCACCAAGGTGGTGACATAGGTTGTTCTTGACTTTGCTCCCCCTCGTAAGAAGAACAACCAATAACTATTCAAGAAGACACCTCAGGGACTCCTAGAACCTGGAGGTGAGGCTAAAGCACCCCTGTGCTTCAGAGACCAAGATGCACTGCGTTATAAGGGTAAAGAAATGGCTACACGTTGACCATGTTGCTCCCCCCAGGCCAGGGCCACATCACACAGAGAGGTAGTCTCTGAGCCCCCAGGTGTCTGCAGGAAAAGAGAACCCAGGAGCCACAACCAGCCCCCACCAGCTCCTCCCTCTGAAGGAGCCCCGACTCTAACCTTGCACCACCGGGATTGCGGGGCAATCTGCTTAATCACTGGGAATCTGACTGTGATGGAGAAAGGGGGGCAGGACTTGCAACAACCAGCACACAGATCTTCGCAGACCAAGTGCACGCCTGCGGTGCCTCTGTAGTAATCCCCAGTTGCGGCTTTGTTCATCTGCAAGTCCGGGGTGCACTCTGACCAGGGGGCTTGGCAGGGAGCCGAGCTGCCTGATCCCGATCCCCAGACGAGAAGTTGCACCAGCCCTAGAGCCCAGTTTGCCCACGCCCAGGCAAAGTGCTGAGTCACAGCCCCCCTGCTGTGGAGAGGGTCTTGGGGGGGGGGGCCCATCCAAGCAGGCAGCAGGCGACTCACAGAAGCTGTGCAGCCCAGCAGTGCTTGAGCCGAGAGAGGGGCAGGCAGAGGCAGTCATCCCAGAGCAAACCGGTGTCCCTCTTTAGCAGGGAACTTGGGATGCAGGGTGGCTGAAGTTAAGACAATCATCAAAGAGCTTTACCAGTTTTAGAGCTGCTTCTCCCATAGCCCCGCTCAATGCTGGATAAGGCCGTCAGCTGGCCCAACCAGGGAACTTTACCAGAGCACACAGGGAGCTGTGAAGCCCGTTCAGCAGCCCTACACGCAGTAGCCTTTGAACAGAGGGCACAGCCCGCTTCCCCATCTGCAGAACAAAACTGGTGGTCTCACCTGACCCGGGAATTCATTGCATGCTCTTGCCTGATTCACCAGTCAGTCGTACAGGCCCTGGGGCTCATCCTGCTGCCCAACCAGGGCAGGGAGGCTAATGCATAGCCCCATCCACCCCTGAATATAGTACAGTTCCGACCATCTAGTAAGTCTGACCAGAGAGTCCAGGCGACTTACAGCCTCGCTTGGGAAGGGAACCAAGCCCACAGCCCTATCCACTGATTCTCAGCCACTGGCTCTCCCCACCCTCCCGTCCCTGACCCCAGAGCTTGCTCTGCCCCAAAATAGACCGTAATAGCAGGCCCCACTTGCACAAGGACATTACCAGCATACACACCCAGAAACCCAAACTGAGCCGACTGGTGAAGAGCTCTGTCTCCGCCAGAGTAAACCTATAAAGTCCAGAAGAGGAGCCTGATGACTCAGCTGTGTAGGCAGCAATGTAAGGAATCAAGAATTGCAGAAAACCACTAAAGGAAACTAATAAAACTCTAATAACTGGTCTTAAGGAAATGAAGATCTATGAACTGTCAGACAAAGAATTTCAGAATAATCCTCTTGGAAAATGATCCACGAGAACACACAGAGACAGAAAAGTTGGGGAAACAGTGTGTGAACAAAAGGAGAAGATCAAAAAAGCAATAGACACCATAAAAAAAAAAATCCTACAGCTGAGAAATACAGTAACTGAACTGGAAAATTCAGTAGAATTTCAAAATAAGAACCATGCAGAAGAAAGAATCAGCAGCCAGGAAGATAGGATATCAGAACTTATGCCGTCAGAGGAGCAAAAAAAAAAAACAAACAAAAAAAAAAAAACAAAAGGGAAAAAAATGAAAAAGAGTAAAGAAAACTGCAAGATATATGGGGCACAATGAACAGAAGCAACATTCATATTATGGGAATTCCAAAAGGAGAAGAAAAAGAGGAAGGGTCAGAAAATCTATTTAAAGCAATAATGGCTAAAAATTTCCCACACCTGGAAAGAGAAATGGACATCCAGATCCATGAGGCCCAAAGGACTACAGACAGGTTGGACCTAAATAGGGCTGCCCCAAGATACATTATAATTCAATTGTCAAAACTCCAAGACAAAGAAAGGAGTGGAGAAGCAAAAATAGAAAAGAGAGAAGTTACCAGGAAACCCTTGTCAGACTATGAACAAGTTTCTCAACATTTTGGCCCAACAGAAAATAGGTTGGCCTAATCAAAATATTGGAGGAAAAAAACTAAACTGTCAGCCAAGAGGGGCACCTGGCTGGCTTAGTCAGTGGATTGTGTGACTCCTGATGTCAGGACTCTGACATCCTCTTCCGGACAATATGGGTTCAAGCCCCATATTGGGTGTAGAGAACACTCAAAAATAAAGTCTTAAAAAAAATGAATAAAATTGTCAACCAAGAATACTGTACTCAGCAAAGCTGTCCTTCAGAAATGAAAAAGGAATAAAGACTTTCCCGGGGATGCCTGGCTAGTTCATTCAGTAAAGTGTGCAACTCTTAATGTCAGGGTTGTGAGTTCAAGCCCCACACTGGGCATGGAGCCTTATTTAAAAAAAATATAAAAAACGAAACAAAAAACAACCCCTTTCCCGAACAAACAAAACTGAGGGGGTTCATTACTACTAGATCTGCCTTACAAGAAATGCTAAAGGGAGTTCTTTAAGCAGAGATAAAAGGACACTGGGGCGCCTGGGTGGCTCAGTCGGTTAAGCATTCGACTTCAGCTCAGGTCATGATCTCATGGTTCATGAGTTCAAGCCCCACCTTGGGCTCACTGCTGTCAGTGCACAGCGTGCTTTGGATCCTCTGTCCCCATCTCTCTCTGCCCCTCCCCCGCTCACATGCACGCATGTGTGCGCACTCCCTCTCTCTCTCTCTTAAAAATGAATAAACATTAAAAAATAAAAGAATATTGGGGCGCCTGGGTGGCTCAGTCAGTTGAGCGTCCGACTTCGGCTCAGGTCATGATCTCACAGTTTGTGAGTTCGAGCCCCACGTTGGGCTCTGTGCTGACAGCTTGGAGCCTGGAGCCTGCTTTGGATTCTGTGTCTCCCTCTCTCTCTGCCCCTCCCCTGCTTGTACTCTGTCTCTCTCTCCCTCAAAATAAACATTAAAAAAATTTTTTTTTAAATAAAAGAATACCAATTAACATCATAAAAACAGAAAAGTAGTAAAACTCATTGTAATAGTAAATTTATGGTCAAAGTCAGATTCTGTAATTTGGTAATGGTGTGTAATTCACTTATTCATTAACATAATTCTATGTTAAAAGCTAAAACACATGGGGGTGCCAAGGTGGCTCAGTCAGTCAAGCATCCTACTCTTGATTTTGACTCAGGTCATGAACTCATAGTTTGTGAGTTCAAGACCTGTGTTGGGTTCTGTGTTGACGGTGCAGAGCTTGCTTGGGATCCTCTCTCTCCCTCTCTCTCCGACCCCTCCCCTGTTCACTTGCACGGTCTCTCTCTCTCTCTCAAAATAAATAAAATAAACATTAAAAAATTTTTTTAAGTTAAAAAACATGAGCATAGTAAAAGCAACCATAACTACAATACTCTGTTGTTAGTTACGCAATATAAAAAAATGTGTAAATTGTAACAGCAGTAACCTAAAATGTGAGGGGGAGGAGAAGTATAAGTATAAAGTTTAGGAATTCTACTGAACTTAAGGTTTATCAGCTTAAAATATGGGGTTGTAAGCCTTATGGTAACCACAAGGGGAAAACCTATAGCAATTATACAAAAAAAAGAAAAAAGATAAATCAAAGCATACTGACACCAAAAGACATCAACACACACACAAAAAGATAGCAGGATAAGAAACAAGGAACAGTGGATCTATAAAACAACCAGAAAATAATTAATAAAAGGGAAAAAGTAAGTCCTTACCTATTGGTAATTACTTTAAACATAAAATGATGAAGTTCTCTAATCAAAAGACATAGAAAAGGTGTGTCTGGGTGGCTCAGTCAGTTGAGCGTCTGACTCTAGATTTCAGCTCAGATCATGATCCCAAGATCATGGGATTGAATCCCACATCAGGCTCTGTGCTGAGCAGAGCCTGCTTGGGATTCTCTCTCTCCCCCTCTCTCCCTCTACCCCACTCCCCTGCTCATGCTCGCTCTCTCTCTCTCTCTCTCTCTCTCTCTCAAAGAAAAAAAGGCATAGAATGTCTGAATGGATTAAAAAAACAAGATCCAGTGCCATGCTGCCTATGAGCAACTCACTTTAGCCTTAAAGACACACACAGACTGAGAGTGAAGGGATGTAAGAAGTCATTTCAAGGAACTGTAACAACAAACAACAAAAAAGCAGGGGTAGCTATACTTATTTATTTTGGGGACAGAGAGAGACAGAGCATGAACGGGGGAGGAGCAGAGAGAGAGGGAGACACAGAATCGGAAACAGGCTCCAGGCTCTGAGCCATCAGCCCAGAGCCCAACGCGGGGCTCGAACTCACGGACCGCGAGATCGTGACCTGGCTGAAGTCGGACGCTCAACCGACTGCGCCACCCAGGCGCCCCTAGCTATACTTATATCAGACAAAATAAACTTTAAACTCAAAATGGTAAAAAGAAGCTCGTTACGTAATGATAAAGCTCTCGATCCATTAAGAAGACAGAACAGTTGTAAATATTTGTTCACCCAGTGTCAGAGTACCTAAATATATAAAGCAAAAACTAACAGCTAAAAGGAGAAATAAACAGTAATACGATAATAGTTGGGGACTTTAATACCCCACTGTCAACAATCGATAGGTCATCCAGAGATTCAGTAGGGAAACAGCAGGTTTGAACATCACTGTAGACCAAATGGACCTAACAGACATATCCAGAACATTCCATCCAACAGCAGCAAAATACATGCTCACATAGAGTATTTGCTAGGCTAGACCGTATGTTAGCCACAAAAAAAGCAAACTCAAGACGACTGAAATCATACCAAATATCTTCTCTAACTACGACGGCATCAAACTAGAAATCAATAACAAGGGGAAAACTGGAAAAACTACAAACACATGGAAATGAAGCAGTATTCTTCTGAACAACCAGTGGGTCAAAGGAGAAATTAAAGGGGAAATTTAAAAGTTTCTTGAGACAAATAGAAATAAAAACACATATGCCAGAACTCGTGGGATGCAGCAAAGGCAATTCTAAGGGAAGTTGATAGGAATAAACACCTACATTAAGAAGCAAGAAAGAGTCCCAATAAAAAACCTAACTCTACGCCTCAGGGAACAAGAAAAAGAAGTTCCTTTTAAGACAAAGTTAGCAGAAGACAGGAAATAATAAATATTAGAGCAGAAATAAATAGAGCACAGAAATACAATAGAAAAGATTAACCAAACTAAGGGTTGGTTCTCTGGAAAGATAAACAGAGTGGACAGACTAATCAATTAGCTAGACTAACTAAGGAAAAAAGGGAAAAGACCCAACACAAAATTATAAGTGGAGAAGGAGACATTACACCTGTTACCACAGAAATACAAAGGCTACTGTGAACAATTGTACACCAACAACCTAAACGACCCAGAAGAAATGGAAAAATTCTTAGAAGCATATGAATAACCAAGACTGCATCAGAAAGAAATAGAAAGTCTGAATAGACCAGTTATTAATAAGTAGATCAGGGGCGCCTGGGTGGCTCAGTCGGTTAAGCGTCCGACTTCAACTCAGGTCACGATCTCGCGGTCCGTGAGTTCGAGCCCTGCGTCGGGCTCTGGGCTGATGGCTCAGAGCCTGGAGCCTGCTTTGGATTCTGTGTCTCTCTCTCTCTCTGCCCCTCCCCCGTTCATGCTCTGTCTCTCTCTGTCTCAAAAATAAATAAACGTTAAAAAATTTTTTTTAAAAATAAGTAGATCAAATCAGTAATCAAAAATCTCCCAACAAAGAAAAGCCCAGATGGCTTCACTGGTGAGTTTTACCAAACATTAAAAAAATTGAAACCAATCCTTCTCAAACTCTTCCAAAAAAAATTGAAGAGGAGAGAACATTCCCAAGCTCATTCTATGAGGCCAGCATCATCCTGAAACTAAAACCAGACAATGACATTATTAAAAAAGATAGCTACAGCCAATTCCTTTCATGAATATAGATGCGAAAATTCTCAATAAGATAGTAGCAAATTGAATTCAGCAGCACATTAAAAGGATTATTCATCATGATCAGGTGGGGTTTATCCCTGGGATGCAAGGATAGTTGAACATACCCAGATCAATCAATGTGATACATCACATTAATGGAACGAAAAAGATCACATGATCATCTCAATAGAGTAGCAAAAGCATTTGACAAAATCCAACATCCGTTCATGATAAGACCTCTTAACAAATCAAGCATAAAAGGAACATATCTCAACAAAATAATGGCCATATATGACAAGTCCACAGCTAACATCATACTCAATGGTGAAAGGTTGAAAGCTTTTCCTCTAAGATCAAAAACAAGATAAGGGTGCCTACTCTCACCACTCCTATTCAATCTAGTACTGAAGTCCTAGCTAGATCAGGCAATAAAAAGAAATAAAAGGTATCAGAGCTAGAAGGAAAGAAGTAAAACTGTCTCTATTTGCAGATGATATGATTTAATATACAGGAAATCCTGAAGACTCAACCAAAAAGCTCTTAGATCTCATCAATAAGTTCAGCAAAGTTGCAGGATACAGAATTTACATATAAAAGTCAGTAGTGTTTCTGTACACTGACAGTGAATTTGCTGAAAAAGAAATAAATTGATCCCTTTTACAGTAGCATCGAAAACAAAGATTAAGGAAGTGAAAGATCTCTGCTCTAAAAATTGTAAGACATTACCGAAAGAAATCAAAGAAGACCCAAATAAATGGGAAGGTATCCTGTGTTCATGAATTAGAAGAATTAATATTGTTAAAATATCAATACCACCAAAAGTCATCCATAGATTCAGTGCAATCTCAGTGGTATTTTTGCAGAAGCACAAAATAACACTCCTAAAATTTATGTGAAAACTGCACAAGACCCTGAATAGCCAGAGAAATCCTGACAAAGAAGAACAAAGTAGGAGTTATCCCACTCCCTGATTTCAAGCTGTAGTATAAAGCTTTAGTAATCAAAATAGTATAATGCTAGCATAAAAAGTCAAATAGATCAGTGGAACAGAATCAAAAGGCCAGGAAAAAAAAAACACCCAAGCATATATGGTCAACTAATTTTTGACAAGAGAGCCACCAAGACTATTCAGTGGAGAAAAGAGTCTTCAATAAATAGTGCTGGGGTAATTGGATCTTCACATGGAAAGAAATGAAACGGGACCCCTATCTTACACCACTCACAAAAATTACCTCAAGATGGATTAAAGGCTTAAATGTAAGATCCAAAACCATGAATAAAGGAATAAAGCTCCTTCACATGGGCCTTGGTAATGATGTTTTGGTTATGACACCTAAAGCACAAGCAACAAAATAAAAAATGGACAACATCAAACTACAGAGCTTCTATACAATAAAAGAAGCCATATATCTGATAAGGGGTGATATACAAAATATATAAAGAGCTCATACAACTAGATAACAATAATATAATTATTATTATATACAATAATATAATTATTATTATTAACCCAATCAAAAGAATAGTCAAAGGACCTGAATAGACATCTTTCCAGGAAGATCTAGGAAAGGGCAACGGGCACATGAAAAGGTGCTCAACATCACTCTTCATCAGGGAAATGCAAATCAAAACCACAATGAAGTATCCCCTCACTTCAGTTAGAATGACCATCATCAAAAAGACAAGAGGTGGGGCGCCTGGGTGGCTGAGTTGGTTGAGTTTCCAACTTCGACTCAGGTCATGATCTTGCAGTTGGTGAGTTCAAGCCCCATGTTGGGCTCGCTACTGTCAGCCTATCTGTGCAGAGCCTGCTTTGGATCCTCTGTTCCCCTCTCTCTCATCCCCATGAGGATGTAGCGAAAAGGGAACCTTTGTACACTGTAGGTGGGAATGTGGATTGGTGCAGCCACTATGGAAAACAGTATGATGGATCCTCAAAAAAAAAAAAAAAAAAAAAAGAACTACTAGGAACTACTACGACCAGCAATTCCACTTCTGGAATCATATCCAAAGGAGCAAAAACACCAAAAACATATGGACCCTCCATATTCACAACAGCATTATTTATAACAGCCAAGACATGGAAACAACCCAAGCATCCATCAATGGGTGAATGGATAAAGAAGTTGTGGTGTGGATATATATATATATATATATATATATATATACACACACACACACACACACACACATATATATATATACATATATATGTATGTATATATATATACAGAATGTATATATATACGTATGTATACATATATATGTATATATACATGTATGTATATGTATATATATATATACAGAATATGCAATGTATTGTATATTTATATGGCATAACATACACACAATATATAAATATACACACAATAGAATATTATTCAGCCATAAAAAATGAGGAAATCTGTTTGCAACAACATGGATGGACCTTGAAGGCATTATGCTAAGTGAAATAGGTAAGACAGAGAAAGACAAATTATCTCATTTATGTGTGGGATCTAAAAAAACAAACTCATAGAAAAAGAGATCAGACATGTGGTTACCAGGGGCAAAAGGTGGTGCCCAGGGGGGGAATTGGACATAGGGGGTCAAAGGTACAAACTTCTAGTTATAAGAAAAATAAATACTAGGGATGTAATGTACGGTGTGGTGACTATTGCTAACACTGCTGTGGGTGTATAGGAAGGTTATTAAGAGAGTAAATCCTAAGAGTTCTCATCACAAGAAGAAAAACATTTTTTTTCTTTTTATTGTATCTATATAAGATGATGGATGTTAACTGAACTTATTGCAATAATCACTTCACAGTGTATGTAAAAGAGCCATCATGCTGTGTGCCTTAAACTTGTACAGTGAGGTATGTCAGTTATTTCCCAATAAAATGGGAAAAATGGATAAAATGATTAAAAAGAAGAAAAGAAAAAGTGACTCCACGACACAACTAATGTTATTGTATAATTGCTCACTATTGTTTCCTCTTTGAGAGCCAAGAGAGATGCTTCCTTTCGAAAAAGGTACAAAATGAATTTTCCCAAGTAAAATCTAAATTGAAGGCTCCTATTTTGAACGTACAACCTGTGGCTAAACTAACTTTTATCCATATTTAGTTGCCATCCACCCCTTACCCCTCCCCAAAAAACCCCCAAGAAGCAAGCTTTTTGCTGCCACCTACAGTTAGAAAATGTAATCGCCTGCTGAGTGCACAAAGGAATGATGATGGGCAGAGAACCTGAGCTTTGGAAAGGGGGACCATGTGCCCTGGTTTACTGGTTTACTGTAACGTTTCCTGAAAGTCCCTGTTGTCTTGGGATGATCCAGCCAATGTAGCATTTGTCCTGTCCCCTTTTTCTCTCAAGACTCTGATTTGGTTGATTAATTATACAGTTCTACTGGTTCTTTCCTTGCATCATTTAAAATACTCAAGTTTGGGGCTCCTGGGTGGCTCAGTCAGGTAAGCATCTGACTTTGGCTGGGGTCTCAATCTCAGGGTTTGTGATTTTGAGCCCCGCCTCAGGCTCTGTGCTGGCAGTGTGGGCAGCCTGCTTCGGATTCTGTTTGTCTCTTTCTCTCTCTGCCCCTCCCCCGCTTATGCATGCACTCACGCTCTCTCTCTCTCTCTTTCTCAAAAATAAACATTAAAATAAGTAAAATATTCAAGTTAGCCTCATCTCTCCCACCTAAAAGCACACACACACTTCTCCAGTCTGAACCTCCTTCCAGCTCCAATCTTTCTCCTTCCTATCCTTACAACTAAGCTTCTTGAAAAAGGGATCCATACACTATTTCTACGTCACTGTGCCGTAACCTTCCTCTCCTCACCTCACAGTACCACAGGCCCCTCGCTTCTGCTCTGTCTACTCCTTGAAACTACCAGTGACCTGCGAACCACCCAATCCCTGGACACTTCTCTGTCTTTGTCTTAGCCGGTGGGCACCGCTATAAGAGTACCACAGACTGGGTGGCTGATGAACAACAGAAATGTACTTCTCTCAGTTCTGGAGCCTGGGAGTCTGAGGTCAGGATGCCAGCTCGGTTGGGTTCCAGTGAGAGCCTTCTCCTGGGTTGTAGACGAGCCAACTTGTCGTATAAGTCATTAAAAGGTACTGACCCAGTTCTGTGGCCTCCTGTTGTAAGGACACTAATCCTACCGTGAGGGCTCCACTCTCAGGACCTAATGACCTCCCAAAGGTCCCACCCGAAAGTCCATCACATGTGGGATTAGATGAATTTGGGGGGAGGACATTCATTCCATAAGCCTTTCCCTTGCTTCATATATTGACAACACTGTACCCAGTTGCGTGTTCCCCCCTCCCAGCTCACCTCTTGTCTTCTGTGACACCACCTCCTGTTTTTCTCCTGCATTCTGGCTTTTTCTCAGTGGGCTTTGTAACCTCTTCCTCTTGCACCTAAATGCTCACGTCTCTGTCCTTGCACACTCTCCCTGAGTAACCACACCCCGTGAATTCTACTACAATCAACTTGATAAGGGCTCCCAAACTCATTCATTCATTCAAAAAAATTGTATGGATCACCCACAAAGTGCCAGTCACTGCTTCAGATTCTGGGATATATCCGTGAACAAAATGGAGGGGAGAATCATAGATGGGTAAACCATAGACAAAATAAGTAAACTGGACAGTATGTTAGAGGGTGAGAAGTGATAAAGAAGAGAGTAATGGGGGGGGGCACCTGGGTGGCTCAGTCGGTTGAACGTCTGACCTCGGCTGAGGTCATGAACTTGCAGTTTGTGAGTTCAAGCCCAACGTCGGGCTCTGTGCTGACAGCTCAGAGCCTGGAGCCTGCTTCAGATTCTGTGTCTCCCGCTCCCTCTGTTCCTTCCCTGCTCGCAGTCTGTCTCTCAAAAAGAGCTCATTCAAAATGGGTAAAAGCAAAATGCATAGATAATTTACAGAAGAAGAAATAGAAGCAGGTAATAAATATAAAATACTCAATTTCATTAATGAAAAAATGTTTTGTCCTTAAATTAGGAAAGACTTTAAAAAAAATTTTAATGTTTGTTTATTTTTGAGAGAGAGAGAGAGAGAGAGAGCAGGGGAGTGGCAGAAAGAGAGGGAGACACAGAATCCGAAGCAGGCTCTAGGCTCTGAGCTGTCAGCACAGAGTCCGATATGGGGATCGAACCCATGATCCGCGAGATCATGACCTGAGCCGAAGTCAGACACGGAACTGACTGAGCCACCCAGGAGTCCCAGGAAAGACTTTTTTTTAAATGCTAGGTTATGTGGGATGGGATAGAAACCTACTTGTTAGAGGCAAACGTACATATTGACACAATGCCAGGAGGAACAAGGAGCCTTAAAATAATATCTTAAAAGATGTCATCTGAAATGTGGGTGAAGTTTTAGGCGTAGAAGTGCTAATAATATTTGTTATACTGGAAAAATGGAAACAACCCATATGTCCAATAATAGGGGACCAGGTTAGAAATTATAATATGAACAAATGATTAAATGATTAAAAGATATTTTCTAAGACTGCTAAGTAAATGTGAAATGCTTATATGTTAGGTGAAATAAATGGATGTAAACTCCTATTTGTAGTATGTTTGCAAAATTTTTTAATGAAAATGCCAAAAAAAAGCATATAGTTTTTATGTGGTATGATTTCGTTTCTTCTTTATATTTTTCTATACTTTCCAAATTCCTTTTTATCATCATGTATTACTTTTGTAGTCAGAAAAAAAAAAATTCATCCCTAGAGTTTTCCAGATAAAATCCAAATTCCTTAGCATAGCACATGATGATCTGGCCTGTTTTCTGATCGCCTTCTCCCCATTTCCCAGTCCTAACTCTCTTAGGGTCATGCCACATTGCTTGCATTTTCCTAATCATGATGTCATCACTATCTGGGGAGTGTTTGTTTTAATTACTTACTTATTTTTGCCTAGGTGTTCTCAAATGCCATTCTTGCCCTCTGGCCTTCCTAACAGGCCTGTTTGATTTCAAGTTCCAGCCCTGTGTTTTCAAAGGATGACCTTCCCTGGGACGCCTTGGGCTTGGTCAGATACCTCCTGCTTTGTGCGGCCACGACTCTGTGATTCCTTTCTCTGGTTACACAGAAATGCAAGCTGGGTGACCAACAATCCTGGTCTGCCCTACCCTAATCCTAATTCTCTGCTTACCCCTTCACATCTTAAACTAGGAGTACCTTGACTTAACAGGCCCTTTACATCATCTTTTTTTTTTTTTTAATTCTATTCTTTCCATTCTGCACATTGTCTCTCTTACGATTTTTACCCACCTTAGTCTTGAGTTTATTAGGGGATAGTAGACACCAAGCAAGTGGAAGGGTCACTGGACCTATGGAACAGGTGATAGAACAGCTCTCACTGTGGTGAGATGGGAAGGTGCTAAAAAGTTACTCAAAACACTATTATAGGCTTGTCAGTGAGGTTCCCCCTGTAGGTCAAAGCATTTTGGTAATTGAAGGAACAGCACCTGAATTAGTGCCCTGTGTTAGGATGGTTTTATTTAGCGCACATTGTAGCTTTGAACAGTTGTTTAAATACTGTTTAAGATTGCAATCTGTCCCATTTCAGTGCTTCATTCCCATCTTCCCTACCCTGCTCCACTTCTCCTATTTTCTGTTAACACTTACCATCATCTACATGCTGCTAAATGTATTCCTTTATTAGAGCTATAGTTTACAGTTGGCTCCACGCCATCACCGGACAGGGATCTTTGTTTTGTTCATCGATTTAACAAAGTACCTACCAAAGTGCCTGGCACATAATAGATGCTCAGTTAAAGATTTGTTGAATAAATAGATCTGCTTAAATAAGGGGGTTAACTCATTATAATTCTCTAACCACAAAATGAAAATGTTAGGATATCAGCAGAGGCATTTTACTACCCTTCTTTTTTTCTTTCTTTCATTATTATTGTTTAATGTTTATTTTTGAGAGAGAGAGAGAGAGTGTGTGTGAGCAGGGAAGGGGCAGAGAGAGAGGGAGACACAGAATCTGAACCAGGCTCCAGGCTCTGAACTGTCAGCACAAAGCCCAACATGGGGCTTGAACTCATGAGCTGTGAGATCATGACCTGAGCCAAAGTTGGATGCTTAACAGGCTGAGCCACCCAAGTGCCCCATTTTTCTTTCTTTTTAAAAATTTGCTGCCCTGGGGCCCCGGGCAGCTTTCCCCCAGGTACCCAGAGGCAGGGCACCTGCTGGCAGAGCACAAGAGGTCAATCCGTGGGGCTGCGGCTGGTACTGCAGCGACCCCACCCGTGTGCCCTGAACGCTGCCAGCCATTTACCACCCCAGAAGTTGGGGATTCTGCCTACAGGGTGGCATTTTATGTGAATCAGTGTGCCCCTTCTACTACCCTTCTTAAAGATGAAAAGCTGGACACCCCTAGTACAACCAATTATTACTTTAACAATTTCTTTCAGTAAAACTTAGAGAGCAGGGGCACCTGGCTGGTCTAGTCAGTGGAGCACGTGACTCTTGATCTTGGTGTTATAAATTCGAGCCCCATATTGGGTGTAGACATTACTTAAAAATAAAATCTTTAAAAAAATGTAGGGAGTAGGTAGGCATAGTTTCTAAAAGAATTTCTGACAAGAAATCTACACATTACACACCCTCCTTCCTTATTGCTACATGTAAACATTCTGGGAAAGGGGCACACAGAATTTGGGGACATTTGCCCAAGAACCACCAAGATCACAGCCTGCTAATTCTGTTTTCCACAAGAAGAAAATACCGTTCTTTCTTGTCCTAGGAGTATTCAGGGGTCATGGTGAGTAGTAGGGACCCCTAAAGACTCCCCACACTGTTTAGAGACAGTAGTGTTTCTCTGATTTGCATAATACACTGTGGTAGCCAATCTCTAACATGACCCCACAATGATCCTTGCTTCCTGGTACTCACATCTTTGTGTGGTCCCTCCCATAGTGAATCACAGTTATCTTTGTAACCAATAGAACACTGCAGAAGTGCCAGTGTGTGTCTTGCAGGGATCCTTCATAAAAGGCATCACCACATCTGTGCTGGTCTCTTGGATCTCCAGCTCTTGGGGAAGCAAGCCACTATGGTGTGGGGACATTAAAGCATCTTGTGGGAGAAACCCACTCAGAGAGGAACTTAGGCCAAAAGGCAGAGCCACTTTGCTAACCATGGAAGTGAACCACCTGGGAAGCCGATTCTCCAGCACCAGTCAAGCCTTCAGATGACCACAGCCCCAGCAACTTTACGGGAGACCCTGAACCAGAACCTAGCCCCCAAGTTCCTGACTCACAGAAATTGTTAAGAGATAATAAATAATTATTGATGTTTTAAAGTGTTGGAGTGGGGTGCCTGGGTGGCTCAGTTGGTTAAGTGTTCAACTCTTGGTTTCAGTTCAGGTCCTAATATCACCCGTTGTGGGATCAAGCCCTGTCTGGTTCTGCGTGGAGCCTGCTTGGGATTCTCTCTCTCCCCCTCTCTCTCTGGCCCTCCCCTGCTTGCATGCACTCTCTCAAAATAAATAAACACTTTAAAACAAATAAGTTTTGGAATAATTTGTTAGGTAGCAATAGGTTAGCTAAAAAATATACAAATCCCTTTAAAGGGAAAAAGATATTTCACACTCCACATTCATTAAATTGTTTTTATTAAGTACAGACGTACAGATTTTATACAACTATTAAATCAAAACAGATTTTAAAATTAAATACAAACAACATTACAAAACATTTAAATACAAAGTAATTTTAGGGGCGCCTGGCTGGCTCAGTTGGTAGAGCGTGTGACTCTTAATCTCAGGGTCTTGAGTTCAAGCCCCACTTTGGGTGTGGAGTCTACTTTTTAAAAAATGTGATTTTAATAGAAGGTGGTTTTGCTGCGATTACATTGCCACTCAATAAGACTCCGGTACTGCCAGACTCCTCCTGAGTTACTTGAATAAATTAGCTTTTTCCCCCCCTTAAGCGTGTTTGAAATGGATTTTCTATCGCTTTCGACCAAGACTTTACTCGACAGCATAGTTACCTTCTGGTGCCACAACTTGTGGGAATTGAAAAAGAAAAAAGAAAAAGAAAAAAAGGAAAAACCAAAAACGAAACGGAAAAAAAAACACCCAACCCCAGGTGTTCCTTTTCATCCTTCCCTCCCCTTTGTAGCACGTGCGCCCCGACCGCCTCGCGCCTCAACCGAGAGCCCTCGCGTGTCTGTCCCAGCGCGGGCTCGGGGGTTCCTGCCCCCGGGGCCGCGCTGCACGACGCCGGGCAGGGCCCGGTCTCCGAGGGGGGCTGCTCGGATCCTTCCCACGGGACCCGCGCGGCCCGCGCCACGGCTCCGTCCGGGGGGAGGGGCCGCCTTGCCCCACTCCCCCGTCTGAATCGGGAGCACGTGGAATTTCACCTCCTACTGGACCGTAGCTGTCCTGCCCCACAGCTGGACCCCGGGGTGCGGCCCCAACCAGAGTTCCCGGAGGACAGGGCCGGGCAAGGAGCCGGGTACACAGCGCACCAGCACTAGCACTTGATGGATGATTCACCGCTGAAGACACACGCCTCGGACTGCCTCGGCCTGCTCTCGGGCAGGATCCCAACTCCCAGGGAAGGTCAGCATTCGCACAGTGGAGCTCCGCGTGCTCTAAGCCTAGCGTCACGCAGATCTTTAAATCCGAGGCAGCCGGGAGCCTTCGCCTCGGCAGCTGTTTCCTTCGGCCGGTGCTGTCAGTCAGCCTCTGAGCACAGGGGCCACCGGCACCGCCTCCCCTCGGCCGTCGGGGGGCAGTAGGCGTTGAGAAGGGATGCGCATGCTCCCTGTGGGGCTTCGCGCTTCGCCTCCGCGACCGCCGAGTGACGGAAGCAAGTGCACGCGGTTATGGGAAATGTGGTTTCCGAGCCTCTGGATCACTGGGGTGCGCCCCCTGCCTGGGCCCAGAGCGGGACTTCAGCTCCCGACCGGCCCGCAGGCGCGGGAGGGGACGCGGGAAGGGGGCGGGGCGAGTGAGACGAAAGGTGGGCGGGCCCGGGGGGGGGGGTAGGCCAAGCGGAGGGGGCGGGGCCTGGCCGGCTGAGCCGGCGCCGCCCGCGGTTGGAGGAACCTGAGGCGCGGGGCCGGAGCCGCCAGGAGTCTGGACGGCGGCGGGCGCGAGGGCAGGCGTGCCCAGAGTGGTCGCGCGTGCGTCGGCCGCCGCCCCTCGGCCTTTCTCTTCGCCGGTCCCCTCCCTCTCCGCCGGGACGCGGGAGAGCCCGGCGCGCGGCGGGGGCGCGAGGTGGAGCCGGCGGGGGCGGCCAATGCGAAACTGGCTGGTGCTGCTGTGCCCGTGTGTGCTCGGGGCCGCGCTGCACCTCTGGCTGCGGCTGCGCTCCCCGCCGCCTGCCCGCGCCTCCGGGGCCGGCCCCGCAGGTGAGGTCCTGGGGCCCGGCGGGCCGAGAGGCCGCGAGGGGCGGGAGGCCGACCCCGAGCCCCCCCCCGGGCGGCTTCCTCCGCGGAGCCCCGCCGGGAGCCCCGCAAGGGGGGGACGGGCCGAACGCGACCGTCCCCACACGAGACAAATGGCTCTTTTCATCCCCGGGGCGTTGAATCGGGCAAACTTGAGGGCGCGTTTCTCGGTGCGTGTCCCCGCCGCTTCTCACCTCCCGCTTTCCTTTATGGGCACCGCCACCGCGAGTCCTTCGTCTGTCCCCCAGGCCTGGTCGGAGTCGTCCGCCTCCTGCCCGCTGGCCCTGGGAGCAAAACCTTGTGTCCTTCAGCCGCAGGCGGCGGCTGCGTGCGCCCGGGCTCGGGTGCCAGGCTGCCTGCTCCCTCCCCAAGCTGTTGGACTTAACTCGGTCTAGACTCGGAGGTCTTAGTGTCATGGGCGATGCTTGTGCGTGTCTGAAAAGGCTGGGTCTTGCTTTTCACGGGAACTTTGCCTTAAGAGTATACTCCTTTTTGTTTTCTTTGAAAACTATGATGCAAGTCGGTGAAACAAATCTGGACGTGAAGTAGGGCATGGATACGAGAGGAATTGTTTCTGTGAGTTTGGCTCGCAAAGCCTACTAATGAAGTATATACGTGAACATAGAAAATTCTCTAGCGATCATATCCACTTGTTCTAAAGCTTACTCTCCCAGGGGAGTGAAATCTTGATCATTTCGCAGCCCAATCGAGTGCTTTGTCCATAGTTGGGACCCAGTGGGCTTTTTTTGTTAATGGGTTTTACCACCCTTTTTTGTTAATGGGTTTCCTTTTTTTTATCTTGTCTTCTTTTTTAAGGGCTTGCCTTAGGACATAGAAAGAAACCTAGAAGGCTGTTTTTAAACTGAGGTAATAGTTGTCTTGTGTTCTAACTACTTGGGGAGTTTTTTCCTTACCACTTCTCCCCAAAACAGCTGTTTTCTTATCCAAAAGTTT
Source organism: Lynx canadensis (assembly GCF_007474595.2). Classification (NCBI taxonomy): domain Eukaryota; kingdom Metazoa; phylum Chordata; class Mammalia; order Carnivora; family Felidae; genus Lynx; species Lynx canadensis. The sequence goes on along the minus strand of NC_044313.2, from coordinate 73,955,371 downwards.
AAAGAATTAGAATTGAGTATTTGCAATTCTGAGACGGGTCTGTGCCTTAACTTTTTAGTAGAAAGCATAGAAACTAATTGGGCAATCCTCAAAGCAATCTTGTTGGAATTGGGGTTCTTTATTCTGGTAACAGTCTCTTAGAATCTTTTCCTATTAGGCAAACCACAAGCTCTTTGAAAAAGCTGTTTGTGTGACCTGAATAGAATTAAAATACTGTTTAAATTATTTAAGGAAAATAAAGTTGTTACAGGGCATTTTATCTGTTAACAGGTTGGGGCTTGGGGTTTTTTGGTTGGTTGGTTGGTTGGTTGGTTTAGGGTTTTTAAACTGATCTAAGGAAAGGGTGCGATAGATATAAAATACTTTGTAACGTCTGTTAGGTTTGTGTTATACAAGTTTCTTTCCTTTTTTGTATGATGAGGGAGCACTACTAGAATTTACTTGCAGAGCATTCTTAGGATATTTATGACCTTAGTAGTCTTTTGGGGTGCAAGAAACAAGCAAAAAGTCGGCTCTCAAGCCTTTTTTTTTTAAGTTTATTTATTTATTTTGAGAGCGATAGAGCATGCGAGCAGGGGAGAGGCAGAGATCTAGAGAGAGAGAGAGAGAGAGAGAGAGAGAGAGAGAGAGAGAGAGAGAGAGAACGGATCTCCAGCAGACTCCATGCCATCATCACCCAGGGCTCAAACCCACGAACTGTGAGATCATGACCTGAGCCGAAATCAAGAGTCCCACACTTAACTGACTGGGCCACCCAGGCACCCCGTCAAGCTTTCAACTTAGTAAGCCAGCCTGGCAGTTTCTTGGTTTAGTGAAGTTTTTCCTATCCCTGTAGTGTTTGCATGATGCACTTATCTGCTGTGAAGTTTGACTAAGCTAGATTAGGAAACTAGGATGTAGGCCATGAAAAGGAGCCGGCTGTAGGTGAAGAAATCAGTACTAGTTATATAAATTAACTTTGACTTTAGATGGATATTGTGCCTCTGGTTAGATGGTAAATTAGGCATTTTAATCTAAATGAAACCTGAAGGACTCCTAACTTACTTTTCAAAACTAAAGACAGTAGAAGCCTATCGATTGCTAAAATTTCCTGTGGCTCCTTTTCCCATTGTGTTACCACCATGCTCAAACTAAAACATTTGAACATTTTTACATTTCAGCTCTTATACCGTAAGCCTAAAGTGAGAGAGAAAACCCAAGATTTTGTTTCCTCCAGCAAATTAATGTTTCAAGATTTGTTTTTGTTCTCTTTTCTGCCTCTTTGTCTTCAGTCTCATTAAGTTGTGGCAGTATTTTTTTTATAAAGTTTTTTTTTTTTTAATTTTTTTTTTCAACGTTTATTTATTTTTTTTTGGGACAGAGAGAGACAGAGCATGAACGGGGAGGGGCAGAGAGAGAGGGAGACACAGAATCGGAAACAGGCTCCAGGCTCTGAGCCATCAGCCCAGAGCCTGACGCGGGGCTCGAACTCACGGACCGCGAGATCGTGACCTGGCTGAAGTCGGACGCTTAACCGACTGCGCCACCCAGGCGCCCCTAAAGTATTTTTTTTAATGTTTATTTATTTATTTATTTATTAAATTTTTTTTAACGTTTATTTATTTTTGAGACAGAGAGAGACAGAGCATGAACGGGGGAGGGACAGAGAGAGAGGGAGACACAGAATCGGAAGCAGGCTCCAGGCTCTGAGCTGTCAGCACAGAGCCCGACGCGGGGCTCGAACTCACGGACCGCGAGATCATGACCTGAGCCGAAGTCGGCTGCTTAACCGACTGAGCCACCCAGGCGCCCCATGTTTATTTATTTTTGAGAGAAAGCGAGCACAAGCAGGGGAGGGACAGAGAGAGGGAGAGACAGGATCTGAAGCAGGCTGTGAGCCCAATGCGGGGCTGGAACTCATGAGCCGTGACATCATGACCTGAGCCTGTCGGCTGCTCAACCAGTTCAACTGACTGAGCCACCCAGGCATCCTGTGGCAGTATTTTTTTTAAAGGGAGATTTACCTTCCCTGAATATTAAAAAAGAACCTCTGATTTGTAGTCGATCGAGCAAATATCTGAGAGCCTATTCTGTGCCCACCCCTGTTGTAGGTGTGGCATTACAACAGTAATCCAGATCAAGTCCCTGCTGTCATGCAGTTTACAAATTAGAAGGGGAGATAGAACATAGAAAAGAATTAGTAAATATCATAGGGGATACTGATAAGTGGGATGACAAAAATAAAGCAGTGTCAGAGGCTAGAGAATGGTATACTGCTGTTTTAACTAAAATTGCTGTCTTAACTGCTGTTTTAACAACTAAAGTTGAGGCAGGGACCTGAATGCAGTGAGGGAGTCCTGTTAGTACCTGGTACTTTTTTTAACATAGTGGCTCACGTTAGACACCTGAAATATGGTCACCAACTATTGAAGAGGAAGCAGGTCTGTTGTGAAATGCAGCACGCCTGGGGGTGATGAGGAAACTGGAGGCAGAGACACTGGATTGGAGAATATAGATACAGGGTATATCTAATAAACATAATTCATTTGGGGTAATGCCTTAGCAGGAATTATTTAACAGTAAATTTAGAAAAATGATGAGATAAAAGAAGCCTCCTCTTTCTGGGATGTTTGGAGAGAAAGAAACCAAAGAGGAAGGAAAGAAGCATATCGCTTGGAGTGCTAGGTACGGTTCTAGACGCACAGTCCCTGCTCCGAGGTCCTCACAGTCTGTCGAACTGAAACAGACATGGAGCCAGTAGAAGGCCAAAGACAAAGTGCGCTTGCTTTGCAGGCTTGCCTAGCGCTGGTTCATCCAAAATTATCCCTTTATGTTAATCTTGTCTCCGTGCTTTGGTGTCCTTATTTATAAAATGATGATCTCATAGGGTTATTGTGAAGACTCAATTCGTAAAACACCCAGAAAAGTGCCTGATTCATAGTAAACACTCCCATGAATTGTAAAGAGGAGGAGTAGGAGAGTGGTGGCTGGTTCTTGTGCTAGTGAGGTGTTTGGGGAGGTTTCTGAAATTGGCGAGAGCATGCTGATTGTCTTCATCAGTAGATCTGTGATGAATTTCCGTTTCCCTCATTTTCAGGATTTCTGCTTATTTGTGATCGATCTGTGATTGATTCGTCTGAGAGGGTACATGTGAGAACAGAAATTTTGGTTTGATTCTTAGCAGTCCTTGGGCATAGGGGCACCTGGGTGGCTCACTGGGGTGAGCGTCCGACTTCGGTTCAGGTCATGATCTCATGGTTCAGTTCATGAGTTCAAGTCCCGTGTCAGGCTCTGTGCCGACAGCTCAGAGCCTGGAGCCTGCTTTTTTTGGATTCTGTGGCTCCCTCTCTTTTTGTCCCTCCCCTGCTCGTGCATGCTCTCTCTCCCTCTCTCTCTCAAAAAGAAATAAACATTTAAAAAAAAAAAAAAAGAATCCTTGGGCCTGTTTTAAACATTTTTTTGAGGTCAACCTCCCTTGGTCTAATAAACTTTTGGATGTCCACTCCCAAGTGCAGAGCCTAGCAGATTGCCAGACCCTCAGGATATATTACATACTAGAGAAGAGAAATGTTGTCCTCAGGGAGATTGTGTGGGGTTTGAATGATTCCTGACATGAAGATTTGTTTGTTGCTATATATCTACCATCTGGAAGAGTGAATGTAGGAGAAGTGCTTAGTAATTGGGAGGAATGAATCAAGAGAATAAAACTGGGAAGTATGCATGATTTTGTCACCTATAGATCATGTAATCACCTTCCGTGATGACCCTATGATTTAAAATTTTGTCTTATAGGAGCAAAACAAGTTCTTTGTAGAAAAATTGGAATTATTTTTAAAAAACAGGAAAAATGATCTATATTACAGTTTTTGAATGCACATACTTACAGTGCATGTTTGAGGGAAATTAGTATTTTTTAAAAATCGTGCTGATGTATCATATACGTTCAGAAAAGTGCGTGTAAATGTTTAGCTTGATCTAGTTTCACAAACTGAATACAGCCAGCTGAGACAGCACGCCGGAAGCTCCCTTCATGCTCTCTTCCATCACTGCCAAGAGTGGTAACCACTCCCCTGATCTCAAATGGCAGATATTTGCCTGTTTTGGGCTTTATATAAATGGGACCACACTGTGTGTACATAGTTCTTACAATCTACTTAATATGGTGAAGAACCATGTAACGTAATTCTACGACATCATTTTAGTGGCTGCGTAATATTCTGGCATATAGATACACTGTAATTTAATCCCTTATTCCTGGATGTATGTATTTTGAACTTTTTCACTGTTGATAAATGATACTGTGATGAATAGAGATCTTTTAGTGCATCGCTGGTTTTTTTTTTTTTTTTTTCATTTTTTTTCATGTTTATTTATTTCTGAGAGAGCACAAGCAGGGGAGGGGCAGAAAGAGAGGGAGACACAAAATCCCAAGCAGGCTCCAGGCTCCAAGTTGTCAGCACAGAGCCCAACGCGGGGCTCGAACTCATGAGCAGTGAGATCATGACCTGAGCCAAAGTCATACTTAACCAACTGAGCCACCCAGGTGCCCCCCCATCGCTGATTATTTCTAAAAATAAGTTCTTAGACATGGAATTGCTGGGCAGAAGTTATACAGTTCTGAGGTATTTCCTGTGTATTGGCAAATTGTCCTGAAAAAGATGACCAAATTACATTCCAGCAGCGATGGAGGAGAGGAACCATTTCCTTGAAATGACTCTCACCACTTCCTTGACATACCAATTGTTGAGGTATTATTTAAGAAGATGTTTGTCGGTCTGAATGTAGGCAAAAATTGGTATTTTATTGCTCTCATTCAAACTTGATTCCGAGTGAAATTGAACACTTTATCGTAGGTTTGTTGGCTACTTGCATTTTATCTCTGAATTATCTTTGTGTCTTGTTGTATCATGTTTACTTCTTAGTTTTTCATTTCTTCTTTTCCTGTCTTCAGACACCAGAATCAAACAGGGCACTTGCAACATATAGCAGAGGGTGCTGAAAGTGTAGAGGCCAGCATTGCTCAAGGGCGTTAGGAACTTGGGCATTCTTTCACAGGTATTCATTGAGCATCCACTGTGGGTTTTCTGCCTGGGAAAGCAGTACTCACAAGTCTTTTGGACTGATTTACATTGCTGTTATGTGATAGAAGAAACCTGTTATTTTAATTGAGATATAATTGACCTACTGCATGAGTTTCAGGTGTATGACATTGATTCAGTATGTGTATATATTGCAGAAGGAACACAATACGTCCATCACCACACAGTTACAATTTTTTTTCTTGTGATGAGAACTTTAAGATGTACTCTCTTATCTTAGCAACTTTTAAGTATGCATTACAGCATTATTATCAAGTGTAGCAACAAGGTGTATATTACATCCCATGACTTCTTTATTTTCTTAACTAAAAGTTTGTACCTTTTGACCACCTTCACCCATTTTAGCCACCCCCCACCCCCACCCATCTGTTCTCTCTATATATATGAGTTCAGTGTTTTATGTTGTTAAGATTCTACATAAAAGGGAGCCCAGGGCCCCCAGGGTGGCTCAGTTGGTTAACACCCAATCTCATCTCAGGTCATGATCTCACAGTTCGTGAGATGGAGCCCACCATCGGGCTCTGCACTGACACCATGGAGCCTGCTTGGGACTCTCTCTCTCTGCCCCTCCCCCATGCTTTCTCTCTCAAAAATAAACTTTTTTTTTTTTTTTTTTTTTTTTTTTAAAGTAAGACCGTACTGGGGCACCTGGGTAGCTTAGTCAGTTAAGCGTCCGACTTCGGCTAAGGTCATGATCTTGCGATTTGTGAGTTTGAGCCCCGCGTGGGGCTCTGTGCTGACAGCTCAGAGCCTGGAGCCTGCTTCAGATTCTGTGTCTCTCCATCTCTTGGCCCCTCCCCTGTTCATGCTCTTGTCTCTCTGTCTCTCGATAATAAATAAACATTAAAAAAAATTTTTTAAGTGAGACCGTACTTTATTTGTCTTTCTTTGTCTTACTTGGTTCACTTAGCGTAACACCCTCAAAGTCTGTCCACATGGTCAGAAATGGCAAGATTTCCTCCTTTTTATGGCAAATAATATTCCGCTGTATTTATATAGAACGCATTTTCTTTATCCATTCATATCTGTCAGTGAACGCAGGTTATTTCCATGTCTTGGCCATCGTAAACAGTGCTGCAGTGAACGTGGGGGTGCAGGTACCTTCTCCAGTGACTGTTTTCGTTTCCTTCGGATAAATACCCAGAAGTGGAATTACTGGATCATGTAGTAGTTCTATTTTTAATTTTTTGAGGAACCTCCATGCTGCTTAATACAATGGTTACAACATCTTAAAGTCCCACTGACGGGGCAGGAACCTTCCTTTTTCTACACTTTGTTACCAACACTTGTTGTTTCTTGTCTTTTTGATACTAGCCATTCTGACAGGTGTGAGGTGGTATTTCATTTGGTTTTGATTTGCATTTCCCTGATGGTGAGTTATGTCGGCCATCTTTTCATGTACCTGTTGGCCATCTGTATGTTGTCTTTGGAGATATGTCTATTCAGATCTTCTGCCTATTTTTCAATTGGACCACTTGGGTTTTTTGTTATTAAGTTGTAAGAGTTTTGTTTTGTTTTGTTTTTTTACATATTTTCAGTATTAACCCCTTATCAGACCCATGATTTGCAAATATTTTCTCCCATTCATAGACTGCCTTTTCATTTTGTTTATGGTTTCCTTTGCTGTGCAGAAGCTTTTTAGTTTGATGTTTACTTTTGCTTTTGTTGCATTTGCTTTTGGTGTCAAATCCAAAAAATCATCCACAAAACCAGTGTCAAGGAGCTTACCACCTATGTTTTATTCTAGGAGTTTTATGGTATCAGGTCTTATGTTCAAGTCTTTGATCCATTTTGAGTTGATATTGTGTATAGTATAAGGTAGTGGTCCAGTGTCATTCTTTTGCATGTGGCTGTCCGATTTTCCCAACACCATCTATTAAAGACACTCCTTTCTCTATTGTATAGTCTTGCCTCCTTTGTAGATTAATTGACCATATAATTGTGGGTTTACTTCTGGGCTCTCTATTCCATTGATCTGTGTGTCAGTTTTTATGCCAAAACCATACTGTTTTGGTTACTGTATCTCTGTAATACAGTTTGAAATCAGGGAGTGTAATGCCTCCAGTTTTTTGTTTTTCAGTTTTTTTCACCTGTGACTCCACCTCCCTTCTGGCAACCACCAGTTTGTTCGCCGTATTTAAGAGTCTGGTCTGGGGCACCTGGGTGGCTCAGTTGGTTGAGCACCCAACTTCAGCTCAGGTCATGGTTCATGAATTCGAGCCCCACGTCAGGCTCTCTTGCTGTCAGTGCAGAGCCTGCTTCTAATCCTCTGTCCCCTTCTCTCTCTACCCTCCCCTACTGGCATTCTCTCTCATTCTCTCTCTCTCTCTCTCAAAAATAAACATTTAAAAAAAAAGTCTACTTTTTCATTTGTCTCTTTTTTCTTTGTTTCATCATTTGTTTCTTAAATTCCAAACATGAGTGAAAGCATGTGGTATTCATCTTTCTCTGACTTATTTCACTTAGCATTATACACTCTTGGTCCATCCATGTTGTCACACATGGCAAGATCTCATCCTTTATGGCTGAGTAACATTCCATTGTGTATATATAGCACATCTTCATTCATCTATGGATGGACACTCAGACTGCTTTCTGTATCCTGGCTGCTGTAAATATCATGCAGCATTAAACATAGGGGTGCATATATCTTTCAGTCGTGTTGATTTGATTTGCAAATACTGAACCACTCTTGCATCCCTGGAATAAATCCCACTTGGTCGTGGTGAAAGATTTTTTTAATGTATTGTTGTATTGTCGGTTTGCTGATATTTTGTTGACATTTTTTGCATCTGTGTTCATCAGAGACATTGGTCTGTAGCTTTCTTTTTTGTAGTGTCTTTTTTCTGGTTTTGGTATCAAAGTAATGCTGGTCTTGTGGAATAATTTTGAAAGTTTTCTTTCCTCTCCAATTTTTGGAGTATTTGAGAGGACTAGATATTAACTTGTCTTTAAATGTTTGTTTGAATTTACCTGTGAAGCCATCTGGTCCTGGACTTTGTTGGTTTTTGGGTTACTGATTCAATTTCATTGCTAGTAATCAGTCTGTTCAATTTTCTTTTTCTTACTGATTCAGTTTTGGAAGGTTGTATGTTTCTAGGAAATTGCCCATTTCTTCTAGGTTGTCTGATTTGTTGGCAAGTAACCTTATATGTTCCTATAATCCTTTGTATATCGTCGTGGTTGGTTGCTGTTTCTCCTCCTTCATTTCTGATAGTATTTATTTTGAGTCTTTTCTTCTCCCTTTTTTGATGAGTCTAGCTAAAGGTTTATCAATTTTGTTCATGTTTTCAAGAACCAGCACCTGGTTCATTGATCTGTTCCATTGTTTTCTTAGTCTGTATATCTTTTTTTTTTTTTTTAAGTATGCTTCACACCCAGCACAGAGACCAAGGCAGGGCTTGAACTCACGACCCTGAGATCAAGACCTGAGCTGAGATCAGGAGACGGATACTTAACCAACTGAGCCACCCAGGTGCCCCTAGTCTGTATATCATTTATTTCTGCTCTGATCTTTATTATTTCCTTCTTTTATTGGCCTTGGATTTTGTTCTTCTTCTAGCTTCTTTAGGTATAAGATTAGATTATTTATTTGAGATTTTTCTTGTTTGTTGAGGTAGGCTTGTATTGCTATAATCATCCCTCTTAGAATAGCTTATACTGCACGATGCCTCCAGCTGTGTTCTTCCCCAAGATTGGTTTGGCTATTTAAGGTCTTTTGTGGTTCCATACAAACGTTAGGATTGTTTGTTATATTTCTGTGAAAAGGGCCATTGAATTTTGGTAGGGATTGCATTGAATCTATAGATTGCTTTGGGTAGTGTGGACATGTAAAATTCTTCCAACCTGTGAGCGCAGAATAGCATTCCATTGATTTTCTGTGTACTTCAGTTTCTTTCATCAGTGTCTTGTAGCTTTCAGTGTGCAGGTCTTTGACCTTCTTGTTTAAATTTATTCCTGGGTGTTTTATTCTTTGTGATTCTATTGTAATAGATTGGTTTCTTTTAGAATTTTTTGAATTTATTTAGTTTGAGAGAGACAGAACACTGAGGCAGGAGAAGGACGGAGAGAGAGAATAGCAAGCAGACTCCACACTGTCAGCATGGAGCCTGATGTGAGGCTGGACTCACAAACCACAGGATCATAACCTGAGCTGAAATCAGTTTTCTGACTCTTAACTGACTGAGCCATCCAGGCGCCCCAGTAGATACTTTCGTAATTTCTTTTCTTGATAGTTCGTTATTAGTATATAGAAGTGCACTGATTTTGTAGATTGTATATCTTGCAACTTTACTGAATTGGTTTATTATTTCTAACAGGTTTTTGGTTGAATCTTTAGAAACCTATTTTTCAATATATCTGGGAGTAGAAGGTTTTAAAAAACATTTTTTTAATGTTTATTATTTTCGAGAGAAAGAGCATGAGTGGGGGAAGGGCAGAGACAGAGGGAGACACAGAATCCAAAGCGGGTTCCAGGCTCAGAGCTGTCAGCATAGAGCCCGACTCGGGGCTCAAACTCACAAACCGGGAGATCATGACCTGAACCAAAGTCGGACGCTTAACTGACTGAGCCACCCAGGCGCACCAGGAAGTAGAAGCTTTTTTAAAAGGCCAAAATCTCCTGTGTACTTCTCTTTTGCTAGGAAGGGAGAAATGCATGTGAACGAAAGCAGTTCAACACAAGCAGCTTAGACCTGGATTAGAAGAAGAGAGGATTGGCAGTGGCAGAGAGATCAAAAAGTAATTTGCAACCAGAAGCCATGGGATTTTCACCTGCCACATGGTTATCTTTATTATTTACTTATTTATTTTTAGAAAAATCTTGTTTGGCCTGAGAGGAAGAAACCAGGAATAAGCTGTTGGGATAGCCCTGGAGTTTCTTGGGCTTTTTTTTTTTCAATATTTTAAGTTTTTATTATGAAAAGTTTAAGACATACCCAGAAGTAGAAGATTATAACTATTAATATGTACTCATACACCTACAGTTAAATATTTTTCACAAACACTCCTACCCAGTTCTTCCCACAGGTTTATTTGGAAGCAAATCACAGATAACTTATTCTCTCTGTAAATATCTTAGTATATTATCTCTAGAGATAGATATTAAAAAAAAAAACCTGACCGCAAAAACCATCATCACAATTAGGAAAATTAATGATGCCTTCCAGTATCTAGTGTTCGAGATTTCCCAATTATCTTTTTTTTTTAATTCCAGTGTAGTTAACATATATACAGTGTTACATTAGTTTCAGGTGTAGCACGCAGTGATTCAGCACTTCCATCGGTACTCAGTGCTCACTGGGTAGATGCCCCTGTCATGGTCCAGTGAACAGATCAGATTCTGAATTGAAGCAGGGTAGAGTTAATGAGCAAGGGACAGATTGGAGAAATTTTTCATGAAGACTTTTCCCCAAGAACAGGTGAAATTATTGTTTTAGGTAATCCGTTTCTCTAAGATTTTATTATCTACCAAAAATGAGGCAGCATATTTGGCATGTAAAGGGTTGTTTAGTGGACTTTATGAGTTTACTTTTGTGCAACAACCTTGTTTTCTGATGATGTCAGGTAAATGAGGCGTTTAGGTTAAAGGGATTTTGCTCTTCCTTAGCTTTTAATCTTTCCGGAAGACATATTGAAACAGGATGAAATAGACTCGCCAAGAGTTTTTTGGTATCAGTTTTTTTCCAGTTAGGAAACCGAGGCAAAAGGGATTTAAATACCTTGTATCAATCCCATGCTGCTTGTTGGTTGTGGAATCAATGTCAGTTACGTCTGGTTACTAATTCACCTCATTTCTGTCACTAAAATGTACTTACCATCATATTTCTCTGAAAAAGTAGGGGGTGAAATGGGATATCATTGCCAATTTTGCACAAAGGCGTTAAACTGTTCTCCACATTCAGACTCATTTAGAGTTAGTTCCAGGCAGTAGGTACAACTTCCAGTGTACGGTACACGTATCTGAGAAAGAATGTTCCTGGGCCATGAATTTTTAAAATTAACATGCTAACCGGAATTTCCAGTGATCTGCTTATCATTAATTCACCGCTTGAACTGGTGTTACAAATACAGGATCAGAATTTAGTTTCAGATGAGCTACATCAAGCTGTGTTGTAATAGAACAGTGATAAAGAATGGAGTTGGGTGCCTGGGTGGCTCAGTCGGTTGAGCGTCTGACTTCGGCTCAGGTCATGATCTCACGGTCCGTGAGTTCGAGCCCCGCGGTCGGGCTCTGTGCTGACAGCTCGGAGCCTGGAGCCTGTTTCCAGATTCTGTGTCTCCCTCTCTCTCTGCCCAATCCCCCACTCATGCTCTGTCTCTCTCTTTCTGTCTCTCTCTCTCTTCCCTCTATGTCAAAAATAAATAAACATTAAAAAAAAAAGTCAGACTTGGCCCAGTCCACGATCTCGCAGTTCATGACTTTGAGCCCTGCGTTAAGCTCTGTGCTGACACTCAGAGCCTGGAGCTTGCTTTGGATTCTGTGTCTCCCTCTTTCTGCCCCTCCCCCGCCTTGTGCTCTGTCTCTCCTGTCTCTCTCTCTCTCTTTCTCTCAAATATAAATAAAAACATTAAAAATTTTTAAATGAAAAAGAATGGGGTTAAATTGCCTGGGATTAAACCTTAGCCTAGCCATTTACTAGTTGTTTTGACTTAGCAGAAGTTACTGAGTTCTCTGTGCCTATTCTCCGTTTAATAAGGAGCCAGCCCCACCTACCTCATGGGGTTTGTGAGCATTAATGTGATACTCTGGGGGCTTCTGGGTGGCTCATTCAGTTAAGCATCTGACTCTTGATTTTGGCTCAGGCCATGATCTCACACACAGTTCATGGTATTGGGCTCAGCGCTGACAGCACAGAATCTACTTAGTATTCTCTTTCTCCCTCTCTCTGCCCTCCCTCCTTCACTCTCTCTCTCTCTCTCTCTCAAAAATAAATAACTTAAAAAATTAAAAAAAAATGATACTCTGTACATATAGGTGTACATTATAGGTGTTCAGTAAATGTCCATAAGCAAGCTGGTCTAGGAAGATTTGGATTTACATAAAGATAAATTCTTGCCTTTAAAAAAGAATTCGTTTCACTACAGGATTCACAGTAGGCTAAAATAACAAGTATCTTTATTCCATTTAGATTGATTTTTTTTTTTTTTAGAAACCTATATCTATTGTGGAAAATAAGGTATCTACACAAAAATTCTTGTATTCCTAGAATTGTTTCAAGGTAATGTCCTTAAAGTATCCTGTTGTCTGTCCCCCAGATTTTCTTTATATTATTTTAATTGGTCCTTTGAAAAAATAGTATTATGTTTTTGCTGACTTTTGACTAAGTACCTACGTCCTGTGGCATATAAAAACATTGCACTTCATACAGTAAAGATCTCTGGCCTTCAAGAATTTATTTTTGGAAAACATTTTGGATCAGTTCCCACCATTGGAGGAAGAGATAGAATGGATCCCTCATCAGAGCTATATATGAGCTTGTAACTCTCCAGCTTTGAAACTGGTGACAAAAACAAAGGATCTTTCCCTGCTGTCTTCTTCTAAGGACAGTTTTTGGGTTTTGGTGTTTTTTTTTTTTTTTTTTTTTTTTTAACGTAATCCTGCCCATCAGACCTTACAGCAGTAAAAAATGAGCCGTTTGCATGACTTCTCACTTGATTGTTTTTTGCCTCACTGGAAATAATTGCCTTCCTCTTTGATTCTTTGGAATATTTAGCAAGTGATACAAGGTCTGCCGGCTGTGGAATTTATTGGTGTTAATAAGGGTTCTGATACCTTCCAGCATTCGTTTCCCAAAGTTACTAACTGATGGTAACGTAGGCTTTCACCTTTGAAAGCACATATTTGTTGTGGTTGTTGCTTTTGGTCTCTGTTGAGTGCCTACTATTTGGGTACCAAACCAGGACCTTTATACACATTATCTCATTTAATTTTTACAACACTTCCATGAGAGTTACTGCACCCCTTTGTTGTTAGGGAAACTGAGGCTCAAGAAGTTAATTAACTTTTCAGGGTGCCTGGTTGGCTCATTCACTGGAACACAAGACTTGTTATCGCAGGGTCATGAGTTCAAGTCCCAACATTGGGAGTAGAGATTACTTAAAAAAATTAAAAAAATAAAATCTGTAACAAAAGAAGACAGAAGTTAAATAACTTTTGTAGGTCATAAAAAAGAGCCAGGAATCTGCCTGTGGCCTAACAGACTCTTACTGCCGACTCTTGCGTGGTTTATGCCGTGGCGCCTTTCCAGACCGATTCTCACGTCTTTCCAAACCAATTCTCACCATGAACATCTTGTTAGTTTTAAAGAATTTATGTACTTATGTGAGCACAAGTATATCCATGTGTGTGGAAGACAAAAAGACTGCACCAAAAATGTTATGAGTGGTTATCTGGATGGTACATCTCTGGGTGCTTTTTAAATTTTTCTTTGGGGTGCCTGGGTGGCTCATTCGGTTAAGCGCCCAACTGCAGCTCAGGTCATGATGTCACGGTTCCCCAGTTCGAACCCCACATCGGGCTCTGTGCTGACAGCTCAGAGCCTGGAACCTCTTTGGATTCTGTGTCTCCCTCTCTCTCTAACCCTCCCCTGCTCACGCTCTCTCTCAAAAATAAATAAACATTAAAAAAACACATTTTTTCCTGTGTATTCCTTTGTATTTTCTACACATATGAACATACGTTCTGTAATAAAATTTGCATGTTACGTGCTGAACTTAGTAATTGACACAGGACATTTCTAATTCATTGTTGCTTATTTCTAGATCAATTGGCCTTATTTCCTCCATGGAAATCTAGTCACTATGATGTCGTAGTTGGTGTGTTGTCAGCTCGCCATAACCATGAACTTCGAAATGTGATAAGAAGCACCTGGCTGAAGCATCTAATGCAACATCCATCGTTAAGTCAACGGTAGGTCTGCTTAGTCGGCACCTTGCCCGATTTACTGAGTAAGAGTTGTGAAAAACCTCTTTGGGGATGGTCAGAGATGCTAATTTAGGCCTGTGGCCTTTCTCCCTGGGAGAAATGGCCATTTCATTTTGCCTTCCCTCCATGTAACTGAGTCACGAAAGGAAATTTTTCTTAATGTTTATTTAGTTTTGAGAGACAGAGCAAGTGTGCACATGCGCAAGGGAGGGGCAGAGAGAGAGGGAGGCAGAGGATCCCAAGGGGCTCCGCATTGACAGAAAGCCCGACGCGGGGCTCGAACTCATGAACCACGAGATCATGACCTGAGCCGAAGTCGGACACTTAACTGACTGAGTCACCCAGGTGTCCCACAAAAGTAAATTTAACTGAGGCTCTTAGCCAAAAGATAGTTGGGGGAGACTATATTCATTGGTTAACATACCTGCTATTTATAGATACCTAGTTTGTTTTATTTTGCTTTGTTTCTGCTTTGATTTAGAACAGTAATTTGTAAAAGGTTCTAGTCCAGAAGAGTTCTCTGCTTAGACAAGTTTGTGTGTGAATATGCTTTTCACTAACTTCCCAGAGATGCACTTAGTTTTTTTCCGTTCTGTGGTCTTTTTTAGTTGTGTGATCTGCAGTGTGTGTGGTATGCCATGCTCTTTTTCCTGACTACCCTTCCAGGGTTGACCTTTGGTAGCGCATCTGTTGATATTAGATGGCTTAGTTATTGGTTAGGAGCCCAAGGCCTTCGTCTTCTCAGGGAGACCAGCCTCTGAAGTTACAGAGTGAGAGGCTAGTGGAAGAGAAGCGTGGGAGGTTGAACTCTTAGTCATGTGAGGACACTGAGGTGATGACCAGTTCTCAGAAACTCTCTCAGGATTGCATGAAGCTGGCACGTTTGGGACTGAGTAGCTATACAACTGCAGAATTTTCTTATCATCGGCAGTGAACATTTGCAGATTTTCCTATCTTATGCATAGCAGCTTTCATTCTTTTTCAAGACCAGTTTTCTTTCATTCATGATTCAGTGATAATAGAACCCATTACCTGGCAAATGAAAGGCCTCAGACTCATCACTACTAATCAGAACCTCCTCTAAAACCTGTACTTCCTACGTAGTCTTTCCATCTCGGAAAAATAATGACCCCTGGGCGCCTGGGGGGCTCAGTCAGATGAGCGCCCGACTTGCCGAGGTCATGATCTCGCAGTTTGTGAGTTCGAGCCCCGTGTCGGGCTCTCTGCTGACAGCTTAGAGCCTGGAACCTGCTTTGGATTCTGTGTCTTCCTCTCTCTCTCTACCCCTCCCTCCCTCCCTCCCTCCCTCTCTCTCTCTCTCTCGCTCTCTCTCTCTCTCTCAAAAATAAATAAATATTCAAAAAAAAAAGAATGTCACTAGGTCAGTCAGGAGAGGGCAAGAGGGAGAACTCTTGGCAGGGACCAGCCTTGTCACTCTGCCCGTCGGGTCACACTGAGCACAATGCTCATAGCCTGTTTGTGAGGATGTTGAGGCATCAGGAAAATAGAAGTTTTAAAAATAAAATGTTGTTATCTTGATTTCTTCTTTCTCTCACATGCCACATCCAACCCATCAGCATCTTTTCTTGGTGCTACCTTTACGTCACCTCCAGAATCCAGCCTCTGACCACCTTAACCGCTGCTCTCGGCACCCCAGTCCTCTTACCATCAGCCCACCGCTGCCTCTCACCTGGATGATTGCAGAAGCCTCTATCTGAATTTCCCGCATCTACCTTTGATCCTCTGTATTTTATTTCCATACAGCAGCCAGAGTGCTTCTTTTAAAATTAGTCAAATCGTGTCAGTTTTCTGCTCATATGCCTCCTATTGATTTCTCTTCTCAGAGTGAAATACTAAGTCTTTACTGTGGCCTTTGACCTTATCTAGGTCTACTTCCCCTACAGTGGTCACCATCACCGTGGTTCAGTACACCAATGGTGCTTCTGCCTCAGGGCCTTGCACTTACTATCTCCCCTGTCTTTATCACTCTCCACTGGATATCCTCATGGTTCCCCGGTCTCAGGTTTTTCAGATCTCTGCTTAGATTAGATGTCACCTTAGCAGCCCCATATAAATAGCACCCAACCCCTTTCTGTATCTTCCCTTACTTGACTTTATTTTCTTTCTAATACTTATCACCAACTAACATGTTTATTATATTTAGCTTTATATATATAAAGTGTTTGTCTTTCTCCGTTAGAATGTAGTTTCATGGAGTACAGGACTGGCTCTTTTCACTGATGTATTTCTGATACCTGCAACCTAACTTGGCCCGGGGGGAAGGCACTCACAGCTATTGAGGGAATGACTCAGAACTAAATGTCATGAGGAAAATTGACCTTCAGATATTCACCAGTAATTAATTTGTCATCATAGCATTCCTGCTTTAAATTTAGTAGGTTGGTGATTTGTTTTATAAAAATGATGGGATAGCTGTATAAAAATAGATATTAGCCCAAACTCCTTCCTGGGGCAGAGTAAGTTTATGGATCTAGTAAGAGTATTTAAGATGGCTTTAAAAAACTAACTTGGTAAATATAATTAATTAGCAAATGTATTCATTTCTGTGTATACTTTTATTATAATCTTTTTATTTTGAGAGAGAGGGAGAGGAGAGTGCTTATGAGCGGGGGAGGGGCAGAGAGCGAGGGAGACACAGAATCCGAGGCAGGCTCCAGGCTCTGAGCTGTCAGCACAGAGCCCGACATGGGCCTCGAACCTCACGAACTGTGATGAGCTGAAGTCAGACGCTCAACCGAGGTGAACCACCTAGGCACCCCTGCACTCTTATTTTAAATGCTAGTTGTTTATAAATGGTACTCTGCCTTAATTGGCCATTAGTAAAAGAAAGTGTTTGCATTTCTGTGGCTGTGGCTTACTTTCAAATCTTGCATTTCACTGAAGGAGCCAGGCTCCACATATATTTCCAGGACCTTGTTTAATTACAAGCCTTTGTAATAAAATAAAAAAGTTGTCAACTTCACAACGTATCTTCTGCACGGAGGTAGTGTACTGCTTGTGGTAGAATATAAAGATAGTCACAGTGTAGCCTGGGTCTTTATGGGGGAAGTTTAATGGAAGGAAGTAGATGTAATAGTGTAATAAAATGTTATATGTGCTGTGATATAAAGAGATAGAAAACAGCCTGGAGTGTTTGGGAAGCCCCAAACAGTTCCATGTAACTGGAACACGTGGGGTAGGGGCTTGTGGGCAAGAGTGAGGTGAAGCGCTGGAGAAGGAAAGAGAGGCGGAGAGACAGGGATGGTGAGGTAAAGAGAGCAGGGCAGGTGTGGAACCAAGGGGTAGGCAGCGGCCGGGTCACGCACAACAGCCGTGGGGACAGGCCGAGGGGCTGAACTAAAGCGTGACCTTCGAGGAAAATGACGTCAGTAGGTGGGGGGAGGAGGAGGAGGAGGATTGCTAGCTTTTAACATGGAGAATAGTGAAAGCATCAGTCCGACACGAAAAATGCCAGATGAGAAAAGCAGGTGTCATGGAAAGAAGTCCGCTGTGGGTATGTGGAGTTTGTGGTAGCTCCTGGCGGTGGTGTGCTATAAGTGTTTACCAGCTGGCTCTCTGAGAAATGAGTATGTTTGTATGTACATATATGTTCTCCTGTAAGTTTTGTTGATATAAAGGACGTACAGCACACAAGCGACAGGATAACTTGTATGATACTCTTTATTACAAATGCCGTGTAGCCAGCAGATTCTCCTGTGAATGCTTTTATTGTTTTAGACTTGACTTATGCTTGCAACTGACAAAAGAGTGTAGTTTCTGACATAAACGTTCCCTTTAAGTTAAAGAGTAAACTAAAGTGACAACTGAGGGATGTGCCGGAAGTTTACTCTCAGTCAGTGGAGTCCAGCTTCTTTGCTGAATCGGATAATAGGTTTTGGACAGTGGAAGAGTATTTCCTCAATTTTTTGTACCATTCACAGTGGGATGGCTACAAACACATAGCTTTTGTCTTTTAATTTTTACTTACTTATTTTTAATTCAAGTATATAATTAACATACAGCGTTACATTATCTCAGAAGTATGATACAGTGGTTCAGCAGTTCCATTCAGTACTCGGTGCTCATTATGAGCAGCGTGCTCTTTTTTAAAGAAAAAAAAAATTTTAAGTTTATGTATTTATTTTGAGAGGTGGGCAGTGAAGGAGAGAATCCCAAGCCGGCTCCGCACCAGCAGCACAGAGACCGATGCGGGGCTGAAACTCACCAACTGTGAGATCATGACCTGAGCTGAAACTAGGAGTCGGATGTTAACTGACTGAGCCACCCAGGGCGACCCACGATAAGTGTGCCCTTCACCTATTTCACCTGTCCCCCCTCCCCACCTTCCCTCTGGTAACCACCAGTTTGTTTTCTCTAGTTAAGAGTCTGTTTTGTCTTTCTCTGGCTTACTTCACTTAGCATTATACTCTCTAGATCCATCCATGTTGTTGCAAATGGCAAGAGTTCATTCTTTTTTGATGGCTCAGTGATATCGCATTGTGTATCTATACATCTCCCTGATCCATTCATCTATCAGTGGCACTGGAGTTGTTTCCATGGACTGATACTGGCTGCGGTAAACATAGGGATGCACATATCTTTTCAATTAGTGTTTTTGTTTTTCTTGGGATAAATAGCCAATAGTGGCATTACTGGATCGTATGGTAATTCTATCTTTAATTCTTTGAGGGCCCTCCACACAGTGGCTGCACCAGTTTGCATTCCCACCAACAGCGCACAAGTGTTCCTTTTTCTCCACATCCTGGCCAACACTTGTTTCTTGTGTTTTTGATTTTAGCCATTCTGACAGGTGTGAGGTGATATCTCACTGTAGTTTTGATTTGCATTTCTGATGATGAGTGATGTTGAGCATCTTTCCATGTATGTTGGCCATCTGGATGTCTTCTTTGGAGAAATGTCTATTTGTGTCTTCTGTCTATGTTTTAATTGGATTATTTGGTTTTGGGGTGTTGAGTTGTGTAAGTTCTTTATACATTTTGAATTCTATCCCCTTATTGAATATGTCATTTGCAATATCTTCTCCATTCAGTAGGTTGCCTTTTTTTTAGTTTCATTGATTTTTTTCCTTCATGGTGCAGAAGCTTTTATTTTGGTGTAGTCCCAGTAGTTTAATTTGCTTTTGTTTCCCTTGCCTGAGGAGACAGATCTAGACAAAGGTTGCTATGGCCAATGTCAGAGGAATTACTGCCTTTGTTTTCTTCTAGGAGTTTTATGGTTTCAGGTCTCACATTTAGGCCTTAAACCATTTGAGTTTATTTTTGTGTATGGTATATGAAGTGGTCCAGTTCATTCCTTTGCATGTAGCTGTCCAGTTTCCCAGCACCATTTGTTGAAGAGACTGTCTTTTCCCATTGGAGTTCTCACTTCCTTTGTCATAGATTAAATTGACCATATAATTGTGGGTTTATTTCTGGGCTCTCTATCCTGTTGCGTTGATCTGTACAGACATGCACATTTTTAAGTTTAATCTGCATTAACTTTTCCTCCAACATTACTTTTTTCCCTCCTCCCATCACTTAAAGTCAACAAAACAATAAATAAAACCCTTATTTGTAGTGTTTGCTACCTTCCACGGTGTAAATACTCTCACCGTGACCACTTTGAACTAACTAATGCAACATCTCTGAACATAGAGTTGGGGAAGGTATGTATTAATTAGCACACCATTATATTTCCACCACATGGATAGAATAGATAAAAATAACCTCAAGAGCATAGATAACAGTGAAATAATTAAGAAATGATTAACTCAGGTATTTTCTTTGTTTTTAATGTAATGTATTAATTGTAAGTTTATGTAATTTAATAAAGGCCAGGCTTAATAACCAGCCCACAGAATTCCCAAACATTTAGCGGTTGGCTCTCTCAAGCCAGTGGGCACAGGCTCCAGCACCTGTCACCTGTAGGCCATCTAGGTGAAGGTGTCCAATGAATGTAGGGATCTTTTACTTAGAAGATGGGTCCAAACTAGAGACGCTAATTCAGAAATCATTCTCAAGCCAGTTGAAGCCTCAGGAGTAAACCGTGTCCAGGGAGAGCAAACGAGAAAGAGCAAGAGAGTCAAGGGCAAAGCCCCGCTTAGTATCTCCCCTAACGGACAAGCTGGGGAAGAGCCAGTGAGGGGGCTGAGCCGGCTGTGTAACAGAGGGGGAGAGAGCCCTGTCCAGAGACCAGCGCTATCGAACCACAGGTTGAAGGGTTGAAAAGCATCTGTTGATTTAACAGCGAATCGGTGGCTACATTGGGGTAGACATCTCAGTGTAAGTGTTGGGTATCAAAGTTAGAATCTCTGTTTTATAAAATGAGTGGGACATGAGAAATTAGAGCCTGCAACTTTAGTTAATTCCTTTGTAAGACTGTAAAGGAAAGGGTAGAGACAAGGAAGGGATGGCAGGTATACAGAAATTAATACCAAGACTTCGTCGGGGCACCTGGGTGGCTCAGTCGGCTAAGCGTCCAACTTTGGCTCAGGTCATAATGTCATAGTTCAGAGTTGGAGCCCCACGTGGGGCTCTGTGCTGACAGCTCAGAGCCTGGAGCCTGCTTCCGATTCTGTGTCTCCCTCTCTCTCTACCCTTCCCCCACTAATGCTGTCTCTCTGTCAGAAATGAATAAACAATAAAAAAAATTTAAAAAAAAAAACCCACTTCATTGTATTTATAATGTGTAGGGAAGGGACCACACGGTACAGGTAACCGGTGAAGAAAGGTGTAGGAGAGGACCTCCTCTTGCATAGACAGACTGATCTGGAGCAAAAGGAATACCTTCTGACATAGAAGGAAGCAAGTCAAGAAGATTGCAGACAGAGATATGTTTGTGGGTCGGGGCATGAGAAACTGGCTTTACTGTAGGTTTGCTCATAACTGGTGTGAGCGTCTGCTGGCAGCCAGGCCAAACACTCAGACTTGCTTTAAAACAGCACGACAGTAGAGGGCTTACGCGGAAGTCACTTGGTGGCTGGCGACTTTGGGTTGCTGGTTCTTTTGCTGGACTAGAAAAGGAAAGTTGGAGTGAATCGTCATAAATACTTGTGTCTCCAAGCAAAAGCTCTGATATGGGTGTGAGAAACGTGTGTGTGCAAAGTAAAGATCAGTATCTGATGTTAATGCCAACGTCTCTCTCAGTGTGCTTGTCAAGTTCATAATAGGTGCTCGTGGCTGCGAGGTGCCCGTGGAAGACAGGGAAGACCCTTACTCCTGCCGACTGCTCAACATCACGAATCCAGGTGAGTTGCCTTTTTCCTCAGCCCTGTCACTCCGTGTACAAGTCTGGTGTGGACGAAAAGCTGCTAAGCTCCCTAGCCCCGTGGTCCATTTTTATTTAGCAGACTAAAATTCAGCTTTCATCCAAGTGTAGCTTTCATCTTTTTTGACAGTTGACTGATCACTATTGGTATCTGTGAGGAGTCTTTATAGATATACATAACTTCAGGATCCAGGAGAGTTAGCTGCTCAGCGTGATTCAGATGCATCTGGAGATTCCTCACACCTAGATAAGTACTGAATAACGGAATCTTGAACTTGGAGATAACTGCTCACTTCACTGTCTTGTCGAGTTAGAGTGACCTTGGTACAAATACGTGAATCGGCTTTCTCTTAGGATTATGTCTAAGCTTCTGCAAAAGAAAGAAAT
This sequence comes from Lynx canadensis, assembly GCF_007474595.2. Classification (NCBI taxonomy): domain Eukaryota; kingdom Metazoa; phylum Chordata; class Mammalia; order Carnivora; family Felidae; genus Lynx; species Lynx canadensis. The sequence continues at coordinate 73,933,714 of NC_044313.2, read as the reverse complement.
GGCAAAAAATTAAAAAAAAATTTTTTTTTAAACATTGTTTGTTTTTGAGAGAGAGAGAGAGAGAGACAGAGTGGGAGCGGGGGACAGTCAGAGAGAGAGGGAGACACAGAATCCGAAGGGGGCTGTAGGCTCTGAGCTGTCAGCACAGAGCCCGATGCGGGTCTTGCACGCATAAACCGTGAGATCAGACCTGAGCTCAAGTTGGACGCTTAACCAACTGAGCCACCAGGTGCCCCCCAAAATTTTAAATATGAGTATATTTCGCATTCCTTATAGTTCAAGATTTCTGGAAGTTCTAATGAGGCAGAGAGATGGTCCTGATTGGGTTCCCTTTGTTACCAGGAACTGATTTTAGGTAATTGTGGATTGTATAACAGTTTATCTTTCTTAATCCACATTTCCTATTTCAACTGTGTTTCTAAGGAAGATTAAACTTTTCAGTCTTAAATGTGCTGATTATGACTTCTGGTATTTTGAGATTTGTCAAACCTGTATGATTATATACACCTCGCTTTTATAAGTAGCGATAGTTAAGTGTGTGGGCTTTGGAGTCTGGCTTCATGGCTTTAAATCTAGGCTCTGCCTTTTCTAGGTGTGACCTTTGATCAATTATTTACCCGTTTTGTGCCTCAGTTTCCTTTTTTTTAATGTTTATTCATTTTTGAGAGAGAGAATGAGCGAGCTGGGGAGGGGCAGAGGGAGGGAGACACAGAATCCAAAGCAGGCCCCAGGCTCCGGGCTGTCAGCACAGAGCCCGACAAAGGGCTCGAACCCACAAACCATGAGATCATGACCTGAGCCAAAGTCGGACGCTTAACAGACTGAGCCACCCAGGCACCCCGTGCCTCAGTTTCATCATCCATAAAGTGGACATGAAAGTTCTTACCTCATAGGGACTGACTGGATGAAATAAGTTGGTATATACGTATAATATTTAGAATAGTTCCTGGGACGTAGTAGGTAGTTAATTTTATTTTAAAGAACCTGCCTTTTATAAAGTTCAGTTTCAATCAGCTTTTTAAATAAATTGTACCGTATTTTCAGGTCTGTAGCGTAAAGCAGAGGTTTCTCACTCCCAATCTTTTAGTTAATGTTGCAATTACAATTTCATGGGCAATTGTGTTTCTCTGGAGAGAAGGTCCCTTCGCTTGCACTGTAGTCCCAGAGGGACCATGAACCTAATAAAATGTATTACCGATGATGTAAGAGTAGCCTAGAACGAATTACATTTGAAATCCAAAACCAAATCAAATTTTTAAAAATCTCACCTTAAATTAACCAGGCTTTTATTATTTTAAGGGTTACTATTCATTAATAGTACAAGAATGGAGCTGTCGATTAATAGAAGATTTTCATATATGTAATACTTAGCTTACAGATTTTTAGAAAATATGAGTAACTAAATTTATATTGAATCTGATTTTATCGTTTTTGATGACTCAGACAGCATTTAGGTTTATTTTAATACCTTAAGGTCATCATGAGCACTAATCATCATCATGATACTCTGGCTGTGTAGAAGAGTTGATTAATAACATTATCAAAGCAACATAGTTTCCTGTGTCTAGGTAGCCTGAAGTCCAAGGTCCATCTGTTTTAAATAGATACGTAATTATGTTATAATATGCTTAACCTGTTGGCCTTTAACATACATGCTTATATTTTGAATATCTTAAATTTACTGAGTGTATGAAAAAGAAAAACTTCTGCCATCATCCAGTTTATTTAGCGTCTAGACTCCCTGGCCAGTGTTTGCCCAGCTCATGATAAAAAGTGTATCCTCCCTTTTCACCCTCCTGCTCATGTATGTAATTGGGTAGGAGCAATTGATTCCACTTAGTCACATTTTATTGAGCATCTGTTAAGTGTAAAAGAGCATTCTAGAAATTCTTAGGTAGGGATCCAAATGATCCACTGGGCGTCAGAAGAAGACTGAATTTCTATTTAACTGAAAATAAAACGTAATATTTATAAAGACTGAGCACACTGGTAACAGTAATATATGTGCATATTTTGTAAGTAAATATATGAGTGTGTATACAAATGTGTTTAACTGATGGGGTTGTGTGAGCAGCAAAATTGGAAAGCCACAGCTCTAAAAGATACAAAGGACTTTGAGAAAATCTTGTAGAATAGGTCTTTATATTACTTCACAAAGTGGCACCGATGTTCTCAGCCATGTGAACTCCTTCATGTAATCGGGCCTGATTCATTTATGGTAATTAAAAATGCTATTTGAAAAGGACAGTTTTTGGCTTTGATTTAGACCAGGGAGTGTAAAGTGCACTGAGTTCAAAGTCAGTAAACCTGGGGTTGATTCCTGGCTCTGCCACTTTCTGTGACCTTGAGTGAGTCACTGAAATCACCAGGCCTCAGTATCGTAACCCACGATGCCAGATAATGCCATACGACGTAGCAGTTGTGAAGATGTAGGCGTGATGGGGCCTGGTGCATGGGGTGTGATGAAATGCTTACTGTGTGTGATGTGCTCCTCTTTTACCAGTATTGCATAGGGTTTTTCAGCGTTACTGGAAGTGATTTCAAGTACTTTTGTCTTACGACATCACAAGTATTTTGTTTTTTTATTTTTTATTCATTTTTTAGTTTTTTTTCTCATGTTTATTTACTTTTGAGGGAGAGAGAGAGAGACACAGAGTGCTAGTGGGGGAGGGGTAGAGAGAGAGGGAGACAGAATCTGAGCAGGCTTCAGGCTGTGAGCCGTCAGCACAGAGTCCGACGCGGGGCTCAAACTCACGAATCGCAAAATCATGACCTGAGCCGAAGCCGGGTGCTTAACTGACAGAACCACCCGGGCACCCCAGCGACATCACAAATATTTTAAATTGCCCAGCAAGAAATAGGGATTTTGGAATTTGCAGAGCAAGACTAAATTTTCTCATTATTTATGAGTGCATTAGGTACTGTTTTTAATATCCCTGTTTATCCAACCTTTCCTAATAGATAGATGCCTTTGATAATATTCCTCTGTGGCGTTTGGACATATATATGCCCACATGTGTATACAAAAACTTACTAAAGTTGTTCTGATGATTAAATATTTTACCAAGATGTGGGTGAGAACTTCATTCTTAAATTTCAAAATAAGTTTGTTTTTGTTCCTGGAAGCAGCCATATTTCTGGAGAGTTTTTTTAATTACTGTCATTTGTGAATTATAAGATTATATTTCTTTGGTTACGTAAAACTCCTTTTCTCCTTACATCCTTAGTTTTGAACCAGGAAATCGAGGCATTCAGTCTTTCTGAAGACACCTCATCAGGAATTTCTGAGGACCGGGTTGTCAGCGTGACCTTCCGAGTCCTCTACCCGATTGTTATTACCAGTCTTGGGGTGTTTTATGACGCCAGCGATGTGGGTTTCCAGAGGAACATCACTGTCAAGCTTTATCAGGCAGAACAAGAGGTATGCACTGTTTTGGTTTTTTTTTTTTTTTTTTACAAATTTCCCCCAGTTTTCTTTTTAAAAAACACCAGCTTTTTCCTCATGGCATATAGCAGATTGGGAGACTACATAATTACCTGTGGTTAGAAGACTTCCCTAACTAATTGGATACACGATAGCATAATATATTAATATGCTGGTTTGGGAAGAGAATACCAATGGATAATAAACGTCTTGTATCTAGAAAAGAAAAAAATTGGACCAGATTAGAAATTCCCGACCGAAAATCCCCTAAAGCCTAAGGAATTACAAAAGTTGATAGTGAACGTAAAAACTTTGGGACTCTGGGGTATAAGCGAGTATTATTGTCTCTGTTCCAAGCCTGAAAGTCTGTCGCTATAATGCAAGGCTGACAGCTGCTTCAAAGGTCTTTTGTAATGAGGATGTAGAGGGAATGAAAGTTTAAAACAGCTGGGCTTACTGTGTTCCTGATATGTGGGGAAATCTGATTTGTTCACAGAGCATATCTGAAGGAGTATGTCAGTGAGGAATTGCATTTGAAAAGATCCATTTGTGGGTTTTAAACTATAGAAATCTTGGCGGAATTCTACAGTGAACACCCATGTATCTACCTAATTTCTACAGTAGTTAATATTTTGCTGCATTTGCTTTATCATGTACATAGTTGTTTCTCGATCTTTTTTTTTTTCCTTACTGAATTTCAGAGTCAATGTCAGGCATCAGTACTCTTTGGCCCTAAACACTTCAGCATACATGTCATTAATTAGACTTTAATGTTTGTTTGTGGTTTTTAATTTTTATTTATTTACTTTTTTAAAGTTTATTTAAGAAATCTCTACACCCCACATGGGACTTGAACTCACGACCCCGAGATCAAGAGTCACATGCTCTTCCGACTGAGCCAGCCAGGCACCCCTCAGTCGGTTTAAACTGCATAAGGTTGTTTAAACCAAACTCCTGTCCCCTTGTCCCTTTCCTAGAGGTAGCCTTTTTTTTTTCTTTTCTGTTACCATTGACTAGTTTTGCCTCTTGTAGGATTTTATATGTAAATAGAATCAAAAAGTACTCTCCTGTGTAAGGCTTTTTTTCACTCAGCATGTTTTTGTAACCCATACATGTTCTTGTATGTATTAGTGAATTTTCCCTTCCCTTTTACTTTTTTTTTTTAAGTGAGCTCTATGCCCAATGTGGGGCTTGAGACCTGAGACCAAGAGGGCAAATTCTGCCAACTGAGCCACCCAACGCCCCATCACTTTTCCTTTTTTTTTTTTTTCTGAGTTGTATTCCAGCAATATGTTTTCTGTTCTCCTGATAATGGGCATATAGAATGTTTCCAGGGTTCTTATTTATTTTTTATTCTGTTAGTGGGATGAATTACATTTTTTGGTTTTGAAATGTTAAGCCAACCTCCTATTTGTCTTGGTCAAGATATATCTTTTTTTTTTTTTTTTTTTTTTATGTTGCTAGAAATTGTGTTTCTTGAGGATAGCATGTAGTTGGGTCTTCCTTTTTATCCGGTCTGAGAATCTCTGCTTTTTTACATGGAGTGTTTATCCATTTACATTTAATGCAACTCTTGAAGTGGTTAGATTTCTGTTTTTCATTTTGCTGTTTGTTTTCTGTTTGTTCCACTGTTTTTCATTTCTCTGTTCCTCTTTTCCTGCCTTCTTTGGGTTTGAATATTTTTTAGAATTCCATTTTAATTTCTCTGTTGTCCTTTCAGCTACAGTCTTTGTATTACTATTTTTGCGTGTGCGTGGTTGACGGAAAGACTATAATACACATCTTAAACTTTTCTTTGTTGTTAAAATTAATGTGTTGGGGCGCCTGGGTGGCGCAGTCGGTTAAGCGTCTGACTTCAGCCAGGTCACGATCTCGCGGTCCGTGAGTTCGAGCCCCGCGTCGGGCTCTGGGCTGATGGCTCGGAGCCTGGAGCCTGTTTCCGACTCTGTGTCTCCCTCTCTCTCTGCCCCTCCCCCGTTCATGCTCTGTCTCTCTCTGTCCCAAAAATAAATAAACGTTGAAAAAAAAAAAATTAAAAAAAAAAATTAATGTGTACCCTTTCATGTAAAATATAAGAACAATACAGCGTTACAACTTCTGCTTTAAGCAGCTAAATGTGGGAGCGCCTGGGTGGCTCAGTCGGTTAAGCATCCGACTTCGGCTCAGGTCATCATCTCACCATTTGTGTGTTCAAGCCCTGCATCAGGCTCTGTGCTGACAGCTCAGAGCCTGGAGCCTGCTTTGGATTCTGTCTCCCTCTCTCTCTGCCCCTCTCTGGCTCGCACTGTCCCTCTATCTTTCTCTCAAAAACAAGTAAACATTAAAAAAAAAAAATACAGTTAAATGTGTATGAAAGTAATTTAGAGAAGGTATAATCTTTTATATTTGCCCACATACATATTTACCTTATCCGGTGCTCTTCATTCCTTCCTGAATATTGAAGTTTCCTGAATATGCAAGTTTACTGGTAATGAATTTGCTTAGTTTTCGTTTTTCTGAAAATGTTTTTATTTTGCTTTTATTCTGTCCCCCCCCCTCCTTTTTTTCTTATGGAATATTTTCTGGATATAGAAATTATGGATTGATTTTTTTTCTCTTCAATATTTTTAAGATGTCAGCTCAGTATTTTCTGGCCTCCATTGTGTCTGGTGTTCGGCCAACTAGCTTTCATACTGCCCCCGGGAGGATATATGTTATGTGGTTTTTGCCTGCTTTTCCTGGCTGCTGTGAAGATTTTATATTTGGTTTTAAAAGCAGCTAGATTGTGTTGCACTTTGGTGTGGCTTTCTCTTTGTGTCTATTCTGCTTAGGGTTTGCCAACTTTCTTGAATCTGTAAGTTTGTCTTTTACCAAATTTGGGAAACCTTCAGCTATTACGTCTTCAGAAAATTTTGCTCAACCCCATTTCTCCACTGATTTCGGGATTCCGATTACGTGTGTGGTAGACCTTTTTCTGTTTTTCAGATTTGACCATTTGCATTAATCTGTATTCAAATTCGCTGACTCTTCTGGCATCTCAAGTCTGCTGTTACGCCGGTGAATTTATTTTAGATCTTGTCCTTCTCAGTTCCAGAATTTCCCTTTAACTCTCTTTTGTAGTTTTATTTCTCTGAAATTTCCTGTTCATTCATATTTGACCATATTTTCTTTGCAGCTTTGACCTTAGTTATAATAATGGCTTTAAAATACTGTCTGCTTATTCTAGTATTTGAACCATGTTGAAATCTGTCTCCATTGATTATCATCTTTTCTCTTGAGCATGGATAACATTTTCCTTGTGTATCTTTTCTCAAGTAACTTTGGATTATATCCTAGATACTGTGAATAATTCATTGCAGGATCTCTGGATCCAATTATATTCCATGCAGAGTGTTGATTTTTGTTTTGTTTTGTTTTGTTTTAGGCAGGCAGCTACATTGGCTGAAAGAGACTTTAGACTTTTTCTCCTTTGCAATGGGCAGCAGCTGAAATCTCTGTTCAGTTCTTTTGGACTTTGATGGGCTACTTGGATTCCGTTTTGAATGTGGCTGTCATGATTCTGAGTCAGCCACAGATTTGGGCAGAATTTATATGAAGAATTTAGGATTCTCTCTTTTTGACCCTTTACTTTTCAGGATTTTCCTCACTTTGTAGCTGGTGTGTTTATCCCAACTCTGTCCTTTGATTTTTTTCAACCAGAATAATGGCAGTTTTTAATTAGAATTTCTAGTTGCCCTTGCAAGGTGTGCCTTCAGACTAAGAACCATTTAAAAAATGTTTTTTTTTTTTTTAATGTGCCATACTTCCTAGTATTGATCTTCCTCCAGTTTCAGCCTGTTCACATTCCAATGCCTTCAGATCTTTTTTTTTTTTTTTTTTTTGGTTTTGTCCAGTGTTCATAATTGTTATCTATAGAATTGTTATCTATAGAAGAACTCAGTTTTTTTAGACATCATTAAACTTACTTTTGTATTATTTTGAACGTTAATTGTTAGTAACAGATACGGTGTTAGAGAGCAACCAGTAAATATGTAAATCAATTTAAGATTAGATTTATTTTTTTTTGCATTTTGTCCTATTCCTGCCTTTTCTAAAGAATCTGTAGTTAGTGAATGTGCTTAATTACATAAATGTAAGCAGGAGGGAACAAATCCTACTAATGTTTCCAGCCATTATGATTACAGTGAGAGAGCTTTATGAAATGACTCAGGTATGGGAGTTTATGTTTTATTGTGGTTAAGTTTCACTGATACAAAAACTCAAAACACATAACTAAAACAGCAGGTCTCTGGATTCCACTGTTATCCTGATCTAGAAATTAGGATTACTTTCGGATTTTTTTAACATTTTTTTAAATGTTTATTTATTTTTGAGAGACAGCATGAGTGCAGGAGGGGCAGAGAGAGCTGACACACAGTATCTAAAGCAGGCTCCAGGCTCTGAGCTGTCAGCACAGAGACTGATGTGGGGCTCGAACTCAGGAACCGCGAAATCATGACCTGAGCTGAAGTCGGATGCTTTAACCAACTGAGCCATCCAGGCGCCCCTAGTTAGTGTTTTAGAACTTCATGACAACTTTCGTTATCTTAAATACCTACTTAATAACCACGATTTTCCGACTTCAGCCAGGTCACGATCTCGCGGTCCGTGAGTTCGAGCCCCGCGTCAGGCTCTGGGCTGATGGCTCAGAGCCTGGAGCCTGTTTCCGATTCTGTGTCTCCCTCTCTCTCTGCCCCTCCCCCGTTCATGCTCTGTCTCTCTCTGTCCCCAAAATAAATAAACGTTGAAAAAAAAAATTAAAAAAAAAAAAATAACCACGATTTCACTGGAAAACGCAAATGATGTCTAAGTGACAGGAGACCTGTATTAACTGTGGCTGGGCCATCGAGAATTATGCTGACCAAGACAGAAGATGTTTGCAAACTTGCTGCAGATGTACTAACATGAAGTCTTTTCTTTTTGTTTTTTTCCTATTTCTTGCCTCCTCCCCCCCCCCCCCCCATTCGTAGGAGGCCCTCTTCGTGGCCCGTTTTAGTCCTCCGAGCTGTGGTGTGCAGGTGAACAAGCTGTGGTACAAGCCTGTGGAGCAGTTCATCTTGCCCGAGGTATGGGGGATAAGGAAGAGGCTGTGATACCAGTTCAGTCCTTCATAGGCCAGGTTACGTTCTGCAGAGACAGGCACTCTGTTTTTTGTTGTATGAGGACAGCCCTCCAGAGTGTAGGTGAAGCTACCGCAGTGCGTGTATTATGTACAGAGATGTGGCTCTCTGCATCGGACTGCCACGGAGCTCCAGGATGCCCCAGGGGCTGCCAAACCACACTCTTTGGAAAGCATTCATGTTACCATGGTTTATTTAGCAGAGTACGGCATGACTGTTTTAATGCCAAAGGATAATAATAGGTACGGGCTGATGGAAACACCAGATGCAGACACTATTTGAATAAGTCAGGTAGTTTACTTAATCTAAAGATGGGGGTGGTGAGTGCAGACAGGATAATTGCAGAGAAATCGGCCACAATTCCAAGATGAATAAAGCTCTCCAGGTTATGGAACATGTCTGAAAAGAGCTGTCCCCTTCTAGATCCTTCTAGGTCCAGTCTTAAGCACATGTGTTCTAGAGATCCCCTCACCCACCTGCCAAGCGCCTCATCAGTCCTGCGGTGAAGCCACAGTTTGGCTGCTGAGCCTTGCACGGTTGGGCACGAACAGATCGCTCATCCGTCAGCTTCAGCCTTTCCAGGCTGGTTCAGTCTGTTCTGAGTCCATTCCTCAGTTCAGTGCTTTGGAACCACGGTAGGGATCAGTTTCCCAAGCATCTCTGGGAGTCACTTTAGATCTCCCGTAGAGTTCATGCCGCAACGTCAAAGGCGAGCTAAAACGTGGAAGCTAGACAGCTGATCGGTTCTGCAGGCTAACCAAGAGACATTTTCCTACCACTGGTCTTGTGGGTTCTGTTTACTTTTGCAACACATCTTACAGTACGCTGTGGATCTTTCGAGTTAAGTACGAGTAGTTGGAACTATCTATGTAAATTCTGTAGATGTGAAAGGGATCTCCTTCATTTCACCTGTACATGAACTTCTGCTTTAAAACATTTTAAATAAAAGCGAAACTAAAATGCACCGGGAAAAAATTTCCAATTTCTCAGTGTTACACAACAACCAGTAGCAAGCATCCTCATGCTCCTTCCTCTTTGGTGTACGTAACGTTGTTTTCTTAGAGTAAGTTGTTGGTTTGGACTTTCTACGAATTTTTGAGGCATACGATTTCTTTCTGGAGGGCAGCTTAGCAGTTTGTATCAGTTTGAGTCATCATCAGCATTATATGAGAATGCCTATTTTCCCGTGTCCTTGTATTCCTTCTAATTTCATATATGAACTTTTTTCTTTGTTACATGATGTACCGTAAAAGGTATCTTCTAATTAAGAGTAGTGGCTTAGCTATGCTACGTATTAGATCTCAGCTTTTGAGGAAGCCATTCTTTGGTTTGTGTTTATTTATTTGTTTAATTTTTTTTAATGTTTTTATTTATTTTTGAGAGAGCACAAGCAGGGGAGGGAGTGAGGGGAGACAGAGGATCTGAAGCCGGGCTCTGTGCTGACAGGCTGACAGCAGCAAACCCGATGTGGGGCTCGAACTCACTAACCATAAGATCACGACCTGAGCCAAAGCCAAGAGTAGGATGCTTAACCGACTGAGCCACCCAGGCACCCCTGACCCCTTCCTCTTAAAGAGTTTCTAAATTTTGCCACCATCAGCAGTTTGAGCCAGATAATTCTTTGTTGTAGGGACTGTCCTGTTCATGAAAGGAACATTGGGCTCCTCGCTTACAGCACGGAGCCTGCCGGGGATTCTCTCTCTCCCTCTTTCTCTGCCCCTCCCCTGCATGCACTGTCTCTGTCTCTCCCAAATAAATAAACTTTAAAAAACAAAAAGAGGAGGGAGTCACAGTGTGGGGCAAAGAGGAAGAAAATAAGCTTTGAAACTTCAGGCTAATCAGTTTTATGGAGTCTGGCCCATTATCTTGGTCAGCTGGAAGGAATTAAGAATTTTTATTAGTCCACAAAAATTACTACTTTCTGTTAGAATGAATGTCCTTGTTCTTTGGAAATACATGTTGGATGTCATGATGTCCACATTTTGTTTTGAAGTTTTTCAACAGCAAACAACAAAAAAATGCATGTGTAAACAGAGGTAAAGCAGATGTGGCCAAATGTTGACGCCTGGTGAGTCTAGGTGATTTGGGTGTTAATTTCAACTTTGCTGTAGCTTTGAAGTTTTTCAAAATAAAAACTGGCCTGAGGTCAGGATGGTGATCTAGCAATAGGCACTAAATGTTGGGATGGTGAGTGGCCATCTTAGTTAAGATTTAAAAAAAAAAAAAAAAAGATTTTTCATCTCCATGGCCTGGTGATCCTTGTCACTTTAAGGTTCAAGCAAAATTGACTTTTTACTTTTCACTACTTCTAAGTAATATTTTTTTCTTTTAAAACATGCATGGGACGCCTGGGTGGCTCAGTTGGTTAAGCGTCCGACTTCGGCCCAGGTCATGATCTCACGGCTTGTGAGTTCGAGCCCGTATCAGGCTCTGTGCTGACAGCTCGGAGCCTGGAGCCTGCTTCGGATTCTGTGTCTCCCTCTCTCTCTGCTCCTCCCTGGCTCACGCTCACACATTCTCTCTCTCTCTGTCAAAAATAAATTAACTTAAAAAAAAAATTTTTAAAGCATGCAGTTATTTAACAGTGGCTATACCTCGTCGTGAGGAGGTAGGATTATGGATGACTTTTATTTTCTTCTTTTTGTGTATTTTCTAAGTGTTCTGTAATAAATACATATCAGCTTTATAAAAACAAAACACTCTTTAAAAATTCTGTCCTTTTATACAAACTCCTGTTTTTGTTGAAATCACGTTTAATTGTGCATAGATACTCATTTTTGTTGCTTCAAGCCTAATTAGGCTTATTAACACAGGAAAAACGATAGCGATGAATGGTTTGCCTGCATATCATCAGCACAGAATGACAGAAGAAAAACATCATTTGTGCCATTTTCGAGAGAGTAGAAGATGATTTGTTCATCATCTTATTCCCTCCACACTTGAGTCTCCTGGAGTAACGTGTCAGCAGTAGAGCTTGTCAAGTAAGCAGGTCTCCTGTAATGTCTTCATTGTGTGACTCACTAAAGCATAAATCTCAGTGGGAGTCACAAATTTAAATGGAGACTGCTATGTGCTTCTCTTAAAATACTTCTTTAATTTCGTATTTTCGTTAATAGTGGAGTTGAAACCTGAAACTAATTTCAGTGAAAAGACTTTTTTTGTTCACCTGAGTCACTAGAGACATAATTGTTAGCAGTTTGGGTACTTACACACTTCCTGTTTATGAAAGTTGAAATTCTTTGGCTGTAATCATTTCTTCAGTCCGTAAGAAAATTGTTAAAGTTTTTTACAGGTGCAAAAATACTATAGATTTAAGCCCATCTGTTGGTTTGGAGGGGAAGTTAGAAACAGGACAGAAAAGAATTAACACGGAAAAGGGGTTGTAGAGAGCGTGCTAGCATTATGGGTGAGATGACGTACGAGATCTCACTTTTCCAACTTACGCCATGCTGTTTTTCCTAGCTCCTGTTTGGGTTTTAGGGCTTTTGCAGGGAATTGCCATAAACAAGTTGTTTCTCACCTGAAGAGATCCCTGGCTTTCTGATTCCTTTGTATCAGAGCCAGGAGGGCATGTGAGAGAAGCCAGAGGTAGAAATTGAGCTGTGACGTGGAGGAGGAACAGGTGCAGCAAAGGGGGAGAACACACAGCTCCCCACTTCCCTGGTAACCGCAGGGTTGTGGAAGTTCAGCGAATGAAGCAGGATCGTTTTGGGGGCCAATGAGTTCTTCTGGCAAGTCCTCAGTGTAGTCCGCACTGTTGCTGTTGTTATCATAACCCGATCCCGGGGGTGCCCTTGGGTGCCAACAGGAGCCACAGGAAACAGCAAGGCACATAAACGTCAAGTGTCCGTTGAGCGGACAGGACAGAGAATCACTTGTTTTGTCATAGTTTCCAGATATGTAGCTTCAAGGAGAAGCGTTCTTATTTGGTCGTTATAGCTTTTAGTTAGGATATGGTTCATCTGAAACTGCAGTCACTAAGATTCCAGGGACCCAACTCCAAGGCACACTTTCTGTCCTTAGCTTACCTGACTGCATCTTGCTCTTTGCTTATATGATACACGTGCTTCTGGTGCAGCCACATCCGGCCCAGTCCTTCTTCCCTGGGGACTTCATTATCTCCTCCCTCGTTTTCCTCTTTTTAAAAAAGATTTTAAGTGATCTCTACACCCAAGGTGGAGCTGAAACTCACAACCCCTAGGTTAAGAGTCTCACGCTCCACCAACGGAGCCGGCCAGGTGCCCCTCTCGCTTTGCTCTTAATCGTTCGGATTTGATACCCAGCTTTCTGTTTGTTTTACTCCTTCTTCCAAGGCAAACTCTATCCATCACCACCTGTTTGCTAATGGCTCTTAAATCCAACTATAGCCCACATTTCTCTTAGGTACATACTTCTGCCAACTGGACTTCTCCACTTGAATGTCCCAGGGGCATTCTAATGGTGATGTCATAATAGTAATAATATATACAATTTATTATTATTATTGTCATATCCTCTCCATCCCATCTGTTCTCCTCTTTCCCTGTATTTTCAGTATTGGGTACTAGTATCTTTTTTCCCAGGCACCCCAACCAGAATTGTGGGATTTATCCTCAACTCTCATATCCAGGCACTCACTAAATCCTATCAGTTCTTTCTCCTGAACAGATCTGGTATCAGTTCTTCCAAACTTTATCACTATTAAAGTTTTAGAGGAAAGTACACCGAGGGCAAGAGACTATTTTGCCAGGAAAAAGACACATGATTAACCCAGAGCAGCCTCCCGTTGCCAGGGGTCTCACAGTTAGCTCTCGGGTCTAGTCCTGACCTTCCGGTTAGCTCACTCGGAGATGCTCAGATTCTCACTGAGTGACACTGAATAAATTCACAGAAGATCAGTTTGTAAACCAGAATGTCCATTCATTCATCTTGAATGGGTGTTAGCTTATTTAATTTGAAAGTCATGACCCCTACCTGGGGATCTCCTAACTGGGATCTCAGGCACCAAAAAACCCAAATCTGAACGGTGCTTGCTTGGTTTGATCATTGAATTCGATTACAACAGTGGGACGTGGCTCATTCAGGTAGGTTGTGATAGGATGCTTTATATCTTCCAATTCCTGTGTCTTTCTCCCACTGGACATTGCTACATTGCCAGATTTCTCTCTTCACCAGCTTTTTTGGGTTTGGCCACTTGATACATTGTTTTAAGGTATTGATTTTACCAGCTTCAACCCCAGAGCACATCTCAGTTATTAGAGACATTGTTTCCTTTAATGTAAGCATTTCATTCAGCTCAGAAGCCAGTCTTTTTTTTTTTTTTATGGAGATGTAATTGACATATAACGTATTGGTTTCGGGTGTACAACATAATGATTCAGTACTGCAAAATGGTCTCACTAAGCCTACTTCACGGCCATCTCCACAGTTCCGTTTTTTTTTCTTGTGATGAGAACTTTTAAGATAGACTCTCTTAGACATCTTCAGTTACACATTACAGCATTATTAACTGTGGTCACCGTGCCGCACATGATTACATGCCCAGGACTTATTTATTGTATAGCTGGAAATTTGTACCTTTTCACCCCCTTCTGCCGTTTTGCGCATCCGCCCAGCCCCTGCCTCTGGCAACCACCCATCTGTTCTCTGCATCTATGAGCTCAGTGTTTTGTTTTTGGCTTTTTAAAAAAAATTTAGGTCCCACATATAAGTGAAATCATACGGTATTTGTCTTTGTCTAACTTACCTCACTTACGCATGATGACCTCAAGTTCCATCCATGTTGGAAACGGCAAGGTTTCCTTCCTTTTTATGGCTGAATAATACTCCTCTGTGTGTGCATGTGTGTGCATGTGTGCGCATCACATTCTCTTCATCTGTTCACCTGCGGACACTTAGGTTGCTTCCACGTCTTGGCTGTTGTAAATAATAGGCAGTGAACATGGTGGCGCAGATATCTTTTCAAGTTAGTGTTTTCATTTCCTTTGGATGAATACCCAGGAGTGGAATTGCCAGATCGTAGGGTAGTCGTATTTTTACTTTTTTCAGGACCCTCCATACTGTTTTCCACCATGGCTACAGCCACTGTTTCCCTTTTCTACACATCCTTGTCAACACACTTGTTCTATTTGTCTCTCTGACGGTAGTCACCACTCTAACTGGTGTGAGGGGATAACCTCATTCTCTGATGGTGAGTGATGTGGAGCATCTTTTCATGTATCTGTTGCCTACATGTTGTCTTTGGAAACGTGTCTGTTCAGATCTTCTGCCCATATTTTAATTGGATTATTTGGATTTTTGCTATTGAATTGTAGGAGTTCTTTATATATTTTGGATATTAACTCCTTGCAAATATTTTCTCCCATTCATAGGTTGCCTTCTCATTGTGTCAATGATTTCCTTTGCTGTGCAGAAGCTTTGTGGTTCAGTGTGGTCCCACTTGTTTATTTTTGCTTTTGTTGCATTTGCTTTTGTTTCAAATCCAAAAAATCATCGCCAAGACCAGTGTCAAGGAGCTTACTACCCATTTTTTTCTAGGAGTTTTATGGGATCAGGTCTTATGTTCATGTCTTTAATCCATTTTGAGTTGATTTTTGTGTATAGTACAAGGTAGTGTTCTAGTGTCATTCCTTTGCACGTGGCTGTCCCGTTTTCCCAACACCATCTATTGAAGAGACTGTCCTTTTCTCCCATTGTATATTCTTGCCTTCTCTTCTGTAAATTAATTGACTGTATGTGTGTGGGTTTATTTCTCAGCTCTCTCTTCTGTTCCGCTGATCTTTGTGTCAGTTTTTTGCCAAAACCATGCTGCTTGATTACAATAGCTTTATAATATAGTTTGAAACCAGGAAGCATGATGCTTCCAGCTCTGTTCTTTTTTTTTTTTTTTAATGTTTATTTATTTGAGAGAGAGAGAGAGAGAGAGAGAGAGGGCAGGGGGGCAGGGGAGGGGCAGAGAGAGAGTAAGAGAGAGAATCCCAAGCAGGCCCTGCACTCAGCACAGAGCCTGATGTGGGGCTTGATCCCACAAACCGCGAGATCACGACCTGAGCCGAAATCAAGAATCGGACGCCTAACCAACTGAGCCACCCAGGTGCCCCAGCTCCGTTCTTAAGATTGCTTTGGCTATTTGGGGTCTTTTTGGTTGGTTTCATACAAATTTTAGTATTATTTATTGTATTTCTGTGAAAAAGCCGTTGAAATTTTGGTAGAGATTGCATTGAATCTGTAGGCTGCTTTGAGTAGTACGGACATTTTAACCCCATTAATGCTTCCAGTCTATGAGCTTGAGTATTTTTCCATAGATTTCTGTCTCCTTCAGTTTCTTGGAAGGCAGTCTTAATTGTTCTCTCCTGGACTCCTGTGATAGTTCCCCTTCTCCCTGCCAGCCGCTCTGGGCTGTGCTGCTGCCGGAGTGACCTTTCTAAATCGCAGCTATGACGTGTCACTCTTGGGCTGGCAAACTTAAGCGCCTCCCACCGCCTTCGAGATGAAGGACAGACTCTCCATTACAGCAGCCACAGGCGACCTTAGGCTGCCTTTTACCTCTCCTTCCCTCAGCCTTGCGCTTCGGCAATACTGAAGGACTTACCACTGTTCTGAACATGCGGTGCTCTTTCAAGTCTGCCTTTTGATGTGTTATTTCGTCTGCCTCTCACTTTTCTGACTCACATGCCTTCAAGACTTAGCTCCGTTGGCACAGTCATTTGAAATTTTGTCCGAACTCCTCGAGCAGGATGGCTCTCCTTTGTTACTGAACCTGTCGTGGCACATCGCGATGATCTGAAGATACGAGCGATTGCGTTTCTTCAAATCTTCGAATAGCCCACAGCATGCTACATAGTAGACATTCAGAAACTTAAGGAACAGCTCATGCCCGAAAGAAGATTGACCCCAAGTTTATTTCGTCATATACATTTGTTTAGTTTAAAATTTTTTTCCCTGATCATAAAAGTATGAAAACACATGAAAAGAATACATATTCACTGTTGAAAACTTGACAAAATATAGAGAAGCTAACAGAATATGATGTTATCCATCCGTTTCCCAACGTATTTGGTGTATTTCTCCCCGGTCGTGTGTTTTTCTTCTGTGGGGTTGCTGTTTATTTTTACAGAGTTGAGGTGCAGTGTCAAGTTGAATAGAGTGTTAAGACCACCCAGGGAGAACACAGAAATTATCTGCACCTGTTTCCAAGATAAGACAGTGAGATCTTTAAAGGAGCACGTCACTGCCTGCGTTCCTCCCAGGGGTCATAGAGTTCTGTTGTGCTGAGCAAAGACACTGTGCTGCGCGTGCTGTCACCGACCCTGCGCACAGCCCTGTGAGGTCAGCACCGCTTTCTCTTTCGTCACGGTCAGGCAGTGACGACCCGCAGTATGAGTGTGGGCCTGCTCTCAGGAACCCTGGAGCTGCTCAGCGTATATCAGGAGTCTCACCAACAATGCAGAAGAAGGATCCATTAGCTGAATATAAGGTGACACACTGTGCGGGGAATCCGGACTCTGTCAGTGTTTTTATCTGTTCCCACAGAAAAGCTGTAATGCTTTAAAAAAAAAAAAAAAAAAAAAAAAGCTTTCAAACCATTGGCCTAGCTTGTTGGACAAATTCAGTTTCGTATAGTTTCCTTATAATCCTGGATAACTGAGACACTAAAGCACTTAATTTTAATATGTGAAAAATTTTAAAGAATATTAAAGCTGTATCTTTTGTCTCGTGCTCTAGACCAAAATTCATTCCAATTAATTTTGAGTTCAACACCTGAGTGCATGTTTTTCAGGTGCCTGTTGTATGTCAAGCCATTCTAGGTGCCAGGGACCTAGTGGTTGGTAAACGGACAAGATCCCTGCTCTCATGGTGCTTGCATTCTAGTGGGAGCAGTTAGTTTGACAATAGGAACGTAAACAAGGGAGAGCAGAGTGGTAAGTGGTATTAGGAAAAGAAGGCTGATGCGGTAGAGAAAAGGTGGCAGCTGGCTGCCTTCCGTTGGATCTCTGGAGCAAGCCTCTCTGGGGGGCTGACCGTGGAGGTAGCCTGAGCAGTAGAAGGGAGCAGCTGAGCACCCACTGAGAAATTAGAAGACACTGGAATGTAAATGTGTATCAAACCTTGGGGCAGGGGAGTGTAACTTTCTAAGCTCAAAAGTTAATAGTAATAATCACAAAGGAAAAGCTTGTCAATTTTGACAAGATAAAACTTATGGACCTTTTAATTTAAAAAGAAGAAACAACAACCCATAGTGTTAAGTGGCAAACAATTCTGAAGAACTGTTGTAGCATGTAATATATACACAGGATTATTGATTACAAGATAATACAGATTAATAAGAAAAATAGAAAACTCAGCAGCTAAATGGCAAAGAAGTATGAGTCAGGAATTCCCAGAAGAGACTATGTAATTTATAAACATCACTAGAAATCAAAAGAAACACAATTAAATGAGGAATCACTTTTTTTAATCTACTAAATTGATTTAAACTTCTTTGCTTTTACCAATATCCCATACTTGGAAGAATACAGTGCAGTTGGTATTTTTGTAAATTGGGAAAGATGCTATCAATTAGTATAATTTCCTTTTGATAAAACAGCTAGGCATTGTGTCCAAAATCCATACAAAATATCTCTATTTCTTGTCCCTGTAATTTCACCCCAGAAAATTTACCTTAAAACAAAACAAACTATTAGGGAAAAATAAACATTTACACCAAAACGTGATTTATTAGCTTTTTTTTTTTTTTTTTTTTTGATTTTTTTGTTTTTAATGTTTATTTTTGAGAGAGACAGTGTGAGTGGGGGAGAGGCAGGGAGAGAGGGAGACACAGAATCCAAAGCAGGCTCCGGGCTCTGAGCTATGAGCTCAGAGCCCGATGCAGGGCTCGAACC